>NC_140475.1:31542943-31915443 GCF_051167445.1 Perissodus microlepis
GTCCTTAACCTAAACGAATGCAATTTCACATGTGCTAAAAGGTTTCTGCACGTTATGATTCTAGCAAGAACAAACCTGTCAGTGGCACTTTTGCGTCAGTCTGAGCCACTGACTTTGATCATTAGCATTATTACTGACATGTGAACAGCTGCTTTTGTGTCTGGCATGGTAGATAGACTGGTGTTTATGCTATACTCTCCTACTCTGCCTTAGCACTGAGGACTTTATACAACATGCCTCATTCACCCATTAAACAAGCACTATCTATGCTGAGATTCTATAGTATATTTCACACTGTTTGTGTGCCGGGGATACAAGTTTCACCTGGTTGGAGTTTTGTTTAAGTAAATGTTTATCACTGTTGACAGTAGAGGGCAGCAGGGTGCCTGCTGTGGGACTGTTATGGCAAGACACACCTCTGTTCATTCTCCTATTCTACAGATTAGTAATGGCTCCAAAAGCACAAAAACTTATTAATGAACACTGAAGTTTATACTCTGTTACTTCAGGCTATGTTTACAATGTCCAATATGTAACACTGTGCTTACTTGAGCTACTCTGGCTAAAATAAAAATTGCATAGATATGCTACAAGCACAGTGTCTGTGTCTGTGTCTGTGTTTATATTGTGGTGTGAGTTCTTGTGCCGTGGTTCCCTTCATGTTTTATTGTGTTATGTTTTCCATGTTTCCCCAGCGTGTCGTGTCTGTGCTCTCCCTCGCTGTGATCTGCCTCTCCTCTACTCCCACATCATGTTTCCTGTTTTATTGCGAAGGTCCTGTGTTTTCATGTTTATTCTGTTCAGTCCAGTCGCCCCTGTCTCGTTATGGTTATTCATGTCAGCTGTGTTCCTTGTGTCTTCTCACTTCCTTGTTATCCCTCTGTGTATTTAGGTCAGCATCTCCCTCAGTCCTCTGTCGCGTCCTCCCTCATGGCTGCGTGTCTCTCCCAGTGTTTCCCCATGAGTTCATATTCTTAGATTTTCCCGGTTTAGTTTTGTATCGCTCCCTCTGTTCCCAGCAATAAAACTGTATTTTGAATTCACGTTTTGCTTAAGTGAGTTTGCGCTTGAGTTCCTGGTTCATGACAATCCTGCTCTCTTAAAATGTAAAGATCAGATCACTTAGTTTTAGATTTTCTGTTCAGTGTTTGTATGTTAATTATACAAAGCAGGTCTGAAGTTATTCAGACCACCCCCCCCAACAAAACATTTGAATACTGTCAGTAGCCAACTTGACTGGGAACACGTAAAGCATAAAAGTAATATGAGTCATGTCAATAAAAACTTTAGGAAGTACAATACATATGGATATAGGTTCCTTCCTTCCTTCCCTTACCCTCAAAAGATGAATATCCCTCCCTGAGCCTGCTTCTGCTAGATGTTTCCTCCTGTTAAAGAGCTAATGATAGGAATTCCTAAAACCTGGCGCACACCTCAGAAGCAGTAAAGGCATCATGAGTGTAGGTGATGCAAAATGTCCATGTGCATCCACAATGCTAATGCTAATGTCTGACTAGCCAGCATACCCTGAACCTACCATGTCAGGTATTAATTTAATGTACTAGGCATAGCAGTTACATCAGGAGATGTAGAAACTCTCATGTATGTTGTCAATACCAAGTCAAGAGTTAAGAGAATTCCTGACTTATGTTTCAATTTATAAGAAATTTACTCTTTGTTCGCTACAAATGTAACTTGTTTCTAACTAAATGGATGATGGCAGTTTGAATCCCACAGTGGTTAAGCACCATCTCAAATAACTTCACTACACTGACAACAGAAACAGAAGCACAGAAGTTCCACATACATTCTCACTGTTGTGGTCAGCCTCACTGGGACAGCCGAACAGCTCTCGTCGCAGAAGGTTGCCATCGTACTCCAGAAAGGTAAGATAGAGATTCCGGAAGAATTCCACATGCTTGTTCTTTACTCGCAACTTCTTTGGAGAGTTCCAGTGGATCACCTGTTGAGGAGAACCACAAATGGGAGAGCGGTGAAGAAGCTTCTGGTATCATCAGGTTCTAAAGAATCAGAGCAATAAACCAAAACATTTACACTGCGCTTTGCCAAGAGTGCAGAACAAAGTTACTACTTGTTGTTAACACTTGTCCGTTATTTGGCTCAATACCTGGCAAAAATAATGAGAGAGCAGTGAAGAAAAGCCTCATTATACTGTTTGCTAAGATGTGAAATTACTTCACTCAGTGCTTTAGACAAAGGTGCCATTTCACTAACCGCACTTTTTTTGCAGATTGATATAAATACGTTTCAGCAATGCCATTCAAGATGCTCGTTTGTCATTTCAGCAACTCAGTGTTTTGGCCAAGAACACTTTGTGGACATAGAATGAACTGCCAACCGTGCGAGTAGCACATGTAGCATTATCCAATGCCAGAAGATACATTATAGAAGAAACCACATGAAAGAATCCACAAAACTGCCAAAACATGTATGAGGCGTGGCTTCACTTTTGATTGGTAAGATCAAGAGCTTTTCCTAAAACTGATTCAGCAGAGTTTCTTAATGTCTTTGTTTAACGGTCTCAAAAGCACTGTGCTAGTGTGGAAAGTTAAATACGTCCCGTTATTTTCTATTATAGTATACTTTTACTTGGATGACTAAAAACCTACACAGACCAGTGTGGTAAGACCAGTAATAGACCCTGTGCATGAGAAAATGCTAAGTTCCTGTTTTAAGACCAGATGTAGGGTTGTACATTTTTGGTAGCTTTATTTTGCGGTCAATCGCTACTGCGAAGGTGGACTCCAAAATCATGTCCAAAATACGAAAACGGAAAGATTACATTAAGTTACAAAGAGCAAAAGGTGGGAACACTCACCATCGCCGTGTCATTAAAAATAAAATTATCAATTTTGACGTTTGAAGCGTGTAGATCGATTGGTTGTTTACATCACTCAACACAAGCAGAACTGTATTACAAAATCAGAAGACACATCGTCCACATTCAGAAGCACATCTCTGTATAGTGACAGTTCTTATGATTTAAACAGGCAAATGTCCAGTATTGAAACTACAGGTGAACAATAGTCAAAGCCAGATGTTTCCCCGTTATGTCGATATCAGCTGGTCAAGTGCTCACCTACACAGCATGTCAACAAACCGTGAAAAAAAGCTACAGGATATAAAAAATACATGAATGATTGCTGGTAAGGGTCTCTATATATTAGTATTTACGAAGGGTATGTCGTGACTTAGCTTCACAATTACAGTGGTCCCTCGCTATAACGCAGTTCAACTTTCGCAGCCTCGCTGTTTCGCGGATGTTTTTAGTGCAATTTTGCATGCTTTTTTTCTTTCTGTTTTTTTTAAAGCGCAGTGTGTTCTGCGTCCTGATCGACTGCCGTCTCTCCTGTACAGTACAGAATCGCTACATCAATCGCTAGCAGTGTGACTCTGAAGTGCTGTACTGTATGTTTGGAAGTTTTCTCCTCAACAAAAACAATGTCGACGAAACGTTTTGCACCGTCATAGGCACCTGCAGTAGCACCCGAAAGGCAGAGGAAGAGAACCATGGCACAAAAAACGTTGGACTTCTGGGCCCATACGGTGCGCCGGATTATAAGGTGCATTAAGCTTAAATGAAGCAATTAAGCTTACAGTTAAATTCATTAGTTCTAAAATCCGTCATTATTATTTATAGGAAAACAAATATACTGTATGTTTACTTTTCAAATAAATGTTTGAGACTGAAAACAGGTTTTGATCTTTGGTTTTATTCTATAATACTGGACTTTTTTTTTTTTTTTTTTTTACAAAGGTTTGAACTCTGAGAGTGTTTAAATGACAGAGAAAAGTGGGAAAATGTCGATGCTTGTCTGAAAAAACTGTATAAAGCGTGTAGTGAGGGGTTTTACAGCCCTAACACATATAAAATAATTGTAAAAAAATAAAGTTGGCTACTTTGCAGATTTCACCTATTGCTGGTTATTTTTAGACAAACGAGAGAACACTATATACAAATACTAAGAAATATAAAATTTAAATCCTTTTTCTATTTTGCCCTGGGGCGAGGGGGAAAAATATCGGCAAGTCGATGAACATCATCTACAGATATATTCGGTAAATGCTCAAGACATCTTGAGAAATGTAAATCGCTGCTCAATTCATCCATTTGGTTGACCTGTTTTTGGAAAACCCGACCGTAAACAAGGTGCGAATATCACACCGGAAATGAAGCGCCTTACAGGAGTTTCCTCACCGGAAGTAGCATATGCTAAAGTGCACATAATCTATAGCTGCATGCTGGTGTTATTTTGGAGTTTAGAGGAACAGTGAATCTAAAGAGCATGGTTAATGGCACTAACAACTAACATTAGAGTTTGTTTTGATCTCATTTTTTAATAGTACTCTTATGCAGGGTTTGAAATGTCTAGTTATTTGAAAAATGGAAAGCAAAATAAAGGATAGAAAGTGGGGAACACCTCCGAGCAGGTTCATATGTGTCTCGATAAATGTATAACGGGCTTATCAAGATCTCACCTTTAGGTCGGACACATCTTTGTAGCACTTTTCCGAACGGGTGTGGTCAGACAGCTGGACGTTCCAGAAGCAAGGCAGCTGATGAACCAGGAACGGGTTTTGTTTGATCACTGCGTTAAAGATATCCTGCAGACACAAAATCATATAAGATATGATGTCCCCACACAAAAAAACACATATTTAGGTTGTCCATTCTTTAATCTGCTGAAAGAGATGTGTCTTCCTGAATGTTTTAAATGTGGTACAAATGCTTACTTAAAGACCTAAGTTGGAATCTGCTTTGTGAGTATTTTTCTGTTTAATTGATCATTTCGATTTTTTACATAAATGAATCATTTTATCATCATCACCAACCAGAGAGCTGGGAGGGATTACTACCTGCCTCGTGGTTTTATGTTTAATAAAAAGCAAGTGAAAAAGATATTCTGGAATCTTACTGTTCTGGGCCCAGTTTCATAGTTCTGACTCAGCCACCACCAAAGTTGATGGTGGTGTGTGTCTGTGTCAGTGAAAGACAGAGAGGGGGAGCGAGAGGCAGATTTTGTGTTATAAGCTTCATGTTATGGACGCACAGTGTGAGCACTCAGGTCGCATCAGATCAGGCTGTATAGTGTGAGACGCTGCATCGTGACCTATGAACTTCTAACCCCTGCGACTCAATCGTACAGTTTGAGCAGGAGCTGAATAACGCGACTGAAAAAATTGCACAGTGTTTGCCCAGCTTAAGACTAACGCCTGATTTAGACTTTTGCAGGGAACCTTTACCATTACGTGTTCATGTTCCAGTGTTTCAACTGTGATGTCAGCCAATTAAAAAAAAAGAAAAATGCTGGTACTTTTCTCTCCCAGGTCCCTGCTCTTTGCTGTGGCCAGTGAATTTTTGGTGGGTTTTTTTGGGGAAAAAAACAATAGTGGATCACTGACCTTCAGAACCATTTCCCAAAGGGGGGGAAACCCAACCTCTGACCCCAAAGGGGCCAGAGTTGATTTTGTTTTCCAGTAACTGCTGTCACATCATTTTGTTGTCAACAAATTAAAGAAACATTTGAATAGTTCGATCATCAATATCCACCATGTCATTTTCTTGTACTGTCTATAACCTTTATTGACTGCAACATTTGATACAACATACTCATACTAATTATACACAACTGAAAATCTTTTTTTAATGACTTTTATTATAATGGCAGGTTTACCCACCAGTCCCGACTACCTTTTCCTGGTGATTTCATCCAGTACCAGAGTGAGATATTCCTATTCAGATTTTAACTGTCACTGAATGCAGAGTTGTCAAATTTAAAGGACATTTTTATATTGGTGCAGCACCATAATGCTGTGCTGTCAGTATATGAAAGCACAACAGGTTTATTTAATTATGTAAGTCCAAAAATACTACTACTTCAAATACAGCTGTTTTCCCAATTTAAATGACACAATTGTGATGTGAGCTATGACAGTGTGTGTGTGTGTGTGTGTGTGTGTGTGTGTCTTACCTGGTCTGCCAAGGAAGTGGACAGCATGCTCATTAGTTCCCTTTCTGCAGTCAGTCTCCACATCTGCTCCCATCTGAGCTTTCGCAGACGATCCAGGAGGAGCAAAATAACCCCTGTAAAGTGGACACACACATGCTCAAACACACACACACACACACACACACACACACACACACACACACACACACACACACACACACACACACACACACACAAGGTACAAACAAAGATGGTAGCTTAAGAAACAGAGTGATTGGCGTCTAGCTGGTCTTAAGGAAGGCCAGCTCTTCCTTAAGACCAGGTAGACGCAGTGCCAGAAGTGTTGTTTCTCATTCAGGTTTTCTCATTTTGTTTCCTTTCTTAAATTCTGTCATCTAGACTTTACTTGACACGCTAACATGCTAAAAGCAGGTTATAAGGTACTCACCAGTGTTAAAGCCTCTGCCCAGTGCTGGCCAGGGTCGATGGTTCTTCCATAGGTTCCCCAGATACCAGTCACTCTGGTTCTCTACCAGACCTAGAACTTGCTGGCCTGTATAAACACACACACACACACACACACACACACACACACACACACACACACACACACACACACACACACACACACACACACACACACACACACACACAGTTCTCACTTGTTTTTTGGTTTTTTTTTGTCTCAAACAAGCACCTTTTTATCTCCACAATCTTCAATTCATTCAACTCTACCCTGCTGCACAGTGGCTGCAATGTCATTAGTAATTACTGATTTGTAGTATTTTATTGAGGAAAAAAATAAAGGCATTTCATAAGGGATGAGGACAAAACATCATGATTATATTGGGAGGAATAACTGTATGCCACGGTCCTGGATCTGGTGACCCAGTGTTTGTGTTTTTTGATTTAATATTCTTTGATTATTGTTATTCATGGTTTTGGTTATCTTTATATTTAAGGTTTGCTGCTGGATGGACTGTGTATCTCCCCTGATGGTTCTACTTTCCCCATCTCATATCGGTATTTTGCTATAAGCCTATGTTTTAGTTTCTTCCCAGTTTAGGCTTTGTAGTTTAGTCGTTGTCTCTTTTCACGTTGCATTTGTGTCCTGTTCCGCTGCTAATAAAGGCTCACTTTCGGTTTAAGTCCGTCCAAAGCGTCTGCATTTGGGTCCAGTGTCTCTACTCCGCACGCTCTGCCACAGCAGACGTGAAACTGAGTTCAGCAAGACTTTGAAAGGACGTATGTAGATTGTTTAGATAAGAGAATTTATAGAAACAATCTGCTCGTTTCTAGAGCGGGTTGATTGCATCATTTGAGAAAGTGTTTCAATAGCAGTAACAGTAGATTAAAACTGCAAGAATGACATAACATGAGCTTAATAGTGGAGTGAAAAACTGTTGCCTCAGAGCAAGAAGGTCTTGGGTTTGAATCCACTATCTGGCCGGGGCTTTTCTGTGTGGAGTTCTCTCCTATCAATTGTCTCTCTGCAAGAAAGGTCACCAAGCTGGAAGCTGGACGCATCAGTAGCAGACACTTTAGGGTCAAATATCATAACATCCAGATCCAGATCCAATAGAAACCTAATCATATCATAAAACCAGCTTTTATGTTAAATCCACAACAAAGTGTCAAAAACATTAATTGCTGCCTCATTAATGGAACCACGCTGCAATGAAAAGAAGCAAGAATTGAATTCACTTATACATTTAAAGCTTTTGAGTCACTGAACAAAAAGTATAAAGACAGCAAATGGTTGGAATTAAATATAACTGGGAGATTAAGAGAAGAGAGGAGGAGGGGAGTATGCGGGCTTTAAGGTGAGAGATTACTGAAGGAAGCTGGGCAGAGATAAAGGTTGAGGAAAGAGGCAGTAGGAGCCTGGAGAGAAGAGCATGGGTGCAGTGGTGGCAGGTTTAATGAAGGCTATAAGGAAGATTAATGAGAGCTTATTGGAGCAGGCAGCAGAGAGCAGGGTGCTCCTTTACAAAGGCTGCAAAACAAAGAACACAGATCTGCCTGAGCAGGATAATTAGAGCTCAAATACAAAAAGCTATAGTTTATAAAGGTTAATCAAACTGGATGGCCACAATATTTGTGTGAAATTAGTTGAGTTCCAAATGAAAAAACAAACACAGGGAACAGTTATTCAGTGTTAGACTGCATCATGAAATAAATCAAAAACAGCACTGTCCGAATGTTCCTACAGCACCTGAACTAAGCAGGAGTGTGAGTGGTAGTGACAGAGACAGGGCGCAGCTCTTTGGCCCAATTACTCACCCTAAGAGGTGTAATCTAGCTGTAAACCCAAACACTCAAACTACTTAAATAAATTAATGTAAACTTATTTTTTAAAAACACTCCTACTAAAATGGTAAATGGCCTGTATTTGTATAGCGCTTTACTAGTCCCTAAGGACCCCAAAGCGCTTTACACAACCAGTCATCCACCCATTCACACACAGTACTAACTCAAATACATGTTTCAACATATTATTTTTTAATGAACTTATTAGCAGTGTTGGTCAACTTACTTGAAAATAGTAATTAGTTACTAATTACTGATTACTTCTCCAAGAAAGTAATCCCATTACTTTACTGATTACTTATTTTCAGAAGTAATTAGTTACGTTAGTACTCAGTTACTTGTTAAAAATATGATGCACAACCTGAATACGTAATAAAGCAATAGACCTTTCAACCCAATTCTATTTTTTCTGCATAATCCATCATATAAAATTAATCAAATGAAAAAAGTCTCTTTTTAAAATTTGTTTTATGAGTTTTAATGTTTACATTTTATGCACATTGCATTAAGCAAAAATGATATGTAGCTGTCTTTGACTTGAAGAAATTTGTTTAACATTTAAACCTATTTTCTGCATATTCCAAAAATATAAAATAAAATCATTTTTTGTGTTTACACTCACCCTTTCAAATAGATGCAAGTAAAACACAGCAAAGATTAAATAAAATCAAAGATTCAGCTGCACTGAGTCCTGTCGCTCTTAAATCTATTTTCACTTGTTTAGCAGGAGTGGGGCGGGTGGAAGTTTGCCCGGTGCTGCAGCAGTCATGTCAGTGGGGGGATCTGGGGGTTTCTCTGTGAATTTCACATTCCTGTGGTAGTGTGCTCGGTGTTTGCTCAGATTTTAAGTTTAAAGTATACATTATTAATGTTTCTGTCCCTTTTTATGGAATCAAACTCAAAGTAATGTCAGTACTTCCACGCTTTACAAAATCATGGTTTGGTGACGCAGTAACGCAGTGTGCTTATGAGAAAGTAACAGTCATCTAATTACTTTTTTCAAGTAATGAGTGACGTAAGGGATTAATAGTAATCCCTTACTTTACTCATTACTTGAAAAAAGGTAATCAGATTACAATAACACGTTACTTGTAACTTGTAATGTTTCTGCGTTGCCGGCTGGTACATATGTACATTCAGATAGTGCACCTTATAAATCGCTCCTCGTTAGTTTGTGGTCAGGAAGTGGAATTTCTTGTAGATTCTGGGGCCACTCATTCTGTGTTATGCTCAGATTCTCTCTCTCCACAGGCTGTGTTAAGTGAGAAGTTCACTCATTCTGGATCTGCATCAGGAACCGTTCAGAGGGAAAATTTCACCGTAGCCCCGTCTTGTGTAGAAGGGCAGGGGCAGAAATTCAAACACGGGTCTCTGTGGTCTGATCTGTGTCCCGTCAATTTGCTTGCCAGAGACTTAATGTATAAATTAAATATAAATTTCATCTCCTGCCATGATGGTATTACACTAACGCAATCAAACTGTGATCATATGATGGTGAAATATTGCCCCGTGATCCTGGCTTTCGCTTATGAATGGAAGCTGGGAGGAGGGTCGCTTGTTGAAGAGCTCATGACTCGCGGCTGCATGCCTCCAGAAGGCCCATTCTCCCAGCAGTTACATTAGACTGGACAAACATGCTCAGCATGTAGAGCTCTGTAGTATCCTCAATTTACTGAAGCAGATTAGGTATCCAAACAAAGAAGAATTCCCACATTTAGAATAAAAAGAACAGAACAGGCCAGTGCACATACTTCATAGAACAAGTTATAGGTGCACGTCAGTGAAACCAATCCAGTATATCACAGAAAAATCATCCATCTTTTATGAAGGTAGAACTGGAGAAGTGTTGATTAAAGAATAAGAACATTTTGGAGGTTTTAGTTTGCGATGCTATTGAAGTGCATCACACAGAGATGTTTTTCTGTTACTGATATGAGGAAGCTTGACATTTTGAGTAGAAACAATAAGAGCAACATGTCTGGACAACAGTTTCTATAACAAAACTAAGCCTTTTACATTTCATAAAAGTGGGAACAGAGGAATGTTGTAGGTTCAGTTCAACTAAGTCTTATTTATATATTACCAAATCCCAAAAGCAGTCACCTTGTGGCACTTTATTTTCTTTATTATTATTCTTTTCGCCTTCTTTTAGCTGCTTCCTTTTGAGCTTGCTACGCTGGATCATCTGCCTTTATCTCACCTTGTCCCTGTGTCCTCCAGCCTCTGCATACATTAACCTCCTCTGAGGTCTTTCTCTTTTCCTCATGCTTTCAGTCCATGTTAACCATTGTTGTTCAGTATATCCACTCTCACTCCTCTGCATGTCCAAAGTATCTGAGCCTTGCATTTTTAAGTTCAGAGTTCAAAGACTCTACAATAATACAGAGAAACACCAAACAATCAGACAACCCCATCTGAGCAAGCCCTTGGTGACAGTGGGAAGGAAAAATTCCCTTTTAACAGGATGAAACCTCAGGCTGAACCAGGCTCAGGGAGGGGCGGGGCCATCTGAGAGAAAAGGAGTTGCATTACCTTTGAACTTGTGGAAGACGGCCCACAGTTCAGCAATGTCAGTGGCAAAGGTGATGTCTGTGTCTAGAACAATGACTCTCTGTAGATCTGATGGCAGGGTCTTTGTCAGTACCAGTTTCATTAGCCCATAAATCCCAGAGTAATGTTTGTTAGGAATCCATGAGACTTCGGACTGAAACACAAGAGGAAATAAGGGTTGGGATCATTTACTGTTAAATAGAAATAGCTCATAATGTGTAGCATTAAATAAAGCAGTAGCCATGAGATCATTAAGCAGTCCAATCAGTAAAGCAGGGTGATGGAGTCTGTGTTCCCAACCTTCAGCTCATCTGCGTCATAGAAGTCCACCCTGACAGCAGGAACCATCCATGTATGAAACAAGGAGGACAGGATCTGCTGAGCAATGGAGTCTGTGATGAAATGGAAATGAAGGGGATTCCGCCTGTAGACACACACAAATACCGAGCTCCAATGAATTCACGCCTTTTACTTTTACTTCCTGCATCATATCACAAAACATTCAGTACATGCACAGTGGGAGTTTGGAAAGGACAAACTGTCCATTTTTACAAGAAACTTGAAATAAATTCTGCAAAACGTCACCAATGTGCCCATGATCCACATATGTGTTTCTCATATTCTCTGAAAAATGTTCATCACACATCATGATGTCTAACACACAGATGGCATATTAAATGAGCAGCCAACAAAAATGTGAATACTCACCAGCTTGTGAAAGCAGATAAGTTAACAGCAGAAAACAGCATTATTTCCTTCTTGTGTCCTACATCCACCAACATTTTTAAGAAACTTTTGATCTATTAATGCCACAATTGGGGAATAGGCTCATGTTCACATTTTTCATTGTGTTTATTTACATGAGCTGTCCGCTAGAAGAATAACCATTTTAGCAATGTTTGTGAGAGACTGAGTTTAATAAGGCACAAGACATACAGGTACAGGAATGGAAACTGTTTTCACATCCATTCCAAAATGCACTCATCTTTCCTGTTGTCTTAGAACCCAATCTTTTCTTGTTTAGCACATAAATATAAACTGTACTTTTCCTGGTCAATAAGACTATGTGATATGCTAGAGAACTCCAAAACAAGAAAGCAAGTCCAGTTGTTTCAGTTTCAGCATTAATAAATGCATGTGTTAAACCCTAAGGCTGCAAGAGACAGACATGGCACACTGATGGAGAGATGATAATCTCACGCCTCATTTCAGCTCAGGGAAGGGGTGTGAGGGATGGGGGTATAAAATAGGTGTTCAGGACTTCCGAATCAGGTCAAAGGAAAGTGACACTAAGCTGAGGATGTGAGCACCCGGGGGTGTCTTATGCTGATTGACTTTGTGTATTAATGTGTCAGCTGCACTGGCTCAATAAGCACTGAAGGCTGGGAGCTGTCAGAATGTATCAGAACCCAGAAAATCAGAAAAGCTGTCAACACAGCAGTGCACATTGAAAAGACCTTCACATCCTTTGGACAAACAGCAACAAGGTTTTGATGGGACGATTAGAATTGTGCTAAAAAGAAAGTGTCACGTACATCTGATTATAAAAACTATTAGGCTGTAGTGACCCATGACAATTTCATCCACATGATGCAACGGCGTTTTCTTGTGGATTTGGTGAAAGACAAATCCACAAGACTAAGATCCACTGTGCTCATATCTGCTCAGAGTGAAGGATTATCCTAAACTACAACAGATGGCGTGTGTGTGCAACTGGGGCACCTTTTCCCCTCTCAGTGCCCAAACAGTCAGACCATTGGCTGTCAGCCTCACAATGTCCTATATGACTGTGCTTTAACATATCTAATATATCTGTTTATTTAATATACCCGACTGAGTGCTTCTGTTGTGTGGTGTGCCAGTCTACTGTACATTTTTAGAAGTTTAAGTTTACATCCACTTCTCTTTTAAACCGCCCCAACTTTTCTGTGAGAGACCCTCACTGGAGATGAGAGCTCAAGTGTGGTAGAGCAGTTTTCAGTGTAAGAGACTACAGTTTCCAAAGTAAGATCAAGACCCTCATCGTGCTCTTTTAAGATATTCAACAATGACAGAGAAAATTTAGCCGAAACATCAGAACTGTGGTGCGTAAAAGAGTCTCATCTTGTGCAGGCTCAAACCTGCACCAAGACAATGCTCACTCACTGACTCAACCAGCCATCACCTTTGGCCTTCTATAACTTCCTTGACCTTCAGTGTCACAGTGGCCATATTTACATCAGATAAGGCTTTTGATTTTATAGATCTGTTCTCAGAATCTTTTGATCATACCTCATTACTTGTAACACTTTTGGAAATGGTAACTAATTAGAAAATAGATATGTAGGGAAGGTATGGTAGTCATAGTTAAAAGTAACTGTTGAATGGGCATACATTGTCCACATTCATTTTTCAAAAATTGTTCAGCCAAATCTCTTGCTTAGAAAGCTTTTTTTTGTAGACCTGTAACAACGTCATGTTACTGTGGCAACAGTATTTACTTTTTCCCTGGTGCAGCCCTTGAGGTTATCTGTCTGGAACAGGCCACTTTAGCCTTAAAAAAACATAAGAGTGGCTCACAGTCACAGATGTGTGACTGAGATGACCACACAGAAATATATTCGCTCTCACTGACATCAGACAGAGCCAAGAGTAGGAAAAACTCTGAAACTGAGTGCTTCGAGCAGTCTGAAGCATGAGCTGCTAGGTCATAGAGATTTCCTGCACGCTGATCTCAACTTTTTGTATTTGTCTTAATATTAGCATACACCATTGTAATGCAGGGTGGATTACCTTCTACTTTTCAGAATGTTGATGATTTGATCCATGGCTGCTCCAGTCTGCATGCCAAAGTATACTTGGGTTATTCCTCTGATGCATTCATCAGAGTGTGACAGAAAGCACTTATGTGTAGTAAAAAACAAAAGTGCTTCTATGAGTGGGTGAATGAGGCATGTTGTACAAAGCACTTTGCGTGCTTGTCACACTTTATATAACAACCAGTCAGTTTATCTTAGCTTATGTGTCAGAAAATAGCAAAGACAAAATAGGCTCATTTTGAAACTGATGACCTTATTTTTCTGCTGAGGTTGTATTATTGAGACAGGACATATACAGTGGCTGCTGAACAGAAGACAATGATAAGAACCTCCACTATGTGACAGAGTGCAGCATAAAAAGGCCATCTTTCAGGAGTGACAGCATCAGTCACACAGACAGGCTCTTCTACAAGGCTCTCCATCATTTAGGCAAGAGATTAACTGGTAGCAAAAAATTCATTTGCTAAAACATCTAGCGGCAGAAATTAAGCGGCAGAACAGTAAATACAAAGAATGAAATGGCACGCATCTTTAAGCTTGTTTCACAGGGAATTAATAGCATATTCAATAATGAATTACAAGGTGACAATAGAGGGAAGAAATACAAAAATTAAGTCATTTTGTTTAAATCTGCAGGTCAGCTTGTCACAAGGTCAGAGTGGATCTGTTGATCAGTGTCCTAGATGCTGTTCCACATTTTGATTCACCAGGATTCCCTACACAGTCAGAACAATCCAACAGGATGACTGCTCAGGCAACTGTCTGCTCAGGAGGAGGATCCATCATGTTTTCACTTCTTTAGTGAAGGGGAGCCCAATGAGTTGTCTTCTCCTCCGCCTTTGACGTACCAAGTATGCAGCCAGTCATTTATATAAAACACAATTAGGCAGAACGGTTATGTTGATCTAATGATGGACACTTCTGTTTCTGACTTGGAGAAGACTCATAAAAATCTCAAGAGCCTTCTTATTCCAGCTTCAGATGTAGTTTGACATTAACCCAACGTGCCACCAACTACCTACCTGCAGTTGTTAGACTCTGCATTTGGCACAGCTGAGGATGGGGAGGAACTGTTGGTGAGGTTCATGAACACGTAGCAAGATTATTATGGCTTACTTGCATCGCTTGCAGGTGGCATTGACCGCATTGTACATAGGGGAGGTATACAGCCACAACAGGTCAACAAACACTTCCTGAAACAGTTTTACAGTGGCTGTTGAGACCATGACTTGCTTGCTGTTCTGCAGCTAGAACTTAAGAATCAAGAACCCCCATCACTTGCTGAGCTTTTGTGGCTGCTGCGTACTGCAGAAAATAGGCAAGAAACAGAAAGTAGTTGAATAAAACTGCACCTCTGTACTACAAAACTGAAGGTTGTCTCCCATAGACAGAATGTTCAGCAAGTGAAATACAGGCTGAATCTGCATCAAGCGACATCTGTAGGTTGAAAAAATTTGAAAAAGCTGACCTGAAAAGCCAAATGATTTCCCTCATGGAACAAATGAAAACCACAGCTTCTAAGAAAGAACAGATACAGAAAGATGAAACTAAAAAAACCTGACCATGCAAAGACCAAACCAGGGCCCTCTTACACAGCACCTCTACTTTAAAGCCAAAACTGTGGTAGTGTTTTCATTGTGGGGAGGATGGTGACATTGTGGCCACGTGTGAGTCAGATTCAACTCATGCCTTGGTAGCTGCAAAAAAGAAGGAACTAAGAATTTGTCAGCAGTTATGGGAACGCCAGCAAAGGAACACACCTTCATTAAACTGAAGACATTCCCTGTCATGAGACAGATGGGAAATGCAACGGGTCAAACACGTACGACTGATAAGAAGCCTAAAGTGACCGCTAAGAAGTGTGTGATATTAACATTGGATGCTGAGCGAGGTCATTTCAAATTACCCAAAGGTTTGATAGGGGCAAAAACTACAGCACAGGTTCAGATGGAGGGCAATTGTGATAGCTGCATAATGGATACAGGCTCCCAGGTTACCACAGTTCTCGAGTCTTTTTACAATCAGAACATGCCCCAACATGAGATCAGAGCAATCCTTGAGCTTTTGGAGGTTAAAGAAGCCAATGGCCAATCTATGCATTATCTAGGCTACATTGAGATTAATGTTGTATTCCCCAAGGACTTTTTCGGTGCTGAGGTTGAAGTTCTCACACTTGCATTAGTGGTTCTAGATGACTTGACTTTGGGAGATCAGGTAAAACACTGTGTAAGCTGTCTGATGAGATTCCATTTAAGCACAGTAAAGCTGTCCGAAAGCATTTGCAAGAACTTAAACAGCCAGGTGTAATCAGGAAGTCCACATCACCATTCTCTTCGCCCATAGTGGTGGTGGGGAAAAAGAATGGGAACATGTGTCTCTGTGTTGATTACAGGAAGCTCAATTTGCAGACAGTGAAAGATGCTTACGCACTCCCGAATTTGGAGGAGACCTTCTCCACGCTGAGTGAGTCCCAGTGGTTCTCTGTCCTCGACTTAAAATCTGGCTGGCCATCCCTCCCTAGTTCTGCTGGGGGTTTCTTCCTGTTAAAAGGGAGTTTTTCCTTCCCACTGTCGCCAAAGTGCTTGCTCATAGGGGGTCATATGATTGTTGGGTTTTTCTCTGTATGTATTATTGTAGGGTCTACCTTAAAATACAAAGGATCTTGAGGTGACTGTTGTTGGTGATTTGGCGCTGTATAAATAAAATTGAATTGAAATTAAATCAATACCGATCCTATCACTATGGGACTTGGTACTGCCTTGTATCAGGAGCAGGAGGGTCAGATAAGAGTCACAGCATATGCTAGCAGGGTTTTGTCTAAGAGTGAGTCTCATTACCATGCCCACAAATTAGAGTTTTTAGCCCGAAAGTGGGCAGTTACGAAAAAACTTACCTTTATGTTACCATAAAGGTAAGAGATTACCTTTATGGTAGCCAGTTCACGGTCGTAACTGACAGTAGTCCTTTAATATATGCAGTGAGCTATCATTGGCTAGCAGCACTTTCTATGTTTAACTTTTAGCTTCAGTGCAGAGCTGGAAAGCTGAATTTTGATGCAAATGGTCTTTCAATGTGACCACATGAAAAACTGCTCAATGACACTGTTTCACAAAAAGAGCAGGAACGTACAGTCAGTGAACAGCTATCTGTGAGAAGCATCTCCTTGGCTGTAATCCAAGGGAAAACACAGACGTGGAGTGTGCGTTCACCCTAGTACACTCAGCCTTGTCTGTAGCTGCTATACCAGATGAGTTTGTAAATGAAGATCAGTGTGATGGTTTACTAGTTATTCCCCACATGCCAGTAAAGCAGCTAAGAGCAGATCAACAAGCTGACCCATGTTTGAGGGAAACCATAGCTCAACTTGAGACTGGGAACAAGGTTTAACCCAACTTTAGAAAGCAACTGCCTGATATCCCCTTGCTAATTAGACAATTCAGTCTTCTTGAGCTACACAATCAAATAGAAGGAGAAAAGACTTGCTGTACCTGTGGAAGAGGACAGATTTAACCAGCGTCACCACATCTCGACTTGCGTTGTAACCTGCACATACAATGGCCACATGGATGGTCTGAGGAGAAAATGACAAAGCGATTAAGAAGGAGAGATGTGCACAGCACAAGGAACAAAGTATAACTGTGAATTGGCTTAGTAAAAAAAAGACAACACTGATTGTGTGTTGGAGCATTCATTAACTCATTCCACCTCAATTCAAAGGGCAATTATAGTAACTGTCAAACAAAAGTTCTCAGACGTGTATAAAACTCAACTGTAAGATGAAGCTTTGTAAAATCTAATGAACTTTTAATGAGAAGATTGAGGAAATAGATTTGATAATACTTTTATGATACTATACTATATACTCATATGATAATATCTTCATACATTTAGAGCAGATATTCTAATAATTCTCAAATATATGTGGACTTCACAACATATAGTTGAACAGATGGCTGGAAGTTCTCCTTTATGATATTTTGGTAGACGGCAGAATTCATGGTTCCATTTACCACAGCAAGTCTTCCAGGCTCTGCAAAAGCAAAACAGCCTCAGACCTTCTCACGCCTACTATGCTAATAGTGCTGCAGTATGTGGAAACATCTTTCAAGGTCATACTGCATTACGGAGCAGAAACTTTGAATGGTCTGTTGTGGGTGGAACACTGTAGTATTAGAAAACCTGCTTGTGGAACCTGCTAGGACAAATATAAATTAAACATATCTCACCTCACACTTATCCACCACTGGGTGTCGGACACAGTCTGAGCTATTACCCACTGTAACAGCTTTCTGGCTCTCATTGTCACCTGTGCCTTCCTCCGAATGTGTTCGGCTTTGGTTGCCACGGTGATTATTGCTCGGAAGCTGTGCAGATGGGCTCCTAGGTGGACGGCTAAGTTCTCGGCGCAGCGCCCGGTTCTCTTCCTCCACCACCCGAACCCGCAACTCTAAGGCCTGTCGTTCACCGGCTCCACCCACCGGGGTGGATGACAGGGCTTCCAATGGAGAAAGAGGGAGCGGCTTCACTGTGGAATTATAACAGGGAGAAACTGATTTAACATGATTAAGAACATCAGTGTCAGTGGCCAATATATATGAAGTTGAACACTAAGGGCTGGTCAGTGTGGGTTTTTCTATACAGAGAAACCACTGATATGAAACGTCACTGCACAAAAACAAATCTAAATTGAAGCAGGTAAGTAGCTTGTCCAAAAAGAGGTGCGTGAAGTGTATAAGGCTAGAGCTACAGCTATTATTTATTCCTATCCATGGCTCATACCCATGGACACATCTTATTAAACTGGAATGGTACAACAGAAACATATAGTGCTGTGCTGCATAGTGCAGTTTTAGGCTTGATTTAGGAGTGGTACGACCATCTTCATTCTTCAGCACAACCTGAACTTTGTTGGAAAACTTTCTTTCATTTCTGAGGATTTTGTGGCCAGTACCATTCTCTATGTTGTTGCTCGCTGGAGCAGCAGGTTGAGGCTCCCAGACGCCAAAAGACTCGATACACTGAACCTCAAGACCAGTAATGCTGTGGGGATGGAGCTCCCTTAAGGTGGTGTCGGAGAGGCAGATGTTGTCCAAGACAAGGACAATGCTGGACAATACCTCCCACCCACTCCATTACCTGGTGGCCAGTCACAGGAGCATGTTCAGTGAGAGACTGAGATTACCCATAATGCACCACTGAACAACACCGGAAATCATTCCTCGCTGTGGCCATCTCCCTGTACAACTCCTCCATCTAATGTACAGTAGTGCAGATAGTGCAAACAACAAATAACAAAGTTTTTCAGGTTAAATTACAATGTCGGTCACAAATAGTTCTCCAGGCTTCTTTTAAAGCTCTTCTTTGGATGTTGCTGTCTTTTCTTCCATTCTCTGTCAAGATGATCCCACACTGCTTCAACAATGTTGAAGTCTGCATTCTCAGGAGGCCAGTGAGCAGCAGATCAAATTATAAATGGTTTTAAGTGCACATTCAGACCTGTGAGACTCATTTAGAAATCAGACATTGAGCCATGGCTCTGTGCTACATGAAGACATTACTGCATCTCTGCCAGTCAAGGGCACTTTGTGTATAGTTTATTAATTAATAACTGACATATGAAATGTTCTCACAGGCCACACTGTATCGCGTGCCAGATGTGGCCCATGGGCTGCATTTTTGACACCCCCGTCTTAATATTTTTCCCCCAATTTGTATATTTATACATTTTATATTTTTGAATACTGTTCATATGTAGTGCTGCAGAAACTCTCCCCCCCCCCTTTCCCCACATGTCTACACTGAGTAGGAGATACTCTTTATCTCATTGTACATCTGTATAGTCACAATAAAAGGCATTCGACTTCTAATATGATTAACTTCCCAGAATGGAATTGTAAAGGAATGAAATACTTGGAACATATATTTGAAGGAACAGACTTTATTCCATCTCACAAAATAGATATACAGTATGTGATTAACGAGATTAGATTTTTAGAATAACAACAAATTAAATCTAAAGTAAAAAAGAAATTTAAACCTTAATAAAGTTGAATTACAAACACCATCGAGTGTGGTACAATTCCTTAATCGCAAAACCACCAAATTACTGACTCAAATATGCAGTACACTATCCAAAATAGATGAATCAATATCCGTTCCTATTGCAAAATAGGAGGGAATATTAGTCAGTTTAGGATTTCAGCTTAGACCAAAACTTCTGGTCTCAGATTTGCTTAAAAACCTTTAAAAATTGATTAGAAATCTATTTATTTTAAAAACTTTTTGGGGGCTTCTTTACAGTTTACTTTATTTCTATGATGTGTTACATTTTCCTTTTAAATTGCTTACCACTACTTGTTTTGTCTTATTACATTTTGCTCATCAGCTTAAGAGTCATCTGTGAAGAATTGTACCAACCTGCATAAAAGTGTCTTTACAAATAAACATTGATGTATGCAAAACATGATGTATGTAAGACATTTTAAAGAGCCACATCACTGCTGGATTCATGCTTTGTTCACAAACCAGTTATAATGGGATCAGTCCAAGGATCATAGTTTCAAAATGTATAAACGCATTGCTTTGGCAATATTATGAATATGATCAAGCCAATAAAACAAATAAAATGAACTGAACTGAGAGGTAGTGATAGAGTCAAAATGTAAAACTGAATTTGCGCCAGTAGTAGCACATCGGTCCTGTCTCACACATCCAGGCTTAACCTGCAGCCAGGCCCTGTCACAGCTTATCACACTCCCAGGAACTGCATCCCACCACCAGGAATTACTGCCAAATCTAATAATTACTTTGCAGACCTTGGTGACTATTCCATTATGGGAGTGTATACACATATACGCTCTCCAGTGACTGTGACCCCAAGTCAAAATTGCCAATTTAATCATAATTAATAATGGCACTACTGCAGCATTTCAATCCTGTGAGTCAAAGTGATTAAAATGGCTCCAAGAACTTTTGGACATTATTGTCTGGAGGAAGTAATCAACTTTAGACAGGCCTCAGTAATTCATTAACATACCACCTCAGGAAGAAAGTTGGGAGAGAAAGGTCACTTTGTCTACAGGAAATTTGCATCTTCACACTTTCTGGGACAAGCCTCGGGCTTTAATATTAAGGCATGACATGCACTGAAAAGTATGACAGTACTGTTCCTTATTTTAATCCCAGCAACCTAAACTTTTATTTTTACTATGGATAGCTGTAGCTCAGGGGGTAGAGCAGGTTGGTGGTTTGATCCCTGGCTGCTCCAGTCTTCATGCCAAATATCCTTGGGCAAGACACTAACCTAGAGTTGCCCTCTGATGCATTAAATGTGTGTGACTGTTCGATAGAAAAAATATAGAAACACTGCTTGTATAAATGGGCGAATGAGGCAAGTCGTATAAAAGCAATTTAAGTGCTCAGATTAGAAAAGGACTATACGAGAACCAGTCCAGCATTTTGTTAACATTTAATCAGCTCAACCCTATATTTCAAAATAGGTAATATTTATCTGTAATATTTAAAAACTTAACGATGTGTTAAATTTAGAAAAGAATAAAGTCAAAAATAAAATGTTAAAAAAAAACTTTTATCATGAATTTTTTTAATTTTAAAACAGTTAGAACAGGAGAAAGTTTCCCAGTCTTGCATCACTTGATTTTAGAATTGTTTTTTTTAAATCCTGTCCTGTCTGGTAGCTTTTGCAATTAGAATTATGATCTGAATGTGATAATGTACCAAACACAGTTTGCTTTTCCAAGAAGAACTCTATAGGCTCTTCTTGTTCTTGTTTTATGTGTTTATGTATTCATTTCTATTAGTGTTTTCATTATTGTTAGACTGTTTCAAAACGGTCAAAAAACCCCACAGAAACCTAAATCATTTAAAGCCATAAAAGTTGCAAACAACTGTGCCAATACTTATTGTCCTTACCTTGAAAGCTCCCGACTGACAGGTAAAGCCACGTAAGTGCTGGGATGAAGAGCAGGGCGAGGGAGGCCACCAGGAACTTCCGGCGCCCGCGACACATTCCCAGCATCCTCTGGACCAAAGCAGATAGAAAGAGAGGTAAAGTGACCTCTATGTGGGTAGGAGCTGCTGTCCAGGCTGAGTCATAGCACTGAGGGAGAGGAGAGACCAGGACAAAAAAAAAGAGGTTAGAGAAGAAGCACACATTTCACAGTCTACATAGATTGACTATTATAATGATTATTTTTCATTCCTGACGCTGATGATGTTTAAGCAGGTTTACTCATTCAGCTTCAGAAGAAGGTGACATACCCGACAACTAAGGGATTTCTAGATAACATGGACTCTTGGAGAAGATAGGACACCCTAAAAGCCATGCAATCTGCTCCTTTAGAATTTCATCCAAGTGTGTATGATACACAAATGCCACTTGGTGGAGATGTGATATCTGCATACTAAATTTTAAATGAGCGAAGAATGGGTGGTGGCCTGTCACTTTCCTCCTTACATGCTGCGATGTTTACTTACAGCACCAAAGCTATATTGTGTAGGATGAGGAACAGGTTAAAATCTGGGTTAGAATACCCAACCTGTTCCCAAGCAAACAAATGGTTCTGACCAAGCCTGCAGTATATGATTGCCTGAGAGTAGAAGTCAATCATGACAATAGTTGGCAATGAAATGTATCATTGCCTTGCACAGGTTGTGCAAGTGGCTAACATTTCTACTTTCAATTCAGTTTGGTTCAATTCAATTTATAGCACTACATAATAAAGTGAAAACTGCATCCATTTATTTTATACAATTGCAAATGTCAGATCCAAACATTTAGCTGTTTAGCTGAATATTTTTTGAAAGACTTTTTGACAAAAAAAAACAACAACAACAAAAACAAACACAAAACAAGTTAAAATAAAAAACATCAGACAAAATTATTCAGTCAAACTGTTCATCTAAAACTTAAATCACACCTTCAGAAATAAAGTCTGACAACTTTCATGTTATTAAATATCACATAACACATCAGGCAGTCACACACTATGTGGCTTTATGACCTAAAGCAATTTACCACAGTCTGTCCATAACGAACATCGTGTTCAAACATAAGTGTCCATAAGTGCACGTGGCACCAGGACTTGGCTTCATCAGGTGATGGCCACCAGCTCGCACTGGAACTATTCGGGGAAGAGTTTGAAGTGATGGGAATGAGAATCAGCACCTCCAAATCTGAGGCCATTGTCCTCAGCCGGAAGAGGGCGGAGTGCAAGCTCTGGGTCAGGGACAAGTTCCTGCCCCAAGTGGAGGAGTTTAAGTATCTCAGAGTCTTTTTCACAAGTGACAGGAGAAGGGAGCAGGATATTGATAGACGGTGTGGTCCTGCGGCTGCAGTAAGGCATATGCTGTACCGGTCCATCGTGGTGAAGAGGAGAGAGCTGAGTGTAAAAGCGAAGCGCTCAATTTACCGGTCGATCCTCTTCCCTACCCTCACCTATTGTTACAAGCTGTCGGTAGTGAACGACGGAACGAGACTGTGGATACAAGCGGCAGAAATGGTCTTCCTCCGAAGGGTGGCTGGTCTTTCCCTTAGAGATAGGGTCAGAAGTTTAGCCATCCATGAGGGGCTCTGAGTAGAGGTGCTGCTCCTCCACATCGAAAGGAGATCGTTGAGGGGGTTCGGGCATCTGATAAGGGTGCCTCCAGGGCGGCTCCAGGGTGAGGTATTCCAGGCATGTCCCACTGGGAGGAGGCCCCGGGGCAGACCCAGGACACGTAGGAGGGGTTATATCTCTCGGCTGGCCTGGGAACGCCTTGGTGTACCCCCGGAGAAGCTGGAGAAGGTGGCTGGGAAGAGGGACACTAGGTTTCTCTGCTTAGGCTGCTGGCCCTAAGACCCGGCCCAGATAAACGGAAGAAGATGGATGGATGGTAATTTGACATATTTTAGTTTGATGTAGAGCACAGAGGTTAGAAGTACAATTATATAATATTATTTGAAATCCTTTTTCCATTATAACTACATTTGTAGTTGGGGAAGCAATATAGTATCGTGGTGTCACCCGGTAAAACGATGTAAAGCAGGCAGAGTTTAAAATGAAAAGTATCACCAAATCTGTTTTTTTTGTCCTTTTTTTTAAACATATGGCCTGGGCAATGTAAAGAGAGCAGAGTAAAGTGGAGTGGCTGGAGAGACTTAACCAAGTGTCTCCACAAAATTCTGACAGGCAGGCTATGAATCATTTTATTAGGTCCTTAGCATTTGACACTTGTGTGATAATAACTCCACTAGATCCTGTAATTTACATTACAAATGCTACACTGAAGAAATTTATTACCACATCCAAGTCAGATGTCAGAGGACAGAGTGAACAAATCCAGCTATGCAGGGATCAGACTCAGAGTCAGAACACTTTAATAATCTATAAGGATATTATGTTGGGGGGGGGGAAGACAGGCAGGAAGAAAAGCATTGTTTTGAAAAAGCAGGAACACAACACTGGAGAAGGAAAATAGCATACCTCTGTATTTTCCTTCACTTACTAAGAAACGAACAGTGTCTCATTTTTATGGTGGTTTCATTTTGACAGCGAGAGGGAGAACATCAACTAAAAATCCAGAAAAAACTATTGGTTTGCATATAGTGGAGTGAAATCCCCTACAGATCCCCTACAAGAAAACTGTGGCTCCAAAGGTTGGCTGTCTCCATGTGGCACACAAATTATAATCAATTAATCTATTTCAGCTACTCTTGATTGCAACTTGTATATGGGTATAAAACACACCTGCTCACACAATCAGTTTCTTCCATTCCCTCCTCTCCACAACCATGGGCAAGACTAAAGAGCTGTCAAAGCAAGACTGTAGAGCTGTACGAGGCTGGAATGGGCTAGAAGACCATCAGCAAGAAGCTCTGAAAATATGACAACTGTTGGTACAATGGAAGACATACGAAATAACCATCAATCGCCGCTGGTCTGGAGCTCCATGCAACATCTTGTTCATGGGGTGAGAATAATCTTGAGAAATGTGGTGGATCAGCTCAAAACTACACAAAAGACGCTTGGTAATGATCTGAAACCAGCTGGGTCCACAGTCACCAAGAACATCTTTGATAACATGTTACAATCTTTTGGAACATCTTGTAGGAACCACAAGGTCACCTTGGATCAAGAAATAAACAGGCCAAATTTAAGTTTTCCAGTGAACATTAGAATGATTAAGAGAAGGCTCGGGAGAACGTGCTGTGGTCACATCAAACTAAAGCTGAGCTCTGTTGGCATGAACATCAACACTGTATTTAGAGGAAGAGAAATGCTTAATATGACCCAAAGAACTCCATCGCCACAATGAAGCACAGAGGTGGAAACAGAGACTGTGGAAACAGTCAGCACTGAACCACATTCAGCACTGGATCATATAACTTACTTCCCCCATTGTAGATTTACAGGAAGAGACATACACTAATCAGCCACAACACTGAAACCTTGTGCTGTCTAAGCACCTATGAGATCCTCAAGTCCAAAAGTACTGTATAGTGTCCTGTGTGTTTAGCACTTAGCAGATCCATGGATTCAGTGTCTTGTACAATAAGACCTCTCTGGGTCGAATTTTCCTAGCAGAGTATTGCAAAGAACCAATTAATGTCATTAACCTCTTTTGTTTTTTCTTGTTGTGGCTAATTGATTATATGCAGCACTGACAGATAGACATGACATAGATAAGGTCAATGCTTGGGAAACCAAGTTTTGATTGATTGGCTCTTAAATTCTTTAATTATGTGTGAAGACCAGTTTGCATTACTGCTACAATAAATTACATCTATTTCTTGTCATTATGGTTTATAGTAGAGATCCACCAATTTATCACTTTCTCAATTTGTTGACTATTTCCTAAAAGATGGTTTTAGAGAAACTTTCTCCAACACTATCCAGCAAAATTAAAAACAACTAATAAGATCACACATGCACAGTCCCCAAAATAGATCTTGCTCTTGAAATGTAATTGGGAATAAGCCTTGATGGGGAGTTTCAAGCATGTATGAGAAACTGTGACATGTAAAACCTACTCTTTTTTAAGGGTGGAGTTATCACATGACTCAGCATTGTCCACTGTCTATTTTAACTGTATACTTTTTGTACTTTGTTTTGAGAAAACAGAAAAAAAAGAAAAATAGAAAAAGCCTTTACACTATTATTGAAAAAGTCATCCCGGGATCCAGCAAACAGCCCCAGACCATCACACTTCCTCCTCCATGTTTGACAGTTGATGTCACACACTGTAGAACCATCCTTTTACCTGCTCGAAGGCGTACGAAGATTATGCGTGATGAACCAGAAATTTCAAAACTTGATTCATCACTCCATAATACCTTCTTCCAGTCTTCAGTAGTCCATTGGTGTTGTTTCATGGTCCAGGCAAGCCACTTTGCCTTATTCTGACGTCTTAGCAACGGCTTTCTTGCTGCAACTCGTCCTGTCAAACCTGCAGCTCGAGGTCTTCTCTTCACAGTTGAAACTGAGATTTTCTTACTACGACCACTATTAAGTTGTGCTTAAAGCTGTTGTTTTGTGAGCCACCTATCACACAAGCTGTTAACTCTCAGAAACTTGTCCTCTGATTTAGTTGTGGCTTTGGGTGTGCCAGACCTCTTCCTGTCAAAGCCCAAAAGGTTGAATCTATTCAACTGTACATAGCATTTTCAGTGGAAAAATGGTTCGCCACTTACCTAAGTGACTTCTTCAGTCTCAGCTGACTGTGGGTTTCCCCAACCTTATAAACAGTACCTTTGCACAGCGACTGGAACTAACCCAGTTAATGAACAATGGGCTGTGAGGTCAGTTTCTTGATCATTAATATGTAAAGTGTCATGACTATTGATCAACAACCACTGATCAAAGACCACTGATCATTGATCAATGGCCATGAGTATAATAAAATGAACAGAATCAACCTTTTGGGATTTACTTTCCTGGGTGATTGAGCATGCATCAAAACGTTTTTTCCAGATAGTGTTTTAGCTTGAAGTAACTGCGCCTGTTTCCTCTGTAAAGCTGTGTGATTTTAAACTTTATTTCCATTAATGGGGATAAATATTATTTTGATTACCAAAGGGGTGTAGTGATATGAAGTAGAAACCTAGCATATCGACATTAAGAGTCAGAACTGAAACTAACATTTGAAATCTGACTTTAAGAAGATGAACATGTCAAAATATAATATGCTGTAAACCCTCATATACTGTGTGAGCCTGGACATGGACATAATGCGTTGTCTCCAAAGTCCACTGTTAATATGAAAAGTATAAGCACATATCACGATGCAAGAAGAAAAGAATTTCTTGCTTATTCAGTGAATGTTTTTGTTTAGTGCTGGCAGCCCAGAATGAGAAAATCAATGAAGCAGTGACCAGAAGAGGCTTGTTTGCTGATCCAACATACTTCCCTTTAAGAGGCAGCCTCCATGCTTATTTATAAAGACAAACAGGCATAATCTTGAAACATTATGCATTCTGGGACAAAAGGCGATATCGATTGTTGCCTGATTAGCTTAAGGTTTTTGACTCATTTACTGTTAACATCTGAATACCCAATCCTCAAAGGTGAATTTACTGACAGGATGTTGTGCAGAAGTACTTAATGAAACTGAAACATCCTCCTGATCTTATGCACAGAAAATGATCCGAATCATAGCCAGTGGTTGTTCATGCATTTATACACACCTTTTTACCTTTGAATTAAGATATAAGAAAACAACAAATAATTTAAAAGTTTAGTTAATAACAGAGTTACAAAGTTAAAATATTGACCATTATTAAGATTATTTAATATGTGGTGACACTGCCTTCAAAGTGATTATTTATACTGTATTTTTTTCTCATTTACTCACATTTGACATATTCCTTTAATAATCAATTTATATGCCTACAGTCATGTCAAATATATGCTACCACAGTTGTGTTTGTTTGTGGAAGTATTTGCTTATGGAGAGATGTTTTGCACCTGTGCAGCCCTCCAAAATCCCAACTTCGCATTGCCCAGTGTAAATGACACTGTGCATTGGTGTAATGCCAATTAGTTGACAAGTGGCCTGGAACATGGAAGGGAGACCGAAGGCGTTTCTCAAAATGCGTATTTGTGTGTACTTGTGTTCTCATGCACTTGTTATATGTCATCAGTTGCAGACCAAGTACTGTCCCAATTTAAAGTACACATCAAGCCAAGTATGCTCAAAATTCCCGGATGTGTTCTCGCTCCTCCCATTCTATCGAGCATGCATCGGTGGTGACGTGTGGACCTGGTGCAGCCAAATATCCCAGAATGCATTTCATCCAAAACGCAAACGCAGCAATGGTGGAGGAGAGTGGCTAAGAAGTTTCAAATATTACTCTCTGTGTAACAAAATAAACTTTTAAGATATTTTACGGCAAGAATGTAGCTGTGTAAACTTCAAATATCTGCTATCAAGACATCACACATTTGCAAAAGTGCTCCAACAGTTTTGGAGATGTCTGTTACACCACCAGCTTGACAGCTGACCGCAGAGGTCAAGGCTCAGTAGAGCTGGCGAGAACACTTGATTCCCGGCACATCGTTTTGAAACCCCCGTGGTCTTTCGCTACTCAGGTTAAACATGACATAAGTCACTTAGGTAATTTAATTTAATATGGTAAATCTTATTTATTTCAGTGTTTTATTTGTTCCTGAATAAATCAGTTTGGCAGTAAATAAAGTTAGAACAGTTCAGTTATGAAGCTTATTAAATTTTAAAGTCTTACTTTGAGAGCTGTCAGCATATTTTAAATAGAATATTTCACCCATCATATCCCTGATGTAAAAAAATGCTGTTCTTATTTAAACAGCTGACTGAACTAAATCTAACTGTAGAACATCTGACTAGTGTTGTTGAATAATGAGGGTTTCCCATACCTGTTTGAAGCGAATAGTGCACTGCGCATGCATGCAGGCTAATACAGGACCAGGTTCCCACCCCCAGAGTCAAGAAGCTTCTTGCATGTAATGTCTCCACTGTTATACACTGTAAAAGCTGATAAGGAATCATGAACCCAGCGTCTTTACTAAACATCAAACATGGTGTCAGAAGTTGTGGTCTGGTCGTGTGCTAAAGCAGCGGTCCCCAACCTTTTTTGCGCCACGGACCGGTTTATGCCCGACAATATTTTCACGGACCGGCCTTTAAGGTGTTGCGGATAAATATATTAAAATAAAACTAGTACCGGTGCCGAAAAAAAGAAGATTTATTCATAACACGCGTGAAAAGACCCAGGAAAACCGAGTTAACGATCAAAACGATAACAAAATAACTCTGAAAACCAATAAAAACCCTGAAAACCATACATTTCACACCTGAGCCTCTACTCTCGCGGCCCGGTACCAAACGACTCACGGACCGGTACCGGTCCGAGGCCCGGGGGTTGGGGACCGCTGTGCTAAAGAGCTGCCAACAAAATGCTAAGGCAAAAGTTTTCTCAGCACCTTGATGACATAAAATCCCTCGTGCCCAACTCTGTGCTGCCCTGGGTTCCTTTGGTAGCTCTTCCTGTGACTATGTCAGTAACTTGGGTGTACTGCTGCATAGCTCGCTCGAACTCGATAAGCAAGTGTCTGCTGTAGTGAGATCTAGCTTCCACCAACTGCGCCTTATCTCTAAGGCTAGGCATTATGTTCCACACGAGGACCTGGAGAAGCCTATTCACGCTTTTGTGACCTCCAGGTTGGATTATTGTAACTCCTTGTACTACGGTTTTCCCTCTTCTCTTCTTCTTAGACTGCAAACAGTCCAAAATACAGCAGCCGGCCTCTTGACTGGTACCAGGAAATTTTGCCCTATTACTCCTGTTCTAGCTAGCTTGCATTGGCTGCCCATAAAGTACCGTATTCAATTTAAAATATTACTCCGTACATTCAAAACTATTAATAAATTAGGGCCAAGTTATCTTAATGAACTTCTCAAGCCACATACTCCTGCTAGAACACTTAGATTTGCTACTCAACTACTTCTGGTGCAACCTAGATCTCGGCTGAAGTCCCGGGTGACCGTGCGTTTGCTCTGGCTGCCCCGGTACTGTGGAATACCCTTCCTCTCGATATCCGCGTATCTGATTCCATTGCACTGTTTAAATCACGACTAAAAACCCACTTATTCAATCTTGCCTTTCCCTCTAAGTTAATATTTCTTTTATGATTTTATATTATGCAGTTTTATGCTCATTTAATTTCTTGTTTGTTCTGTACCTTTTGCTTTCCTATGTATCAGTGACAGCTACCTGCTTGCATACCTAGTACTTGCTTTGGTCCTATTTCTTTTGTCTTCCTTCTATTCTCTATGTTACTTGTTAAGCACCTTGGCATACCCTTGGTTTTTAAGTGTGCTTTATAAATAAAGTTTATTATTATTATTATTATTGTAGCGAGCAAGCAACCAGCTAACGTTGTTCAGCTATCGTATCAAAGGCTAGTAAACATTAATGACCATGTTGGAAGGATTCCGTAGACCAGAAACATTGATGTTTAAAGGAAACACTGCAAAGAAGCGGCATGTGTTCAAGCAAAAATACGATTCATTCATTGCAGCTGCTCATTCAGATAAGGATGCCTGAACTACAGCGTTCATCCTTCTAAACTTGGCCCGCTCTGAAGCCATCGAGAGGGAGCGTGCCTTCCTTTACACGTGGAGAACACAGACCAGTGACCAGAGCAGAATCAAGAAAAGACGTGCAATGTCTCAAATGTAAATTCCACAAACTGTGTAGTCCTCAAACATAACTATAGAAAGGCATAAGTTTAACACCAGAAACCAATGACCGTGATGAAACAAGTCTTATGTGGACTTGAAAAATAAGGCAGGCAGTTGCAGGTTTCGCCAACAACCTCATCAGAGACATACTCATTTGTGTAGTACATTAATGTACAACTTCCAGATATTGTACAAAAAAGGCTTACATTGCACGATCTGGGAGAGTTTGCAAGCCAAACCCCAACACTAAGGCGTAGGAGATGGACTGTTTAAAATTGTTTTTAAAAGTGTACATTATTTCTTTAAATATTTATTTCTGCTATTGATATTCATAGAAATTACATGTAAATTGATGTTGACAAAGTGAAATGTTGACCATGTTCTTACCAGTGAAACAGTTCCAGGTTTCAAGTGAATGGCTAATTTTCAAGCTATAATGTTATGGATTACAATCTATTGTTAATGCATTATGCTGAAGATGTTGTTGTTAGTCAGACATAAGCTAAAGAATGGGATTGTAGAACATCTGACTAGTGGTGCTGAATAGTGGGGGTTTCCCATACATATTTGAAGTCCATGCGCGCAATTAAAAATGGCTAGCACAGGACCAGGTTCCCACCCCCGGAGTTGAGCTGCTTGCATGTAATGTCTCCACAGTTACGCACAGTAAAAGTTTATAGGGAATCATGAACCCAGCGTCTTTACTAAACATCAAACACTAACATTAAAAATATTTTAATTCAGAAGGAAACAGGAAACAGAAACAGGATGTTAATACAAGGAGATCCTGAAGACTGTTCCAGAAATGATCAAATTATGTTTTAAATATTTGTTCAATTCTCTTCCAAACCCCAGCAGACTATTGTAGGTCTTGAGTGTCTACTAAAATAGAAATAAAAGCATTCTAACATCTCATCTGTTTGTTTTTATTCAATAAGCAGCATAGCTTATTAAGAGAGATTAAACTTGAGTTTTTGTCATGAAGTGATTGTGCTCAACTGTATTAAGCTTAGACATTATGAAACAGATAAAAGTAAAAGCAAATTTGGCCAAAATGCTTAAAATACTTATTTAAATTATTTGTTTTTTCATAAAGAAATCTACTACATCATGTGTCTTTTCAATTGCAAATATTAATCACAGTTAAATTAAGAGGGGATGGCAGTTAAAACCCTGGAGCTGAGATGTCATCAAGTATACTACAATTCCAATTGTGGAATGACGATGAACTTACAAAGTACGGACTAGTGAGGACGTGAGTACGGACTTGCATACTTGAGTATTGAGAAACGGCCAGAGTTTAGCAGGAGTGGGAGAAAAAACAGGGGGAAAAAACAACAACAAACAAAACAAAAAAAACAAAACATGAAAGATTAAACAAAAATTAAAAATGTAATGTATAAAGTAGAGGCAGTGGCTGCCATGGACAGCTGTCATGGTTTCTAAAACAGCAGCTCTCTACATGTTGCACAATCATGTCGCTATAATTAAAAAGAGGGAGGACTCATAATCTTCACCAGCATCACACTCAGAGGAAAACTTTTCTTTCTCCACTGTAGGCCCGCCCCAGAAGATGGACAAACCCAGCATTTCATGAACAGTGGGACAGCGAACTTTGCATTGTGTGATATTAGACATACTCACATCCTCAGCCAAGCTTAGAGGCTCTGGACTTTTACATAACAATGATATATTCACTCCTGTAGAAAGTTATACATTAAAAATATACATTATCCCCTCTGGGTACTCTGGTATGAATGATACTGATTTGCTATTGGCAAAACACAGTTGGGTAGAATTCCAGGTTAAAGTTTTTAGTTCAACATACAAGTGACAACTTATGACCTTTCACCAGGTTTTATTTAATGTCCTCTTCATGTAGCTGAATACATTCATTGTTAAAAGCAAAAGCTGTGCAGATCTGAGATCAGCAGCGTTCTTAAAACACCAAACTTACTGTTTATGCTCATTGTATATTGATGACCTGACGTTTTGTCTTTAATTTTCTCAGTTAAACAGCTGCAGCATTCACTAACAGTACATAACATGGTACTTTAGACTTTGTACTTTATTCCATTAGTTACATCTGGAGTTATTGCAAATTTACTCCAATATTAAATTAAGTGTATTTTGCATTAAGAGTGAACATACAGGATGATGTTACTGGGTGGTGCTGAGGTCTGAATTTGAGGGCAGCTCCTGTAATCACAATGAGAAAAGAATCATTACAAACTGTCAGATGTGAAGTTTATCTCTGAAATCTGAAATAAAACTGATCCTTCCTTGTCCTCACACACCCGTATGTACGGGTAGCATACGGTAACAGTGATTTCTTTAGTCAAGGTAAATTCATTCATGTGCACGGATTAGCTAATGAGCACAGCTTTACCCAAAAGCCAACTGTAAGCTTAGCTAGCTAGCTAAGGACTTTACTGATTAGCTTACAAACACACATTTAACTTACCAAAAAAGTGCAGCAGGACCTCAGGTCCTTCTGTTGATTACTGCAGATCATCTCATGCTGTCAGTATGACACAGTCAGTCATGGTTTTGTAAAGTAAACGCTTGCCCTCCTCTCAGCATCCATGGATTCGTCTGCCATTCTCGAACAGAGATAGGCAAGTTTCTCCGTGATTGCAGCTGTTTTTCAGAGCTGTTACGATGACCCAATTGAACAGTATTATAGTTGTAATTAGAATCAGAGTTATGAGAAGGGAGACCCCTTGAACGCGAATCAGCATGACGCGAACTACTAATAATGGCCGAAAGCACATCCTTGGAAAAAAATATCTGAAGAGAATTTTTGTTTTTGTTTTACCCCAGTCCCACCTTCTAAAATGGAGGAGGCGGGGTTTGTGACCTATACTGTAGCCAGACACCAGGGGGCGATAGAGACTTTTTGGCTTCATTTGGGGGAGCTGTTAGGTCATTGGTTAGAACTTGGATCTTCTTCACGGTAACTGGTTGCGCTGCACATTTCTGACACTGCCCACATCTGACAAAACGTGCAGGTAGATGGTCAGTCAGCACCTGCCCATGGACTACCAAGCCCATGCTACCATTCAACGAGCTTTTCCCCACCATGACCGTATTCATGCGTGCAACTGTTGCCGCTGAGCTAGGCAGCTGACGTACGGCTGTCCGTGTGCTCAGTGCCATCACCCGAGGACTGGGAAGCAAGAATTAGCATATCTGAAAACATGGCAAAGTAAAGGTTGTTGGCGTTGTTTTCGCAGCTCTCAGTAAGATTAAAAACACTTTTTAGGAGAGGGGACTGAACTTGAACCGTTTACCATCTCCTTCCAATATTTAAGACTGACTTAGAGGAAAATGCCCCAGTTTTTGTATGGGAGGACGGCACACAGTAAATCCGCTGCGCTGTACACATGCTTAATGACCGTATGGAAAAGGGCCTTATAGAAATGTAAGCACAAGGACTTTAAAGGTTATAACAAGCGAAACAGATCGTGGCATAAATACGAGGGTTGTTAGCGTGACCGTGATAGTCATTGGTGAATAATGTCACACTCACCTGATGCAGAGAACCTCCAAATGCTGCTTTTATGAGCCCTCGATCAAATCAATACCCAGCACTGAACCCCGTGGCGCTTTTCAAAAAGAAAACTGAGCCTGCAGCTCAGTCATAACGGTCCTTCTGGCGCAAAATAAGCCCGTGCTCCGTCGCTCACTCGCTCCATCAGGTTGGGATTTTCTCGGGATATTTATGTGGCCCAGCAGCCTCGGCTGTTAGCCCCGGCTACCAGCAACGACATCTGAGCCTTTCCGTTTGCTTCGGGCTAAATAAAGACTTAATCTCACACCGGTCTGTGCTGCGTCGAAAACACGGCAGTTCCAGTCTCATTAAAACAGCGCCGGCTTCGCGTTTGTGAGAGCAGCAGGCAAGAGGCGAACAGCCGCGACGGTCCGCAGCGGGAACACGGGGACCCGGTGTCGCTGCTCCGCTCAAGCTCGGCTACTTTCAAATCGCTCCGAGTTCCCAACGCACTTTAAAATCCCCCAGTTAAGATATTCCAACATCGTCCGTGTCCTGGTTCTGTCTGAGTTTTCGGCCTCAGCATAGCATCTCTTTCTTCCTGACAGGCAGCCAACATCCAATCCCAACGCTGGATTCTGGAAGTGTGGGAGGATACAAAGGAGTCGATCAAACGGATTGGAAGTCTTGGAATTGACTAACCTACTGATGGGCTGAAGACCTCAGCAGCCCGATTAATACAATCAAAACACACAATTGAACTGAAGTAGTAACAAAACAAAAGCTGAGGGTCAGTTTTGAAATTTTTGGGTTCATTGGATGTTATGTTGGATGTCATTTGGGTTAGCATTGCTTGACCTACAGGGTCTCTGTCAGGTCAAGCAAGGCAAACAACATTTGCCTTATCATGTCTTCAAATACACCAAAGTCTCTCTCTGTCCTTCCATCTCACAAAGCCTTGTGCCATTGGGATATTTCACCTATATTCATTTATCCTTTACATCAGTGCCATTTTGTGGCTGCAGCCAGTGATTGTAACTGGAAGAACACTTGCTTTGGATCTCATTGGGAACTGGAGTTTGTCTCGATTTCACAGGCATGTCCATGTCCTCTAATGGCTGGACCCTTGGCCAGCAGCTTTTTCTAGTTGTTTGTACATGCGCAATGAGGATAAATCTCAGATCTGTGACAGGACTTATGGGGGATTAGCATCTAAGACAAGCTGCCACTAGTTCTGCTCTGAGATCAGTTATGAGCCACACTTTGTGTGGAAACAGAGTTAGCATTAGCAATTGCATGATAAGTTTAACTAGCTGCTTTCCCAACACCCTGCCTTCTTTTTTCAATAATATTTTTACGCCCTCTGGTAGATATTGAAAGTTAACCATCTCACAAGCTGCTTAAGCCTTATTTTTTTTAAAAACATTGATTTTAATATACTTTTATTAAAAAAAATAAGATGTATGCCTGTTTTTCTGAGCTCATTAACAGCAGCACCCATATAGCACTGATGGGGACCTTTTTCTACAGAATAATCATTTTCAGTTTTAATAATTTATAATAATAAGAAGTAGAACTGTACCTCAGAACTGTACCCCCCCCACCCCCCCCCCCCCCACCCCAGCATGTTTACACTGAGTAGGAGATGCTCTGTATCTCATTGTACAACTGTATAGTGACAATAAAGGCATTCTATTCTATTCTATTCTAAGAAGAATTTAAGCCGACTGTCAGCATAAGAACTAGCATAAACCTGTCCCACAGGTGTTGGATCACATATGCACTTTAATTTAGTTTGCTGTGTTATTATTAAAAACATTTATAATTACATATTTAAAAAATATTAATTGTTCTTCTATATAGACGCTACATATTCATTGTATAAGACAAAATCAGTTACAAGCACTATTAGCATTAATGTTTTATGAATTTATTTACAGATTTCAATGACAACACATATTAGTACCACTGCACTAAACATTGTTTAGCAAAATGTATTTACAATAAAACAGTGTACACATAATGTCAACATTTACATGTTACCATTTGTTTTGAGATAAGCTACTTTAAATATATAATTTGTAGCGATTTGAGTGTTTTGAAAATAATTCAAAAAGAGCCCACAAAGACACAAAAAGGGGTAAAACACACAAAAACCTAACTGAAAGTAACATAGCAAATATCATTACCCCCCTCCCCTCCACGATACAGAGTTGTGGTATGACCTAATTTGTTGGTCTTTATATAGACTCTCAGTTCATCAGCCAAGGAACTGGAGCAGCTGCCACTAAGGTAACAGAAAACAGAGGAAGATTACATTAAGTGTAACAGTGTAAATTAAAGTGTGCACACTTATTTATAGAATACAGTATTGTGTGATTGTATAAATCGATTCTAAACCAAAACCACCTTTATCACTCTGTAAAGTAAAGCCTATTTTTAAAGAAAGCAAAATATAAGTGTAGTGTTATGTATAAGTCTCTATTGTAGCACTGTGGTGTTTGGTAGATATTACTCAATATGTGTGGCTATAACTGCAGCCATCACAGGAACAGACATAAATACATAGACTATGTCCGTTATAGTAAGGTTAAAGCAGGCAGCACAAAACAGGTTTAATTGGGCCCAATTTGATATGGTGGAACAGTTTGTATTAATGCAGCTCTCCTGAGCTCCACCTGAGTCTCAGTCCTCAGAACTCTGGATTTTGCACTTTCACAGTGCTTGTCAATTTCTATCTGAAGAGTTATTTCTTATATCAGAAGCATATTGATTTTCCTTCAGCCTCCTCAGTGATCTGAACTGCCTCACTTTTTTCAGAGAGAAGCCTACATTTACACTGGATTATTTTGGTTAGCAGGCCTACAGTGCTCTCCCTCACGCTCCTTTCTCATGAGTTTTGAGTCCTTCTCTTGGGAGAATGCTGGTTATTACTGAACTGGCTGCATCTTTGTAAATAAATCATTAGTGAATCACACTGTAATTGTGACATCACAAAAATTGCCTCACTAAATAAATCTGCCCCACATTTAAATGAAATGCATCTTATTTTCCCATATTTTACTGTTGTGATCCAGTGAAACTCCTTTCTTCCTCCCTGTTTAATATTTCTGTGACTGCAGAAAAATTCCTTCCATCCATCACTTATGACAACTGAACTGCAGAGTAGTAAAAATTAATCCTTAGGACTTTAATCTTTAAGACTGCAAAACAGCAAGGCACACTATACGAACACTGATTATACAGAATCTTAAGCTCACTTTTATCAGCTAATATCCTGTAAATCATAATCTTGAGCATCACAGCATTTATAGCACCTTTACGCAACAGCTGTACATTTAACAAATTGTTCTTCAAACTCTCAGCAGGCCCTGGCAAGACATGGAAATTTTCAATCATAGTTAACAATTACAGATGTTTGGAAATACTTTGTGTAACATGATGGAGTCTTATTTCTGCCCAGTCTGACACCCACAGTGTCTCGGTGCTTCCATACTTGGTTACAATTGAGCTTTTTTAGGCTCTTGTTGCTGGCTTCCTAGAGTATTTGAAAGTAGAATGGGGGGGAGAGGGTTCAGTTTTCAGAACCAGCTTCCAGTTTGGATTCAGGAAACAGACACTATCTCTACTTTTAAGATTTGGCTTCAAACTTTCCTTTTTGCAAAAGCATATAATTAGGGCTGGATCAGGTGACCCTGAATCCTCCCTTAGTTATGCTGCAGTAGGCAGGGCTCTAGACTAACTTTTTGCGACGGTTGCACTGGTGTGCCTAACTTTTTTTCTTGGGCGCACCCAAATTTTTCAACCGCATCGCTTAAAACCGCAGTTTTACATGTGCACTTTTTTGGGGGTGAAATTGGTGTCTACAGACACTATTAATTTGTAAATGATTAACTAACAATCTTGTCAACACAAAGTTCTTTGTTTGGAGCACATTTCTACAACAAAGATAAGTTACTGAAAAAGTGCTTGTGCTTAAAGTCCTTTGGCACTCTTTGGGAATATTGTAGACAATGTTAAACTTAATCATCATCTCGGCCTCCTCTGACAACCTGTTTGCTGCTGCCTGCTGCAGCAAACAGGTTGATGGCTCCGTGTCAGAGCACTGGCTATGAATTTCAGATGGATCAGGCCTTAACTTAACAAAAAAATTATTAATAGTTCTTTTCATCTTTTCTTATTACCCACAGCTACATCCACTTCTGTCGGGCCTAGGCTATTCACTAGGACTGGGTATCATCACTCATTTCTAAAATCCATTTGATTCAGATTCACAAGGTCCAGATTCGATTCGATTCAATTTTGCCTCAGATAGTCAGAAATATTATAATTCTGATCATTTTTCAGTACTGATACATGTGAAACTTCATCAGAGGTGTGAGCATCAAAGCAGATGCCTTTGTGTCAGAGTAACTGAGGATAAAACACAGAAAAAGGAGATTTTCCTGGCCTGCATGCTTTTTATAGCAGATAACCTTAAACATGTTGTGCAATTTTACATAATTTTAAAAAGTTCAAATTTCTTCAGTACTGAACAACAAAAATTAGACTCTCTTTTTTGAGGTCATTTAAGTAAAAAAAAAAAAAAGAGTGGCCAACAAGGCTGCAAACAACGGTAGACTGGTGGGTAATAAGTGAATGAATAATGCTGAAAACAGAGATTTGAGATCAGAAACTGTTCTTGAAGTACAGAGAGAGAGAGAGAGAGAGAGAGAGAGAGAGCTGTGCATGAAGTGTGATTTTATCGTGTTGGGAGCCAAACAGCAGAAGTCAGAGGGAATTCATGACGATGTTTATCAAATGCGGAGCGTAGTTTTGATCTTCTTTTGCTGCTGGTTCAGTGAATTTTGGTTGGTGAGAGCAGTAGCGGTTTTTGATATGGGCAACATGGGTGGTTGCCCAGGGCGGCATTGTGGTGGGGGGCGGCATCACAGGCACCGGCAAAAAAAAAAAAAAAAAAAAAGTTGCTGTTGCTGGAAAAGTCTCCTCCACAGAAAAACGTTATTGTCATCTCCGCCACATACAGTCCAGTATATAGAGAGACGAGACGACGAGGCTCCAGTTACAGCAGTGCAAGTAAACAAACAATAAATATAAGAAGAGTAAGAAAATAAATATACACTTTAGGACCAGGGGTAAAGGGATCAATAACAATTTAAAATTTATTATTTACAGTTTGATGATTTAAAGTCTCACACACAACCTGTTAACAGGGGAGGGGCCCCGGCTGCTTCCAAGTAGAGCACATTTCATTCATAATGATGTAAATCCAAGTCCATTATGTATTCATGATTTGAATCCTGGGTTGTGTGAAATCCCAGAAATACACCTTAGACAAAGTGAATCTGTGAACTAGGGTGTAGGTCTATTACGTTATGTTGTGGTGATCCTCGAGTTGGGGGATTTGTGTTCATACTGGAGTACAAAATAAAACCAATGGAAGATGGACAAGAAAAGTTCAAAGCCATCAGGTGCTAAGTTTATAAAAAATAGAAAAGAAGAGGAGGAGAAATGAGCAAAAGATACAGGTAAGCAGATGTGTCATTGGATAATGGCAGGTCATCCTGAAGCGATCAGAATCAGGATACTTTATTAATCCCTAAGGAAATAATGTGGGTTACAGTTGCTCCAAAAAGAAATGGTAAAAATAGTAACACTAACAGACTAAACTCCAAACAATACAATATGTTACAGATTTTAATATTAATTAGTCATTGTCAATTGTTGATTTGTCCTGTTCTCATTGTATGACGAATTATGATGGCTGTTTGGTAGCCGTTTGTATACAATGCATACTCTCTCTCTCTTCATATGTGTGTGTGTGTTTCTCTGGTGAAATTCAGTATGGCTCCGACAACAGTTTTATGTTAATGTACAATCCTTAATATGTTTTATGTGTGTGTGTGTGTGTGTGGGGGGGGGGGCGCCAGAGGGAGTGTTCGCCCGGGGCGACAAACAGGCTAGGACCGGCACTGGGTGAGAGACAAAACCTGCAGCTCAGAATCTAGCGCAAAAAAGATGTAAACACAAAGCGTGGACCCGACACATCAGAATCAGCGAGCTGTCGGCGTTTAGCTCCGACAGCGTGTCCGTGTACGGGCCGTCGGGTGAGAAAGAAAGAGAAAGCTGATTCTGATGCGTCGAGTCTGCGCTCTGTGTTTACGTGGAATCCGTTTACCTGCTTTGGTGGTTGTTCAAATAGTTTTGTGAGCTTTAACCTGAGATTCTGGCGTTTCTGGCAAAATACATTGATATTTACAAGTCGATTAAGGATTTCATGAATTGATATCGCTTTATTCAAGCTACTCACCTCTCTATCCACCTGCACTTTCAAACGTACACACGAAGGGGCCCCTCCCCTGACTATCTCTGATTGGTTTACACCACGATAGGGGCATAATGTGTGTCAGTTGTTGACCACACTGAGACTTTCACAGTTGCAGATTTTTTTATTTTATTTTTTTTGTTGCTCGCACAGGTGCAACCTAGGATTTTCGCACTTGTGACCAAATTGGTCGCACTCTAGAGCCCTGTATAGTAGGTGTAGGCTGCTGGGGCATTCCCTTGATGCATTGAGTATTTCTTCAGTCACCTTTCTCACTCACTATGTGTTAATAGACCTCTCTGCATTGAATCATACTTGTTATTAATCTCTGGTTCTCTTCCACAGCATGTCTTTTATCCTGTCTTCCTTCTCTCACCCCAGATGGCCCCGCCCCTCTCTGAGCCTGGTTCTGCTGGAAGTTTCTTGCTGTTAAAAGGGAGTTTTTCCTTCCCACTGTCGCCAAAGTGCTTGCTCATAGGGGGTCATATGATTGTTGGGGTTTTATTTGTATGTATTATTGTAGGGTCTACCTTACAATATAAAGCACCCCTGTTGTTGTGATTTGGTGCTGTATAAATAAAATTGAAAATTGAATTAAATTAAACATCATGGAACTGAAGCAAGTTTTAGTATTGCACACTGCATTGATAAACATGGAAAGCTATTTACAGACTGAGAATTTATTAAGGAGGCTTTTCTCCCAAGCTCAGAGTTGTTATTTAATGGGCTTGTAAACAGCCATACAATTAAAGCAAGGATACAAGACCCTGCATCAGCCAGAATTGTGGAATGATGCATCCAGGAAATGGGTGACAATGTCAGAGCCCAACAAACAGCTGGTCTGAAAGAAGACCAAGTGTTTAGTGTAGCGTAGTGTCTAGAGGCTGTACAGGAGGAACTGTTCTGCTTAATCCGATGCCTGAAACAACTCAAGGTGAGGATCTTGCCAACGTTTTTAAGGAACATTTTAAGCAGCGAAAGACTGACATTACAAAGACTTTTGCTGTGACAACTGATGGTGCGCCAGCTATGGTTTGGAAACACGATAATACTTTGTGTATTATGAATGGCCATAAGGGAGGTTTTTATTAGTAACAAAAACTGTAAAATTTATGAAAATACATTAAAAAGTCCAACATTTCTGCTTATGTGTTTGTGGTAAGCAGCAGATCAAACAAGTTAAGAATTATAAATGGCGTCAAGTGCACATTCAGGCTTGTGAATTCAATGTAAGCGTGGCACTGCTGATTTACCACAGTGTTGCTGGAAAAGTCTCCTCCACAGAGAAACTCATTTCCCCAAAATAAAGGAAATGGAGGTGTGGGCACGCTTTGCACACCTTCCCATGAGGTATTCCATTGCATTGCTGGTGTAATTGCTGGACACCAGATTCTTCCATTTGGAGAACCACAGAAAAAAATCGCATATCAACACGAAATCTCTGTGATGCCAGAGTTTCGTTTCATCAATATGTAATTTCAACCTCCTCATTCAAACAGTTTGAAAACCTGTTTGTACATGATGTTTCTAGCACCTTCTATTGTTCACAAGTGGAAACTGTTTCTCAGCCTCTTTGCTTTTCTCATTCTGATGCAGAATGCAGCCCCCTGGATTCCCACAGGGTTGCATTCTCAGCCCCCTGCTGGACACCCTGTTGACCTATAACTACACTCCAACCAAACCAGCCAATGTTAACCTCTAATGTGTGCCTTCCTCCTGTTTTCTATATAGTCATCTTGTTTGTGTATACTAATTTTGCCTGCTTTTTTTTATTGTTGCTGTCCTGCTATTTATAATTTTATCCATACATAGTTGGTGCAGAGCATCCACAATTTTGTTTTCCAAGTCCAATAACAATAAAAGGGTATTCTATTCTTCTGTTCTAACAAGTTTGTGCTTTGTATTCACCAGCAGGCCTCTTCCTCTTGGGAGATGGAGAATCAGAATCAGCATACTTTATTAATACCCATGTCTGCAGAACCCAGTCGCAATAATGACACCATATATTCAGCCTGTTCCAAATAAGAACATTATTCCCTTCACATTATACTTACAAACACGTCATATCAGTATGACACTCAAGGCAACTGAGAGTGCCAGCACACAGAGTCTCACACACTTTTATTATTGTTCAGAAAGACATTTTCTTTTCTGTTCACTTCTTGCACACACTCTACCTCTGCAGTTCTCACATTTGCTTTTCAGGACCATTGCTGCTGTAACTTCACTGCAGCTTTGGTGCTGTCAGCCTCAGTACTGCTCATCTCCACACACACATAAGTCCCAGTGTCCCACTGCGTAAAAAAGGAGAGGTATAATTAGGTGATGGCTGGCAGCTGTCCCAGCCAGCCTCCCCTGGCACTACCCCTGAAACCCCTGTACCACCCTTCCCTGCAGCTGAGTCACAAACCACACCCTGCCACCACAATCTGTTGCTGCGAACTGTTTTAATGTCACTTTTCAGCAGAAACATAGCAGAAAACCTATTTGCTGTTAAAATTTACCTTAGCGTGGCTTTAACTTCATATATTTTCATTACATTTTAATTATTGCTGTTCTGTTTTGTATATAATTTGTGTATCTTTCTGTAAGATGATTTATACATCGGAGAAACCAAACAACCTCTAGGGAAGCAGATGGGACAACACAGAAGAGCTAACTTGTCAGACCAGTGCTCTGCAGTCTATTTAAACCTAGAGACCAGTGGACACTCTTTCAATGATGAGGATGAACATGTCCTGGACAGGGAGGAACCCTGGTTTGCTAATTTTGATCATTCTTCCAGAAGTGCATTTGTGAGACCTGGCTCACAGCCTCTGCTCTAATTCATCCCAAGGATGCTCTGTCAGGTTGAGGTCAGGACTCTGTGCAGGCCAGTCAGGTTTTTCCATACCAAACTCACTCATCTACATGTTTATGGACCTTGCTGTGCACACTGATGTGTAGTCATGTTGGAACAAGAAGGAGCCATCTGTTTCCAAGAAGTTAGGATCATGAAATTGCACAAAATGTCTTGGTGTGCTGAAGCATTAAAGAGGCCAAGGACAACTCCTGACAAATCCAGACAAGTACCATTCTCATGGCAACTGCCAAGCCCAGTCTCACCCATCGGATTGCCAGATGGAGAAGTGGGATTCATCACTCCAGAGAACATGTCTCCAGTGCTCCAGAGTCCAGTAGTGGCGTGCATCCCCATCACATAACCACTGCATCCGACACTTTGTATTACACTTGATGATGCATGGCTTGGATGCAACCGCATGAAGCACTCCACACAATGTTCTTGAGCTAATCTGAAGGCCACATAAAGTTTGGAGTTCTGTAGCGATTGACTCTGCTGAAGGTTGGCGACCTCTGTGCACTGTGTGTATGTTTGTAGAAGCAGTCTACATGCCTAGTTGCTTGATTTTATACACATGTGGCCATGGAAGTGTTTGGAAAACCTGAATTCAATGATCTGGAAGTGTATAAATGTAGAGTGCACAAGTTTACAGATTTTTTTTGCCACTAATTAATTTGCTGCCAATTGAATTTTACAGCTGGGATATTTGTAGATTTAGAAATCAGGCAAAAGTATTAAAATTCAAAGAAAACCAATAGATTTAAGAGAGAAAGAGATTCATCAGCACTGACCTAAAACAGCTTCCTAAAACGGCGTCTTATAGTAAACTTACCCTTCATGTTGTCTTTATTAAATTTCTCAAAAAAGAGTGCAATAATTTATTCAGTCGTGAAAACAGTTTTAAGCAGGTTTTCTGAATGAATCTGTGTATTCTTTAAAAAAAACAAACATAAACAATAAACTTAAAGCTTAAAGGACACGTTAAATAGCCTGAAAAGCATTTTAAACAGGTCTTGATTATAATTAGCTCACTTTATTTTCTCTTGCATTCCTTCACCAGAACTTGGTGAATCATAACATGTAGCCTTTTTAAGTTACTTTAAATACATTCAATCCCAGTTAACTTCCAACTGGCTCCCTATCTATCATCAAGCCTCTTCAGTGCATAGAATAGCTCTCACACACATGGATTTATTCATTTTCCATGATCTGAAATACTCCTGTAGTATTAATCATTTGAGCATACGGAGTCAGATGCCCAGAACTTGAAAGAAAAGTAGCTTGCTTTAATTCTCTTTTGTTCCCTAACTTTTTTTTCACTTCAGATATTTTTCTCTTGGAATTGGCTAAAACATGCCAAAACAAATGCATTTTGGTTTCAATTTTCTGGCACATTAACACATTAAGTTTCACAATTACACACTTTGTGCAATGAAGAAATGAAGAGGATGCTTTGTGAAACATTTAACTTTAAAACAACTATCACCTGGGGCGATCGTGGCTCAAGAGTTGGCAGTTCGTCTTGTAATCGGAAGGTTGCCGGTTCAAGCCCCGGCTCAGTCTCACTCATTGCATCCTTGGGCAAGACACTTCACCCCACCTACTGGTGGTGCCTGTGTCTGGCAGCCTCACCTCTGTCAGTGTGTCCCAGAGCAGCTGTGGCTACAATGTAGCTTGCTTTCACCAGTGTGTGAATGACTGAATGTAGTGTAAAGTGCTTTGGGGTCCTTAGGGACTAAGTAAACGCACTACAAATACAGGCCATTTACCAAAGTCAAATCTGACAACTGCTATCTAAGTACATAAACTATACTTTATCTTTTTATCAGTAATAACCAACCAACCAAACAAAACCACGGGTACCACTACAGGCACCACACAAAAGCAGTTTACTTCTGCCAGAACTTGACTAGACTGGTTCTTACTTGCTACAGAGGTTAACCCCCCCCCCACCACCACCACCACCACCAAACTTGTGTGTGCCTTCACCCTTTATATAGTACTAAACACAAGGTATAGCTAAAGGTGATGGCAGTATCAGTAGTTTCATGAGAAGTTGGTCACACGTAAAAAAAATACAGGAATTTGGTCCGTTTGGATGATAACACCACATAACTTGAAAATTTCCCACTGCAGACAAATCAGCTGCAGTACTGTGAATCCTCAGTATCTGTGTGATAGCATTATTGTTGCCAGTGAACTGTATGTTGTAAAATGACAAGATGAATTGAAATGGAGAGAAGACGGATGGCCAAGTATACAACTAAAGTTAGTTTGTCAAATTTAAACTCCTTTGGACATCAAACAAAAGACTTAAAGGTCTCAGATCACATTGATGAGCTGATGAACAAGGACTCAGATTTACACAGTCATTGTTGTATTTGGTTATGTGATTATCTAGGGTGAAAGTCATTTTAATATTTTATTATGTGCGTTTTATTGTGTAGTTTTGTTGCACTTTTTTGGTTGCATGCATTTATTTTGAAAGTGTGTCACTTCCTACCTACAGTCTCCCCCAACTTAAAGAATGACTTGTACCTGTAACAAAGGGTGTCGCAGCTAAGAAATGGATGCTAACAAATTTTAATTGGGGTAATGGCACTTGATAGTGTTTGTGGAGAATTGTGAGGACATATTAGGATTGGGCTCTTATTAGATGGTTATGTAGTGTTTAGTTAGGCACGATTAGTCTCCTCACAGCTCTGGATTTTTCAGATATAATTTAATAGTTGTTTGTTTTTTTTTTGCTGCTTTCTGTCTGGTCTGCCCTCCCCTTGGGTCACATGATAACAACGACTTCAGAGAAGAAGTGGAAGATCCTTTCTGCAACAGGTAAAGGACTGGCGATTTATCTGTTGCTGCAAGGAGAACTTTTCCACACTGAGACTCAACATTCTTACGTAGTTTTCTTTTTAAAACTTTGAGGCATCATCTGACAGCTTTGATTGTTCAAAATGGTTTGTCTTTATCTTTAGTGGCAATTCAATTCTAGTGCCAGTGACAAATCACAGCAACAGTCGCCTCAAGGCGCTTTATATTGTAAGGTAGACCCTACAATAATACATACAGAGAAAAATCCACCAATCACATGACCCCTATGAGGAAGCATTGTGGGAAGGAAAAACTCCCTTCTAGCAGGAAGAAGCCCCCAGCAGAACAAGGCTCAGGGAGGGGTGGCTATCTGTTGCGACCGGTTGGGGAGAGAGAAGGAAGACAGGATAAAAGACGTGCTGTGGAAGAGAGAAAGAGATTAATAACAGATATGATTCAATGCAGAGAGGTCTGTTAACACATAGTGAGTGAGAAAGGTGACTGAAGAAGAAATACTCAATGCATCATGGGAATGCTCCGGCAGCCTACACCTATTGCAGGGAGGATTCAGGGTCACCTGATGCAGCCCTAACTATATGTTTTATCAAAAAGGAAAGTTTGAAGCCTAATCTTAAAAGCAGACATAGTGTCTGCCTCCTGAGTAAATGTTTCATTTTAACTGTTAAACTCTCAGTTAGTGCCAGCTGTTCCTTAACAGCCTCTCCTCTGCACTTTTCCTGTGCTAATGATCTCTGCCCATGTCAACAAAAAAGCTTTTACTGGACATTTTCCCTAGAAGCATCCCTGGATGAATACTGTCCTCTCACTGTAGACTATCTGGTGATTCAGCTGGAAGAGATGGTTCAATATCATGAAACAGGAAAAAAGAGAATCTGACCTGTGACATTACTATTTTGACTTCTAGCTTTTATTAATTTGATTTTCTTGCGCTTTTTTAAAAAACACTTTATTTATTTAATAGTTAATGCCACTTTCTCTGTTTACTCATGAAATCTCAAACTGGCATTATGCAACATACTAATCTGCATTTACCTGCATATTTAAAACGTTTTTCTTGTTAGTAAAAAGCATCAAGTACTGATGCTTTTCACAAAACTTTGCACATTCCTGTACACACACATTCAACTTTAACAAAAAGAAATGTATAAATCATAACAGTAGTGTTGTTACATTTGCATTTTATTTGTGCTATTACTACAGAACACTGACTTAGATGACTCATTTGAAGTAGTTATACTGACATAAACATTTTCAGCACAGATTGCACTTTTAATTTAATAAAAGCTTCACTGCAAACACAGGTGAATGTAAATAATGTCAACATCATGATTAGACATGAAAACATCTGAAAACAAGTTCCAGGGAAAAAAAAGAAACTGATAAATACTGCAAAGCTTGATGTAGGGAAACAGTTTATGAAAGGACTTGATGGGAAAACATCAAACTGTTGGCGAGTAGCCACAGTTTTAGCCACATTTAATAAAGAAAAAATAAGCAAAATACATTAAGTTACTGAATACATTTATAAATAAAATTTTAATGTTTGTCCAACATAAAAAAACTCTTTATGATGCCTTTGGTAATAACATGATATTTTAGTTTGCCAGACCTATTCATTTATGATAAAATATATAAAATTAAATAAAAATGTCTTGGTGTATCCTCAATGCCAATTTTTTCTACTGCTAGATAAAATTAAACTTAGTAATCAGTGCACTAAATTTCTGAAGTAAGACTCTGGATATCCCTGCCAAGGTATCTCCCAATATTCACAATATCAAACCTCTGTCAACACTGGTAACCATCACTCTGCAGGGTCACCTGCAGGTAAATGAACTATTTTCAGGGACATTTCATCACTTGCTTATGCCGGCTCCTCAGTCTTTTCCTAGTCTTTGGTTTGCATGTTACTCATTCGGTCACTGAGCTCATCAAAGTAATTATCAACAAAGCGAAACATCTGGATGACGGCGCTGAGCAACAAGATGTCACAATTCATGTCCAACTCCAACTCCTCGCTGTAGTTCTTCACTGGAATGATACAGGACAACGGCACACCGAGCCGAGAGCCGACCTCCTGCATCTGTATGACAGAACACAGGAAAAAAGTATTAGTACCCTCATCTAATTTTTTACTCACTAAAAAAGAGAAGAAAAAAGTACAAACTCACCAGATCCTTGATGTAGCCACTCCTATATACATTTCTCACATCCTCTTTCACCTGTGGACAGGCTTCATCTACTTTAGTGAGGAGGACCAGCTGAGGAATACCTGGAAACAAAGGAGCAGGAAGATCACTTCCAGACTGCCAGAGATGTTTATGTATTGGACTGTAAGAATTTTAGGAACACATCCGGACTCATTGAAGATCAAATGAGCTGAAGTTGAAAACTTTGATCACATGAAACAGTCTGGATGCAAAACTGATCTGCCTCCAGTTATGTTATTGTATATTTTGGTATACCTTTTAAAAAATATGTAATTTCATGAACTTCAAAATTTGATATGATTTGTACAGATAAATACAGGTTTTCCATGATTTGCACATCACTGCATTTTCTTTTGATTTTGTTTACATGGCATGGATTGTACATTCCACATAAACTTGTTCAGAAAAAAGAATGCAATGAAACTGAAGAGGGACTCAGTTTTACTGACCCATTAGGTTGACCTTTCTGCGGATAGCATCCAGCTTCTCCTCCAGCCCTGTGGGCATGATGGAGACCTTGGAAGCATCAATAACATAGGCCACACAGTGGATCTTGTCCTTGAGTCCAGGAGATGTGCGATAGCCGTGGGACTCAGGATGCAGAGGAGCTGAAGGGTTGAACTAAATGGCACATTTGGGGAGAAACAGAGACACAGTTTGAGTCGACTGCTGACAAATCAGTGTTTCATACATTCAGTGTCCCACTGATGTAATATAGCACCTGATAACGGTCTGGCAGGTGACCTTTGAGGATGCTGCTCAGATCGTCTATGTCAAGCCCCGCCCCTTTGGTCTCCTCCAGTCCCATGGTATCACACAAGATTATGGGCAGAGGTTTCCCTTCACGTCCAGCTTTCACAGAGTAGGAGCGAAACTGTTTACAGTACAATGAGAATGTGTGACAGACCACTGAAATCAGTCACAATAAGTGGAAATCATCAGACAGCAGACAAAGACCTGTCTGGTGAGGCTGGTGGAGGAGGAGCCAGATATGGCCTGGCTGGTGACGTGGCCTCTGAATACAGAGTTGACAGAGTTAAAGAAGCTGGACTTTCCAGCTCCGACTGGTCCAATGAGCAAAACTTGAGGCTGGGTCACAGAGCTGACTGTGGGTTTGTAGCTTTTAATGCTCTCAATCAGCTCCTTCCTCTTCCTGTACAAAACAAGGAGATAAAGAACATTAGAAGTCATATTGACTGTGAATTTTGCAGATATGCCAGAATGGTGGTTCTATCAAACCGACCCAGATTCCCAGATTACAGTCCTCCATGGTCTCTCAAGTTCAGTTGTTCCTGTTAAAGAGATGATAAATATCAGATTGTAGGTGTTTCAGGTGCACTTTGTAGCACAGTTAATGTGCTAAATCTAATGTCATCAGGTTGAATCTTAGCTTGCTTTTTAGTAAATCATATATAAATTGTTGTACAATAAATCCCAATAAACTTCACGTAGTCAAGATTTGCGAGTCATTTTATTATATTTATCTATAGACTGTCACACCTAAAATGTATCACTGCTTGTCTGCGACAACTAAATGAAAATGTGATTATTCATGCTTATTCATACTGAACTTACCCTCCACTTCGTAGACTTCACACTCAGTCAGGCTGAGATCATTGCCATGCATTTGAGCAGCGGGGAAGTTGTAATAATTTCCTGGATTGCTGCACATTACTGCTTGGCTTGCATTGACAAGAACCAAATCTTCTCCAAAATAAGGCCCAGAGTTAGCTTTCATTTTCACTGCATATGCAAAATTATTAACTGGATATTTGATGAGCTTTTCACCATTGAAGGTAAAAAGAAAAGCCTGATCATCATTCACGTACTGTCCAGACTGACTAAAAGGTTGTTTGGTGTAGCCTCCAAACACAAAACCAGAGTTGTTGTAGCCCACAGACACAGTGGGAGAGCGGTTGTTACATCTTTGGTGAAATGCTGCACTGGTGAAGCCATGGATGCTGGCCTTGTACAGCAGCTGTAATTTGACTCTTCCCAGCTGAGCGCAGATTGTTCTCTGCTGTCTTTGTGTTAGTCTGGGGTTCATAGTGGACTTGGACTTCTGAACTGAGTAAAGGACAGTGAATGAATTTGTGGAGCTCATTGAACCAAAACAGACACAAATGGTCAAAACTACATTGTTTTAAACCACACAAACTTAAAGCAACACTACAGCATGATTAGAATTTCCAGGTCATTAGGATTAGAATTATTCATGTTATTCTTTCTTATGCATTTCTTGCTGAAAACTTGGTGACAGGAAAGCCTGATTTAGTTTACCACAGATCCCTTTGTTATGTCCTTCATATTTTATATACTCAGAGTATTATTATTAATAATAATAATCACAAGAAGAAGAGTAAGATGCACAGTACCACAGCATGATATGAAGCATAACTTTGTATTTCGCGGTAGACCACACCCAGCTTATAAACTGTGCCAAATAGTTCTCCTACTTGTTCATCAGTCATTTACCCCATTTTTACTGGTTGCAGGTACTTTTAGAATATTTTCATACATGTTACTTAAATAAATAAATCAGCGAACAATAATTACACTATTATTCATTAATTAACTACCAATGAACTACATCACATGGCATTCATAATCTAATCAGAATCAAAATCTTATCAATATGCATCTCTTTAATAATTTCAGTTTTACCTCCTGTTATAGAGAGCTGAGGAAAAAAGAGAAGAACTCACAGATGCGTAGTTCAGATGTGACAAGCAGTTTCAGGCCGGCAGAAACGAAACCGAAAGTCTCAGACTGGAACACGCTGGATTTCAAAATAAAACACTGTGTCCGCTGGCTTTTCAGTTTAAAACACATATAAAACAAACCTAGGTGGCACACATCATAAATAATGTATACTTTTGCTTACGTTTTATGAGGGGTCATTGTTCTTCATACTAGTGATAGTATGAAGATAGTGATAGAGTGAAGTAAACCACATTAACATAATTAGATTGATTAAACGGTGACTTGCTCAGAAGGAGGTGAGTGTTAGAGCATTTGATCATTATTAATTAATTCAACAAGAATTCTCCCCAAAGAGTAAAAATCAACAATAAGAAAACTATAAGAGCGGAGAAGCCTAGATTGCTCCAGCTCCAAGTTAACCTTTGTGATGACTTTATTCAAAGCAGTAATGGAGATGGAAGAGAGAACGGTGTACACTGGGTAATGCTGTGTAAAGTGAGGAAGGCCGTCTGTGCAGGGTGAGGATGACTGAACCACGTAAATTTCATTTTTATGCTGTGAAAGAAAAAACTGAAAGCACTGAATGAATGTCAAAACCTTTAATAACATATTTCTGAATCACATTTGTGTTGCATTCAGAATTATATTTTATCCATTTCATTAAGAAACAAGATTACTTACTTTACCTATGTGCAGCGTTTTGTTGTTGTTAAAGCTTTCACAGAAATGTTAAAATCACACAAACAAAAGTTTTAAAACAAACCCATTTTTTAAATGAAAACACTGAAACATAAGTGATTATCGATATGTGAATGTTGACTTTTTTCTTATTACTAGAAAAGCATAGGCCAAAGCTTATAGTCAACACTACTAAGAAGCAGCTTAACCTGATCCAGGGCCAACTGTTTATTCTCTGCCAGGAAACAGTGTAAACAGTGAAAAGGAGAATTTACCTGCTATTAAGAACTGTTTGATGAGGTGGAGACACTTTGAAAATGTGTCTATAGTTGGGCCAGTCCAAAAGAGGATGAATAAATAAAGGGCAGATTAGGCATTATTGGCTTTGCTTGTGTTTTCTGTTTTTTGAGCAATAAACACTGTGGTGGCAGATTTCTTTTCTCATGTATTAATCACATATTTAATCATATCACATTAGTTATAGTAATATCACTTTCTCACTTTACTATAGTAAGAGCACTCCTGCCACTAGTTTACATGCATGGGGAATGTTAACACAGTGAGGCCATTATAATGGGAGACGTTAAACAGATAGTGGGACTGCTTATCAGGGATGTAAATCCTTAGGTGATGGCCAAGCAGAAAACAAGGTCATAATTCTCTCTGTGAGGGAGAAGGTATTTATAAGGCTTTTCTGCACTTTAATTTAAGTTAATGTTTCTTGTTCGTGTGGCTGCCTTTTCCTGCTGAAACTGACTGTTTGGACTATTGGAGAGAGTCAGCTTTGCCATAAGAGCCTATCCTTTGCTCTTTCTTGTGGTCTTCATCTGTGCTCCTAATGATTTCTGCCCACCTCGTCAAATAATCTTATTTTTCAGCCTCATTAGACGAGTACTGTCTTCTTACTGGGGGTCAGTTGGTGTTTCAACTGGAGAAAATGCTTCAATATCGTGAAACAAGAGAAAACAAAAGCTCACTGAACACTAGGACTTCTGTATTGTATCAGTCTTGCTGTTTGGTCTGTGAAAGTTTGTGACAAAGCTGGAGAAAGTTCCCTGTCAATTATGTGCATGACACTGATATTTTAAAGACCATTTCAAATGTGCTCATTTTGAAGTTACTTTGCAGCTCATTGACTAATGATAATGTGACTTCACACTCAATCAGGTTGAGATCATTGCCACGCATCTCTGCAGAGGGGAAGTTGTAATAATTTCCTGGATTGCTGTACACTACTGGTTTGCTTTCGTAGGCAAGAACCAGTGCTTATCCAAATTAAGACCCACAGTTAGCTATCATTCTCACTGCATTTCCAGGACCAGTAACTGGATTTTTAAGGAGCTATTTATCATTGAAGGTAAAAAGAAAAGCCTGATCATCATTCACGTACGGTTCAGACTCACTAACAGGTTGTTTGGTGTAGCCTCCAAAAACAAAATCAGAGTTATTGTAGCTCACAGACACAGTGGGAGTATATTTGTGACATCTTTGGTAAGATACTGAAATACTGAACCACTGAAACCATGGATGCTGGCCTTGTACAGCAGCTGCCACTTGACTCTTACTAGCTTGGGATTCATAGTAGTAAGTGATAAACCTGCAGTCTGCTGAGACTGAAGAAGTCACTTGGATGAGTGACGAAATGTTCCTCCCACTGAAAACGCTACGTCCAGATGACCAACTTTTGGGGATTTACTTACCTGGATGATTGAGCATGCATCAAAACATTTAACAGTGTTTCCTGAATACCCTCTCTTGTCTGATCATTTCCTGTTAACATTTAAATTTACAATGATTGATTACACAGCAGTGAGAAGTAGACTTCATCCCAGTAGATGTCTTTCTGAATGGACTGTAACTAAGTTAAAGGATAAAGTTCACCCACTGTTATCATCTTTAATGCCCTGTACCAACACAGTGCAGAACAGCTACCTGAATCCCACTCCCACAGATGTTGATTATCTTGTTAATAATTATTTTTTTCACTATATACGTCTATGGATACCGTAGCTCCTCTGAAAAGAAAGCCACAAATCAGAAGAACTTGACTCCCAGGTATAACTCTCAAATCTTAGAACAGATAACTCGTAAGCTGGAGAGGAAATGGTGGTACGGCAGATGTGTGGCCCTCCATGTATGTTCCTTCTGCAAATATACCACAAACCTGTAGGGCTGTCGTGGCTTCATGTATGGTTGTGATGGCGTCCACGGTCCATACTCAGATTGTCTGTGAAAACATTAGCCCACATAGCAAACAGGTCTGGCCCAGATCTGGTATCAAGCCAGCACTGCTGGCTGACTTCTGGCATGATAAGACGTATGTCATCCAGATATGGGCCAGGGCTGGCATAGATGGCACTGTTTATGTGATGGCATGCCACATCTGGCCCAATTGTGGTTTGGTTTATGTGGCCCAGGCTCATAGAAAACGGGTCTGACCCGGATCTGGCATCAAGCTGGCACTTCTGACTGACTGGTGTCATGGCAGGGTGTATGTCAACCAGATGTGGGCCAGGTCTGGCAATGATGGCACTATTTATGTTGCTATTTTCCTATTTTAGTCAGAAGACCCAAAATGCCACGTTGCAATACTATACTGCTATATGGTAGCCAACGTTTCAAATGCAGGTTTGACAGGTTTGTGAGTGTACACTTTATCCAAAACTTACTCATGTTTACTGCTGGGTGGCTGTAGCTCAGGAGGTAGAGCAGGTCACCTACTGATTGGAAGGTTAGTGGTTTGATCCCTGGCTCCTCCAATCTGCAGTGTGAATGTGTATGAATGTAGTTAGGAAGCACTCAGTTTAGAGAAAGTGTGTGATTGGATGAGTGTTGTATCGAGCACTTTAAGTAATTCGGGAGAGTAGAAAAGCATAATATAAGAATCAGTCCATTCACTGTCTTATCAGATTTTTGTCATGTTACTTTTGCACTATTATGTTCCGGCACATGTTGTTAATACATGGCTTGATTAAGGTACACATTAGGCTGACATCTGGGGCCAGAGCTGAAACTGTTCTGGGCCAGCACAGGGCCAGCAGTGTGTCTGCAACTGGCCTTGTGATGGCCCATTTGTGGGTCACCTCTGGGAAACCAGATCTGGGCTACCAAAGGGCCATCATTCTTTGCGGTATGTGGGCCATGTGTAAGCACATTGTGTGGGTCAGATGCGGGTCAGATGCGGGCCATACCAATTTTGCTATGTGGGAGGAATCCACAACAGCCCTACAGGACTGTTTTGACAACACGGTTTGGGGTATATTTGCAGAAAGAACAGACTTGGAGGGCCACACATCTGCCGTACTCTCATACATCAACTTCTGTACTGAGAGTGCAACAACAACAAAAACTCTTAAAGTCTTCCCGAACCAGAAGCCATGGCTCAACAAAGAAGTGCAAGCCCTACTAAGAGCATGTGACAATGCCTTCAAATCAGGAGACCAACAAGCCTACAAAGAGACACGCCAATCTCTGCTAAAGGGCATAAAAAAAGCCAAGTGCAAATACAAACAGTGCCTCAGGGGAAGATTTTAGCACAAACAACTCCAGAAACATGTGGGGATCAAGATCAAGATCAAGAGACTCACAGGCTACAAACACAATCGCACACAAACAAACTCTCTGCACATCACCTTACCTGACACTCTAAATGATTTCTCCGCCCGCTTTGACCAACAAAACAGGGACATCAACACCTGTTTCAGAGGGGGACAATGCCCCCATTCAGCTGGAACAGCATCAGGTCAGAACCACACTGCACAGAGTCCAAAGCAGCTGGTCCTAACAGAGTAGTAGGAAGAGTGCTTAAAACATGTGCAGACTAATTAGCAGAGGTTTTCGCCTTTCATCTTCAACCTCTCACTGCTATAGTCTGTAGTACCATCCTGCTTTAAGTCAGCCTCCATCATTCAAGTGCCCAAGAAGAACACAGTGAGCTGCTTGAATGACTGTCATCCAATTGCTTTAATGCCCATAATCACCAATTGTATTTAGAAACTCATCATGTCACACATTAAGGCTGTCATTCCTGCAGACCTCGATCCATACCAGTTTGCATACAAGGCAAACAGGTCGACAGACGATGCCACAATAACAGCTCTTCACACAACCCTCACACATCTGGACAATAGTAACACTTATGTGAGAATGCTGTTTGTGGACTTAAGCTCCACCTTCAACACAGTTCAACCCCACAAACTGGTTAAAAAACTAAGCAACTTAGGACTCAGCAGCTCACTGTGCAACTGGATATTGGACTTCCTCAGTGATAGACCCCAGAACGTCAGGATGGGAGACCGCACCTCCTGTTTCCTTTGTATTATCTGTATTATTGTATGTTCATAGGGTTGGTGTGTGTTGCCTTGGGCAAGCCATCCTGTGTATTCGTCCACATCTGGATGTCCAGTCTGTGCTTTGGGGATTCTAGACTGCACACAGGCTTTAGGCAGTGGAACATTCAGGTGAGGGAAGTGCTATTGCCCAGTTGTGAGGTAGTTTAGGTGGGGGTGGGGAACAGTGATGGGAATAATGACGTTACAAGTAACAGCGTTACTAACGGCGTTACGTTTTTCAGTAACGAGTAATCTAATTAATTACTATTTCAATCGTTACAACGCCGTTACCGTTACTAACAAGAAAATGCGGTCCGTTACTATTTTTCAACAAACAGACGGTTGAAGCTGTGTTCATCTTATATCAGTTGCACAGAAGTAGCTCCAAGTAATCTGGGCGCTACAGCTTTAAGCAGCTGCGCACGCTCCCGCGCGACGGCAGTCACTTTCTGGCATACGATCACTTTTTGGCACAACACCTGTTGCTAAGGGGGCAAAACAATCGTATGAGCAGTGCTGGGACTAATGCGTTATTAAGTAAGGTGTTACAGTAACTACGTTATTATTGTGGTAACGAGCACGGTAACTAGTTATTATGCCAAAACCAGGTTACAGGTTACAGGTTACTGGGATTTAGATCGTTATTCGTTACTTCGTGTGGTGGCTATCACAGAGCTTCCACAGATTCAGTAACATTAGCAAGTGGTGGAGGTCAGCAGGTGGATGAGGGAAAGGGGAGGCAAGAGGAGAGGCCCGAAGCGGCCGCCGGTCCGAGTGTCAGGGGAACTGAACTTCAGGTAAGAAGTTATGTCCTTCAGTCTATCTGGGTCAGATATAAACCAAGTTTAGGTGGAGTTTATATTCGTTGTGCTGACTTTTTCATACGGCGTACTAGCTAGCATGAGGGAGTTTCTATACAGCTGAGTGGGTGCTATGATGTTACTGATGTTGAACTTTATTTTGTTCATAAGGTTAATTATTAGAGTTGCCAACCGTGCCCTAAAAAACGGAATCGTCCCGTTTTCATAGAAATTATTATGCGTTTCGTATTGAGGTGAAAAGGAACGCGATTTGTCCTGTACTTCAGCTAGAATGAAAAAGACACAAAGCTGGATTTATTCTGTCATTACGCTGCACAGCTGCCTCTTCTTCTCTCATTCTCTCACCTCCCTCTCCTGTTTCTACTTCAATCATTAAACTGATCAATGATCAGCTGATCGCCTTTTCTCTCTTGTTTGTTTATCGCCCATTTTGCGCCAGAAAGAGGAAACCAGCGGATGTCGCGCTAAACAACAGCAGCACGTTTAAGCTTGATCAGCTGTTGTTAGTTTTTATTTAATATTAATTTCTAGTATCAGCTGATGTTTGCTGGAGCCACAGCTGTAAAAGCTGCTGGTCATGATATCGGTTTGGTTATCTGGTGAGAGGGGAACATGAAGATGAAACCAGGAGATGTCCTTACTGAATCATCAGAGCTGAACAGGTGATGGAGAAACAGGTTTACCTTTTAGGTGACAGGAATGATTTGAAGGGAAGTTATGAACTGTTTCTGAGAGACAAATAACACCAGGATCCTTTTTTTATGTAGCTGACAGCTGGTAACTGTGCAGGGGCGGGTCTAGCAAAGTGTTGCCAGGGGGCCAGGTAGGGCAGTAACAGGGAAAGGGGGGCACAAAGAAATACTTTTCTTTCTTATTCTCATTTAAAATGTCTTGCTTTTAAAAAATAATTACCTGAGTCTTACAACAAACGATTGATAGATTGATACATATATACCATCAAAACAGTGTACATCACTGTCACAACAGTGTTTGTTTTCATTCAAAGGCTTTATGATTTTTCCTATAATGGTGGGCCGGTCTCTAGTCAAAATGCCCGGGACAATTTTTTGTCCCAGTCCAACCCTGTATGCAGCTCATCTGCAGTCTGGTGTTACCTACATCTTCCTATTCAGAAGGCAGAATTTCAGACTTCTGAGTACAATTGAAAGCACCACGACTGCAGTTTTTGTGTTGGATGTAAAAAGCACTCATGACGCTGTGACGTAGGCTAGAATCATGGTGGCAGTCAACAAGAGAATTCTGAGTAAAACCAAAGTTACTTTCCCTAGTAACTAGTTACTTTGAAAGTAACGAGTAACTTGAAGTAACGGAGTTCAATTCAATTCAATTCAATTTTATTTATATAGCGCCAAATCACAACAAAAGTCGCCTCAAGGCGCTTCATAGATACAGAGAAAAACCCAACAATCATATGACCCCCTATGAGCAAGCACTTTGGCGACAGTGGGAAGGAAAAACTCCCTTTTAACAGGAAGAAACCTCCGGCAGAACCAGGCTCAGGGAGGGGCGGCCATCTGCTGCGACCGGTTGGGGTGAGAGAAGGAAGACAGGATAAAAGACATGCTGTGGAAGAGAGACAGAGGTTAATAACAGATATGATTCAATGCAGAGAGGTCTATTAATACATAGTGAGTGAGAAAGGTGACTGGAAAGGAAAAACTCAATGCATCATGGGAATCCCCCGGCAGCCTACGTCTATTGCAGCATAACTAAGGGAGGATTCAGGGTCACCTGGTCCAGCCCTAACTATATGCTTTAGCAAAAAGGAAAGTTTTAAGCCTAATCTTGAAAGTAGAGATAGTTTCTGTCTCCCGAATCCAAACTGGAAGCTGGTTCCACAGAAGAGGGGCCTGAAAACTGAAGGCTCTGCCTCCCATTCTACTTTTAAATACTCTAGGAACAACAAGTAGGCCTGCAGAGCGAGAGCGAAGTGCTCTAATAGGGTGATATGGTACTACAAGGTCATTAAGATAAGATGGGGCCTGATTATTTAAGACCTTGTATGTGAGGAGCAGGATTTTGAATTCAATTCTGGATTTAACAGGAAGCCAATGAAGGGAAGCCAAAACAGGAGAAATATGCTCTCTCCTTCTAGTCCCTGTCAGTACTCTTGCTGCAGCATTTTGGATTAGCTGAAGGCTTTTCAGTGAGTTTTTTGGACATCCTGATAATAATGAATTACAGTAGTCCAGCCTGGAAGTAATAAATGCATGAACTAGTTTTTCAGCGTCACTCTGAGACAGGATATTTCTAATTTTAGAGATGTTGCGCAAATGGAAGAAAGCAGTCTTACATATTTGTTTAATATGTGCGTTGAAGGACATGTCCTGGTCAAAAATGACTCCAAGGTTCCTCACAGCGTTACTGGAGGCCAAGGTAATGCCATCCAGAGTATGAATCTGGTTAGATACCATATTTCTAAGATTTTCAGGGCCGAGTACAATAACCTCAGTTTTATCTGAATTAAGAAGCAGAAAGTTAGCGGCCATCCAGGTCTTTATGTCTTTAAGACATTCCTGCAGTTTAACTAATTGGTGTGTGTTATCTGGCTTCATGGACAGATAGAGCTGGGTGTCATCTGCATAGCAGTGAAAATGTATGCTATGTCTTCTAATGATGCTGCCTAAGGGAAGCATGTATAATGTAAACAGAATTGGTCCTAGCACTGAACCCTGTGGAACTCCATAATTGACCTCAGTGTGTGAAGAGGACTCTCCATTTACATGCACAAATTGGAGTCTATTAGATAGATATGATACAAACCACTGCAGTGCAGTACCTGTAATACCTACAGCATGTTCTAATCGCTCTAATAGGATATTATGGTCGACAGTATCGAACGCTGCACTGAGGTCTAGCAGGACAAGCACAGAGATGAGTCCACTGTCAGAGGCCATAAGAAGATCATTTGTAACCTTCACTAAAGCTGTTTCTGTGCTGTGATGAGCTCTGAAACCTGACTGAAACTCTTCAAATAAACCATTCCTCTGCAGATGATCTGTTAGCTGTTTGACAACTACTCTTTCAAGGATTTTTGATATGAAAGGAAGGTTGGAGATTGGCCTATAATTAGCTAAGACTGCTGGGTCTAGAGATGGCTTTTTGAGTAAAGGTTTAACCACAGCCAGCTTGAAGGCCTGTGGTACATAGCCGATTATTAGAGATAGGTTGATCATATTTAAGATCGAAGAATTAATCAATGGCAGGACTTCTTTGAGCAGTTTTGTAGGAATGGGGTCTAAAAGACACGTTGATGGTTTGGAGGAAGTAATTATTGAAGTTAACTCAGAAAGATCAATTGGAGAAAAAGAGTCTAACTTAACATCAATGGTACTAAGAGTAGCTGTAGATAATATTACATCTGTGGGATGATTACTGGTAATTTTTTCTCTAATGATAAAAATTTTATTTGTGAAGAAGTTCATGAAGTCATTACTAGTTAACGTTAAAGGGATGGTTGGCTCAACAGAGCTCTGACTCTTTGTCAGCCTGGCTACAGTGCTGAAGAGAAACCTGGGGTTGTTCTTATTTTCTTCAATCAGTGATGAATAGTAAGATGTTCTGGCTTTGCGGAGGGCTTTCTTATAAAGCAGCAAACTATTTCTCCAGGCTAAATGATGATCCTCTAAATTTGTGACACGCCATTTCCTCTCCAGATTACGAGTCATCTGCTTTAGGGTACGTGTTTGAGAATTATACCACGGAGTCAGGTACTTCTGATTAGAGACCTTAGTTTTCACTGGAGCTACAGTATCCAGAGTCGTACGTAGTGAGGAGGTGAAATTATTAACAAGATAATCGACCTCTGTTGGGGTAGCGTTCAGATAGCTGCTCTGCTCTGTGTTGGTACAGGGCATTGAAGATGATAACAGTGGGTGGATTATATTCTTAAACTTAGTTACAGCGCTTTCAGAAAGACATCTACTTTGATAAAATCTACTCTCCACTGCTGTGTAATCAATTATTGTAAATGTAAATGTTATCAGGAAATGATCAGACAGGAGAGGGTTTTCAGGAAACACTGTTAAATGTTCAGTTTCTATGCCATATGTTAAAACAAGATCTAGAGTGTGATTAAAGTGGTGGGTGGGTTCTTTTACATTTTGAGAGAAGCCAATTGAGTCTAATAACAGACTAAATGCCATGTTGAGGCTGTCATTTTTAGCATCTACATGGATGTTAAAATCACCCACAATAATTATTTTATTTGAGCTCAGAACTAAATTAGATATAAAGTCTGAGAAATCAGACAGAAACTCTGTGTAAGGCCCAGGTGGACGATAGATGATAACAAGTAAGACTGGTTTCTGAGTTTCACAGCTGGGGTGGACAATGTTAAGCATCAGGCTTTCAAATGAATTAAAAGTCTGTCTTGGTCTTTCATTAATTAATAGGCTGGTGTGAAAAATTGCTGCCACACCGCCCCCTCGGCCTGTGCTTCGAGGTTTCTGGTAGTTAGAATGACTCGGGGGTGTTGATTCATTTAAACTAACATAATCATCCTGCTGCAACCAGGTTTCTGTAAGGCAGAGTAAATCAATTTGTTGATCAATTATTAAGTCATGTACTAACAGAGACTTGGAGGAGAGAGACCTAATATTTAATAATCCACATTTCACTGTTTTACTCTTTGGTTCAGATGTGGATACTGTATTGTTCTTTCTTTTTGATTGTTTATGTTTAAGTTGTTTGTTGCTGGTTTTTAGTTTGTTTTTTGTCTTTTTGGAAGCTGACACAGTCTCTATGGAGATGGGTTTTTGGGGGGGTAGCAGGAGGAGAGAAGCTGCAGAGAGGCGTGTAAGACTGCAACTCTGCTTCCTGGTCCCAACTCTGGATAGTCATATTTTGGGGGGTTTAATAAATTTGTCCATATTTCTAGAAATGAGAGCTGCTCCATCCAAAGTGGGATGGATGCCGTCTCTCCTAACAAGACCAGGTTTCCTCCAGAAGGTTTGCCAATTATCTATGAAGCCCACATCGTTTCTGGGACACCACTCAGACAGCCAGCAATTTAAGGAGAACATGCGGCTAAACATGTCACTCCTGGTCTGATTGGGGAGGGGACCAGAGAAAACTACAGAGTCCGACATTGTTTTAGCAAAGTTGCACATCGATTCAATATTGATTTTAGTGACCTCCGATTGGCGTAACCGGGTGTCATTACTGCCGACGTGAATTATGATTTTACTGAATTTACGTTTACCCTTAGCCAGCAGTTTTAAATTTCCTTCAATGTCGCCTGCTCTGGCCCCTGGAAGACAATTGACTATGGTTGCCGGTGTCTCTAGCTTCACATGTCTGAGAACAGAATCACCAATTACCAGAGTTTGACCCCCGGCGGGTGTGTCACCGAGTGGGGAAAAACGGTTAGACACATGAACGGGTTGGTGGTGTACCTGGGGCTTCTGTTTAGGACTATGCTTCCTCCTCACCGTGACCCAGCCGCCCTCTTTCCCCAGCTGCTTGGGGTCTGCCGGGGAACAGCTAGCGGGGCCTACGCTATCTTCGGCTGCACCAGCTACAGGGGCCTGGCTAGCTACGGGTGAATGAAGGGTGCGAAGCCGAGTCTCCAATTCAGTAATCCTGGCCTCCAGAGCTGCAAATATGCTACATTTGTTACAGATATCATTACTGCTAAAGGAGGCCGAGGAGTAACTAAACATCTGACACAATGAGCAAGAAAGTGCAGGAGGGACAGGTGAAGTAGCCATGGTGCTAACGAGTCGGCTACGAGCTAAGCTAAGCTAGCGAAACAGTACAGAGACAGTGAGTGAATACTTTGGCTATAAATTAGGTAGTGAGTACACAGAAAGTGTGCTTCGGATGAAGCACGTGAAGATTATACTATGAAAGAAGAATGTATTTAAAAGTTGTTAATTAAATTGCTAAGCAAATAAGCTACTCAGAAACACCACTGTGTTTGAGCAGGAACAGGAAGTGATACTCTACCGCAGAGCGAGCGAACACCAAGTTACTTTTGATAGAACTAACTAGTAATGTAACTAAGTTACTAATTTAAAATAACTTACCCAACACTGCGTATGAGTGCTGCTGTTTGACTGAGGAAGAATAAAGTAGTCGTGGTAAGTGAATCACACGACCACATCAAGATGACAAAGCTACAAGGTGATATATACCAGTTTTTAAATTGTGTTGAAAAATGGAAAAATGCACCATGTTGACCAATCAAAAAATTATATGGCAACATGACATTTGGTTGTTTAGGAAGAGGAGGAAGTTTCAGGAGTGACGGCGAGAGCGAGCGAGAGCGAGCGAGAGCGAGTTTTGAGATGTGAGAGATTTGTGGCGTTTAGCGTGTTTGGAGTGTGTAGTTAATGTCTTGTCTTGTGTAGTTAGTGTGTAGTGTTGTGGATAGTTTTGTGCTGTCTGTCAGAACAATGAGGTGGCTTCTGTCTCCAGGTAGAAAACAGGAGTGATACACCTGCTGTCAGACCTGCAGGTATCAGGCTGTGATGTTCTCCTTTATAATGGACAGAAATTATGTCTTTGGAGTGGCACAAATAATTTGTGTGGCATTTTATTGAATGCAGAACAGCTGATTGTTATGTAAATAGTTTGAAATGGTTACTTTAAGAAAAATCAAGGTAAAAGGTAAATGGCTGCAAATAACTTTGTTTCCAAAACTTGTGCATATGGTTTTAAAATTGAAAATGTATATTTGCATTTAAAGTTCTGAAATATGATTCATTAAACATGTTTGTGGTTGTTACAGTAAAAAATATAACTTTTTCTACTCTGATTTTATGTTTTTTGTCTGATTTTAGATCAATTGTGTTAATACAGTATGTCAAAATGTAACTGTAAATTCAGACATGTGAGGTTGTGCTGAAAAGGATGATACCAAACAAGGCAAATAAACAGTTTTTAAAGGTGAAATGTGGAGGAAACATCAAAAGTAGTTAAAATGGCCAATTATACCCTGGACCCCGGAGGGTTAAACCTTTTTTTTTTTTAAAGCAACGCAATAGTTACTTTTCAAGTAATTAATTATTTTTTGAATCTTGTAACTCAGTTACTAACTCAGTTACTTTTTTTGAAGAAGTAACTAGTAACTAAAATTCATTATTTTTTCAAAGTAACTTGCCCAACACTGGCGGGGAAGCGTCTCAGATTCAGGAAAGCCTATCTTGTCCTTTTTGTCTGTTGTTGACTAAGTGTGTGACTGGTGTTGAGGCTGTATGGTATGGAGCCCAGAATTCATATATTCAGTGTCTTGCTGATGAAATGCATTACCTGATAACAGTCTGGCAGGTGACCTTTGGGAATGATGGTGAGGTCATAAATGTCAATTCCCACCCCTTTGCTCTCCTGTAGTCCCATGGTATAACAAGATTATGGGCAGAGGTTTCCCTTCATGTGTACCTTTCACTAAGTAAGAGCAAAATTATTGGCTACACCCCAAAAAGTGGATCACTGAAAGGAATCACAGTGACTGGAAATCATTAGACAACAGACACAAACCTGTGTGGTAAGGCTGGTGGTGGTGGAACCAAAAATGGACTGTCTGTTGATGTGACCTCCGAATACACAGCTGACAGAGTTAAAGAACTCATTGGACCAGCTCCAACTAGTTTTCCACACAGCTATGTTCTGTCTAACATTCAAATAAAGTCAGTAATTGAAAAAGGGTTACTTGTTTATGCTTTTGATTTTGTCCTCTCCTCCATGCTCATCCTAATTCATGAATATTGCTCCTTTTTGGCTCTGCAGGAGCTCCAGTGTCAGCAGGAAGTCTTGATGAACAACATCTTGGCCCAGCAAGAGTTTAGGGTCTTCAAAGAGCTCTGCCTCCTTTCCTTTCAGCTCCATATGCCAGACCCTGTCCTCCCCAATCAATGGTACTGCCTAGATGATTATCCCAGTCCCCCTCTTCCATAGTAGGATGCACACTAGAGCTAAGCAACACAGCTGAAGCAAGTAGAAAGAAAAATGCAATATTCCTTTTCCAGCAGGTGGCAGAGTGGAGCTTACTGACTTCCAGGACTGCAAAACTGATGGAAGAACCAAGTGGGGGAATTTGGCCATCTGTCTGAATGAGTGAAGAAAAAAAAAAAAAAAATAACTGCCTGCTTCACATGTTGCCATTGCAGCAAAATAGTCATTTTATCTATGTAATATTAACATTAATCCTCTCCTCTGACACTGTATAATTTTCTTACAGTGTCAGCATTTCAGTTATTAAATATAAAACTGAATACAGAGAGAGACCCCCAGACAAGCAGTAAAGGGCTGGCAGAATATCTCAAAAGAGGACTGAGCATTTGGTAATAAAAATAAAAAGATTCTAGTCTTCAGACAGTCATTGACTGATTTCATCCAAGTGTTAAAAACAATCCCCATGTTTAAAATAATCCTGACTAGTCCAATTAATTTTGTGCCTTTGAAAATGGGAATTTTTGTGTGTATAAAAACGGCTCTAATTCATAAGCTGTTAATGTAATAGTTTGTGTAAAAATGCTTAAATAAAGCTGAAAGTCTGCACTCCAATCACATCTTGATTGCTTGAAAATCCACTGTGTTGGTGTAGAGCTGCAAATTTATGAAAGACGTATAATTATCAAAATGCATAACTGTAATTATTTTATAAAGCCAACATCCTGGATTTTTTGATGTTTTCTTTTTAAAATTATACTTTTACAAATCATTTAATTGTCACATTTACAGGAAGTCCTATGGCATCCAGTCTAATATAAATATAGTAGGCATGATAACAACTGAAAAATGATTAATTGAAGGAAAAACCCATTACTCATTAGTGTATCATTACTACAGAGTTTGATGTGAGGGTAAAGTGTCTGAAATGACAGAATACTAAAGCTTTGTTGTGATTATGCAAATGAGGACCACAATACAGGACAATGGAGGCAGAATGTTCAAAAAGAGCCGAGCCTTTGTTGTGGCTGATTCAAAACTCCAAAATAGACTAAATTCAAAAAGGTATAAAGCAGCAATCCAAACAGAAACAGAATCAACTTTCCTGGATTTACTGAATGACTGAGCATGCACCAAGACAGGAGGGTAATAAGACACATTCATTATGAGACACACAAAAAGGTAATCAAGGCAGTCAGACAGAGAGCAAGCAAAACTCAAAGATGATCAGAATAAAACTGTAAACGTGGTGATGTCACTCAAAACTCACAATCCAGTACGATAACAAGGAACTCAAAAGTCACAATAATGAAGAAGAATCCATAACTCAGGGCCATTAGAAACTTCAACTGTTTGCACTGATGATGAATAAACTAAGGTTTTTGTTGTTGTTTTTTTTGCTGTAAACGAACCATTTTCAGGCATAATTCATCAGCTACTCGGGTTGGTACAGCTGCTTCTTAACTTCATTCAATTCAATTCAATTCAATTCAATTCAATTTTATTTATATAGCGCCAAATCACAACAAAAGTCGCCTCAAGGCGCTTCATAGATACAGAGAAAAACCCAACAATCATATGACCCCCTATGAGCAAGCACTTTGGCGACAGTGGGAAGGAAAAACTCCCTTTTAACAGGAAGAAACCTCCGGCAGAACCAGGCTCAGGGAGGGGCGGCCATCTGCTGCGACCGGTTGGGGTGAGAGAAGGAAGACAGGATAAAAGACATGCTGTGGAAGAGAGACAGAGGTTAATAACAGATATGATTCAATGCAGAGAGGTCTATTAATACATAGTGAGTGAGAAAGGTGACTGGAAAGGAAAAACTCAATGCATCATGGGAATCCCCCGGCAGCCTACGTCTATTGCAGCATAACTAAGGGAGGATTCAGGGTCACCTGGTCCAGCCCTAACTATATGCTTTAGCAAAAAGGAAAGTTTTAAGCCTAATCTTAAAAGTAGAGATAGTTTCTGTCTCCCGAATCCAAACTGGAAGCTGGTTCCACAGAAGAGGGGCCTGAAAACTGAAGGCTCTGCCTCCCATTCTACTTTTAAATACTCTAGGAACAACAAGTAGGCCTGCAGAGCGAGAGCGAAGTGCTCTAATAGGGTGATATGGTACTACAAGGTCATTAAGATAAGATGGGGCCTGATTATTTAAGACCTTGTATGTGAGGAGCAGGATTTTGAATTCAATTCTGGACTTAACAGGAAGCCAATGAAGGGAAGCCAAAACAGGAGAAATATGCTCTCTCCTTCTAGTCCCTGTCAGTACTCTTGCTGCAGCATTTTGGATTAGCTGAAGGCTTTTCAGTGAGTTTTTTGGACATCCTGATAATAATGAATTACAGTAGTCCAGCCTGGAAGTAATAAATGCATGAACTAGTTTTTCAGCGTCACTCTGAGACAGGATATTTCTAATTTTAGAGATGTTGCGCAAATGGAAGAAAGCAGTCTTACATATTTGTTTAATATGTGCGTTGAAGGACATGTCCTGGTCAAAAATGACTCCAAGGTTCCTCACAGCGTTACTGGAGGCCAAGGTAATGCCATCCAGAGTATGAATCTGGTTAGATACCATATTTCTAAGATTTTCAGGGCCGAGTACAATAACCTCAGTTTTATCTGAATTAAGAAGCAGAAAGTTAGCGGCCATCCAGGTCTTTATGTCTTTAAGACATTCCTGCAGTTTAACTAATTGGTGTGTGTTATCTGGCTTCATGGACAGATAGAGCTGGGTGTCATCTGCATAGCAGTGAAAATGTATGCTATGTCTTCTAATGATGCTGCCTAAGGGAAGCATGTATAATGTAAACAGAATTGGTCCTAGCACTGAACCCTGTGGAACTCCATAATTAACCTCAGTGTGTGAAGAGGACTCTCCATTTACATGCACAAATTGGAGTCTATTAGATAGATATGATACAAACCACTGCAGTGCAGTACCTGTAATACCTACAGCATGTTCTAATCGCTCTAATAGGATATTATGGTCAACAGTATCGCACGCTGCACTGAGGTCTAGCAGGACAAGCACAGAGATGAGTCCACTGTCAGAGGCCATAAGAAGATCATTTGTAACCTTCACTAAAGCTGTTTCTGTGCTGTGATGAGCTCTGAAACCTGACTGATTCCGCTCTGTGGTTTGCATGCTGCTCATTCGGTCACTGAGCTCATCAAAGTAATCATCAACAAAGCGAAACATCTGAATGACAGCGCTGAGCAACAGGATGTCACAATTCATATCCAACTCCAACTCCTCGCTGTAGTTCTTCACCGGAACAACACAGGACAACGGCACACCGAGCCGAGAGCCGACCTCCTGAACCTGTATGACACAACACAGGAAAACTACTATTATTGTTATTATTATTATTATTATTATGAATTATTATTAACCACAATAGCCGTAAAAAAAAATAAAAAGCACGTACAACGTCCTTAATGTAGCCACTCTTATAAACATTTCTCACATCCTCTTTCACCAGTGGGCAGGCTTCATCTACTTTAGTGAGGAGGACCAGCTGAGGAATACCTGGAAACAAACCAGAAAGATGACTGGTAAAATACCTTAGGTTTTTATAATGAGGTTTCAGTATCTGAAGATCATGTATCTGGAATAATCCATCAAAACAGCACTGTGCAAGAGTCTTGAGTCACTCACTATTTTTTCATATTTATCTTTTTTAAGTGGTTCTGAGCAATAGTTCTCTAGTCTTTATGAAGATCTTTAAAAGTTTTTCCATTAAAGCATTTCCACATATTCTTTGTCCAGTTATTGTAACTGATCATGTTCCAAAATACTGCTGCCACCTCTGTCCCTGGCTTTATAATGAATTGCATCATGATGAAATTAAGATGAATAGTGTTGAAGAGGAAATTGTTCTGTAGTGGGACCAGTTTTACTGAAATCATTGACATCATGATCTATGTCATACAGAGATAGATCATGTTATTGTGTGATGTTATGGAACGGGCATCTTCACAGGTGTTTATGTAGGTTTTGGATAAACACATGGTAACATTCAGATGAGATTTGAGGACCTGCTTCCTTCAAATCACATCAGCATGAATCACAAAAAACATGGTTTAAGTCCAGCTGCTAAACTAGCCTGCTGGCAATTTAATATTTTTTGTTTATTGAATAAAAAAAGAATTTGATAAATTTCAACATTTGAGATGTTTCTTTACATTGATAAATACAGGTTTTTAATGATTTGCATTCATTCATTTTAACAGGCTGATAATTAGGTAGGTATTGTTTGGGGAGCATTTCTCCTTTAAATCCTGACCTATCTGGCAGCTTTTGCAATCATAATAATGATCTGAATGCAGTGTTGTGCTTCACATTTTGCTTTTTCAAGATCAGATCTATAAATTCTCTAAATGCTCCTCTCGTTCAGGTGTTTATTTTATCTGTTTATTTATTCATATCTATTTGTGTTATTTCAGTTATTACATTATATGTCGTATACAGTGTGACAATGTCTAAAGCAGGACAGACAGGGAAAAAAGGGAGGGGGGTGTGATAAAAGGATGCACAATGTATCGCCAAGTGCCGCGCCTGTAAGAAAACAAACATGCTGCACCTGGAACACAAAACGTCAAAAATACACAGGTGAATAAATCAACATTGTGTGTGTGTGTGTGTCTGTGAGTTTGTGTGAGAGAGAGATTGAGTGTGGATGTGTCTTACTCTTTGTCACAAAATATACTTGAAAATGAGAGTGGGAAGCCGCAATAACGCTATCAGGAACCTTGTTGACTCAACTCTACTGACCCATTAAGTTGACCTTTAGCATCCAGCTTCTCCTCCAGCCCTGTGGGCATGATGGAGATCTTGGAAGCATCAATAACATAGGCCACACAGTGGATCTTGTCCTTGAGTCCAGGAGATGTGCGATAGCCGTGGGCCTCAGGATGCAGAGGAGCTGAAGGGTTGAACTAAATGACACATTTGAGGAGAAACAGAGACACAGTTTGAGTCGACTGCTGACAAATCAGTGTTTCATACATTCAGTGTCCCGCTGATATAATATAGCACCTGATAACGTTCTGGCAGGTGACCTTTGAGGATGCTGCTGAGGTCGTCAATGTCAAGCCCCGCCCCTTTGGTCTCCTCCAGTCCCATGGTATCACACAAGATTATTGGCAGAGGTTTCCCTTCACGCCCATCTTTCACAGAGTAGGTGCGAAACTGTTTACAGTACAATGAGAATGAGTGACAGACCACTGAAATCAGTCACAATAAGTGGAAATCATCAGACAGCAGACACAGACCTGTGTGGTGAGGCTGGTGGAGGAGGAGCCTGCTATAGCTTGGCTGGTGACGTGGCCTCTGAATACAGAGCTGACAGAGTTAAAGAAGCTGGACTTTCCAGCTCCAACTGGTCCAATGAGCAAAACCCGAGGCTGGGTCACAGAGCTGACTGTGGGTTTGTAGCTTTTAATGCTCTCAATCAGCTCCGTCCTCTTCCTGTACAAAACAAGGAAATAAAGAACTTTTCCCATTTTAGAAGAAGTCGTAGTAGTAAAATCATTTTTCCTAATATTACTTCCTTGACAGAAGCAGCTGCAGTTACACATATTCCATGTTTTGCATGGATGCTGTCAAAATCTAAAATCTCTAGTATACCATATCATGCTAAGTATTCAATAGTATACTTTACATTTAATGTAGAAAGGATATTGTGCACAACCGAGGAATGTTAATAGATCAAGCAGGATGGTTTCTTCCTTAAACTTACTCAGATTCCCAGATTACAGTCCTCCATGGCCTTTCAAGTTCAGTGGTTCCTGTTAAAGAAACCAGTAAGTTTATTTGTGATTTTAAATTGGTGCCCAAATCCAAAAATATTAATGTAGTACAGTTTTAGTGAACTACTAGTTCTGTTATTATATAAGAAATTTATCAGCTGCAACATCTAAAAAAAACAAAAACATGATTTTTTTTATAACTTACCCTCCACTTGGTAGACTTCACACTCAGACAGGTTGAGATCATTGCCATGCATTTGTGCAGCAGGGAAGTTGTAATAATTTCCTGGATTGCTGTACATTACTGCTTGGCTTCCCCTGACAAGAACCAGTGTTTCTCCAAAATAAGGCCCATTGTTAGCCATCATTCTCACTGCATATGTAGGATTAGTAACTGGATATTTGATGAGGTTTTCACCATCAAATGTAAAAAGAAAAGCCTGATCATCATTCACGTACTGTCCAGACTGACTAAAAGGTTGTTCGGTGTAGCCTCCAAACACAAAACCAGAGTTGTTGTAGCCCGCAGACACAGTGGGAGAGTGGTTGTCACATCTTTGGTGAAATGCTGCACCGGTGAAGCCATGGATGCTGGCCTTGTACAGCAGCTTTAGTTTGAATCTTCTCAGCTGAGCGCAGATTATTCTCTGCTGTCTTTGTGTTAGTCTGGGGTTCATAGTTCAAACCTTGTTATCTTTAATCCAAGAAGCCTATTTGAAACACACAAACAAATAATAAAAAACCATCATAAAGCTTAACGCCACACTACAGTATGAATAGCATTTCAAATGGGCCATGATCAAAATTAGTCTACCTTCCTTTCTCCCTTTGCATTCCTTGATTAGATCTTAGTGAATCAGAACATTTTGTCATATGGTATGGCAACACCACAGCTTACAGATGACTGGCTCGAGTCTGGGGATCACCTCCTATATAATGAGCCAAGTTTTACACAACCAGCCACACCAGAGATTGTTCTAATTTGTAGCCACTTCTTCTCTGTCTAGAAGATAAGGCGTAAGTAGGGGTGAGCTAACATTTTTGGGGGTTTTGTAACTGTTCCTTTCAACGGCTCTGGTAGCAACTACAGCCATGGTGGAGAGCATGATTGACTGAAAATCTTTCACTCATTTGATTTACTTTTACCAGAGCAAATAGAGATGTTTCATAGGTGTGATGCATCTGAGAAATATACTTTTTAAAAAATGACCAGTAGTGGAATTCCTATCCTATTCATAGTCTTTTTTTCTTTAGGTCACGAGCAGTTGTCTAAGCATTTCACTGCATATCGTACAATTTCCTTCGGGGTCAACCTTCAGGATCAATAAAGTTTTATTGAATTGAATTGAATGACTGTGTATGTGACAAATAAAATTTGAATTTGATTTGAATTTGAATTCAACTCAAATATTGTCTCAAATATTGCATTTCAGTACATTATTTTTTTCTATAAGACTTTATACCTCTATGATTGTCTCAGAGACAAATATTAATATATTTAACCTCTATAACTGTCTGGGCAACATCATGTAGTGATAGCTAAAAATAAACCAGAAAGATGTGATCATTTTGTATGTTTCACTTCAAATTAAGGCTAAAGTGAATCAATTATTGGGTGAGAAAAATAATTTTTCCAAAAATGGAAAACAATCAGAAGATTAAACAGGCTGATGTTACTGAATGAACAATGGGCTGTGAGGTCAGTTAATTATCATAAATAATAAACAATAAACAAATTGTCATGATCACTGATAAATGGCCATGAGTAACATTCACAGAGAGTTGGGGAATGACCTCACGGCTCATTGTTAGTCAGTGGTGCCAGTGTCAATAGATGAAGTAGGCAAACTTGGACAATCGCTTTGCAACAAAGTGGGTTTGGGATGAATTGCTTCCTCTTTGATTGGGTATTTGGAGTTTAAATTAAGCAGTTGAGAGAACCATGGGGAGGGCCCTGCATTATTTTAAGAAAATTCCGACACAGCTGTCACTGGGCGCCACAGCCGAAAACACCGTTATTAAAAACGGTTGGAAAAGTGGCGAATTTTGGCCTGGATGGTTTGCTGTGCCGCTTTCGAAGAATGCAGCCAATGAATTGGGGAACAGCCAAAAAAAAAAAAAAAAAAAAAAAAAAAAAACTGTCAAAGGGATTAGACACACCCAGCTTATAAACTGTGCCAAACTCCTACTAATATCATGAGTTTAACAAAGATGTACTCGTTGCACTTTCTTAAGGTTGTACTTTTTGTTATATTTTTAAAAAGTGTATCCACAAGCTCAAATGAAAAGTCGGAGTAATAACCTACTGGGCTCATTAAGTCAGTTTAACACAATGCTTCCACACAACAACAAAAACCAGCGCATACATTTTTTTTTAACAAAGTTCTGAAAATCATGCAGCTCTTTAATATTTTCAGTCTTACCTGCTGTGGTTAGAAACTGAGCGGGGATCGTGGTTGCGCAGATTACACGTGTGACAGCCGTCTGCGCGCTGTGCAAGTGAAACTGGATGTACTGAACGCCTTACGTGCAGTGTTGTTAAAGCCTGTGCTTTGTGGCGCCTCTCCTTTCAGTTTAAAATATCTAAAAGTAACAATGGCAGAAACTACAACTTCAACTTCTCTGTGGGGTTAATGATTTATTTTCCTACATTCGGTCTAAGTCTGATCTAGAAAACTATGAGTATTAATTTCAGGAAAAACAACAACAAAATGTTACCACCAATACGTCAGCGGTACTCCGACGTAATGACAGGTTTAACCTGTTAAGCCTGTTCGCAGTAGGCCTACCTATCTCCTCCCTCACTTACTAGTCAGCCTTTCCCTTAATATTATTCAGATAATAATGGAGATGGAAGAGAGAACACAAGATGATGCCACGTGTAACCTCAACTCTCTATAAAGACAACCTGTGCATCTCAATGATGACAGGTCTGAAACACATATGTGTGATTGTCTTAATCTACTGTAATTTTACCTAATTAACAAAACCGTGAGTGTAGTAAGTTTTAATGAATAACAATTTGACTGATAAAAAAGATCATTCTTATAATTAAAAAAAAAAAAATTATTAAGAGTTTTAGCTTTATTAATTAAAGTTTTTGAGAAATAAAAGAGAGCATACTGTTGTACAAGACTGATTACATTTCCTGTTTCAATTGCATTGAAACGCAAATATTGACTTGAGTCTTATTTTTATAAAGCAAAAAAAGATCATTTTGTAGGCACAAAATCCTCAAGGATGTTGTTACAATTGAGAAACGCATATAATAACAGACACAGTCAAATCCAGTCTTATACCACAGCTCTCTTGAAACTACACCTCATGCATTCTCGTGAACGTACACAAGTAAATTCTTAAGATACATTACCTGCTTCAAACAACAGCAAAATTAACAACATTTTTTCTGCACACTGAACTTTTAAAACAGAAACACTTCCTTATGGTCTGACTTTGAGCAGGTGACCCAAACATTTTGGTTTCACCAGCCTTAGTTGTTGTTGTTTTTGTTGTTTTTATTGACTTATTGCATTATTCTTTCTCTTTTATATTTTATTGCATCATTGTTGTGCATTTCACTTATTTTAGTTGCATTTTACATTGTTAAGCAAATGTGCTACATAAATAAACTTGACCCTGTCTTCCCAGCCCAGGAAGGACACGCCCATTTTGATGGTGATATTCAATAAATCCTTTGAACACAAGATGGAAATCAAATATCTCTCTATTAACAAACACACAAACCTTGTAAGTGGTTGCCTAAAGATGGCCTCAGACAGAGGGTAATTTCTGTTTTTTATATGTACATTTTATACAGCCATGACATATGAGCTTGACATGTCTGCTAACATGCTAACCATTATAAAGAAGTTCCCCTGCCAGCTGAGGGACAAATGGACAATTGTGTTTTGATTTCAAGGATATTTATTATCATAGAGCTACCTTTGAGGATATGGAAGACTGCTACAGTGGACATCCACTACTACTGTAACCTTTAAGTACTTAGCTTTACTAAGATCGTGAGTAAAACCTGATTACCTAAGAAATGCTTGTTATACTAGCAAACGATTTTTTTAGTGTTGCTTACTTACACTTAATTTTAAATAACAAGACAAACAACTGTGCAGATTCTTTAACGGAATGAGAACTCATGCAGTTCATATTTTGTGGTTCTGCAGGAGCTGGCGAATCAGAGGAATCCTGACGAGAGATCCAGCCTGCATCTGTGGCAACAAGCGAAGTAGCCATTGGTTCATCTGTCTTGGTCACTCAGCTCCACCCTGTGTTCAAACACTGATATTGCAATGATAATCATTATATTGGTATGAAGTTAGAGATACTAAAACTGCTGCAAGTTTCACAAACAGGACACAATTTATGAATGCTAAATATATAGCTACAACAGCAGCGTTTACCAAGCAATGTTTTAAACTAATTAATGCTAAAAATGAAAGTCCATTAACCTTTTTCAGTGCACAATTTCTCCAGCACTCTGAAAAAGGAATGGAACATACCGTCTCAGATGAGAACAGTACAAAAAACTTGAATTACTATATGATCTTATAGTTGTAAAATATGAATAATGACATTAAAGTGTCAGTTTGTTTAGATAATCTTGTACATTTTTTTAAGAGAAGAAAAACAATTTAGAAAATGAATTCCATTGCTCGAGATGTTGAACTAAGCAGGACACCGATGGGCAAAATCAACAACTTTCATGAGAATATTTAAAAATGAGATTTCCATAGCAGGTTAACAACAACTCACTGCGGTGCTTTGGCCAACAGGGCGCTGGTGGAAGCTGAGTTACTGTTGGCTGAAGACAGAGGAGGACAAGGAGAACGTGGTGGTGTGTGTGTGTGTGTGTGTGTGTGTGTGCGGGAGTTATCAAGCCATATGCCAAGAGTGAATGAGACATCGACTTACTGATCCACACCACGAGGATATGAGGATATAAGCAACAACATTGAAATGACTGGAGAGAAACGTAGTCGGATGGTAACAAAGAGAAGGTGGTCAGAAATGGGAACCATAAAGAGGCCGCTAGGAAAGTCGCAATCACCAAATACCTGCAGAGGATCAGGCAAGTCCTCAGGAGTCAGCTGAATGGAAAGAACGCAATCCAAGATATCAAACACCTACACCCTGCTTGTGATCAGGTACCCTGCTGGATTAATAAGTTGGCCAAAGGAGGAGATAGAAGCCACTGACATCAAGACCAGGATGCTCCTGGAGCTGGAGGGTTTCACCCCAAGTCCAGCACCCTAAGACTGTACGCTAAGTGGAAGGACGGAAGGAAACCGGGGACTAGTGAGTGTCAGAACCATCATCAGAGGATAAAACAAAGAAAATCTGTGAGTACATAAGGAAGATGGCCACAACAAACCCCCTGCTTACTGAATACCTCAGGCAGCAGAAACCCAAGAAAGAAGAGGACCAAGAGGAGGAACCATCATGGAAGGAGAGGCCCCTGCACGGTATGTACCACCGGCAGATAGAGGAGGTGGCCGACATCCAGAAATCCAGTGGCTGGACAAAGCTGGACTGCACAGAGGCACTAATCATGGCAGTACAGAAACAAGCTCAGCACAGTATATAGAAACATCTGTGCTGAGTATGGCCTGGAAGTCCTGAGGTCAAAATGGGAGACGCCCCTAGTTTCATTTAGCCTGAACGCATACGTCATAGTTTTAAGCATAAACCTGGAAATCATTACCCATCATCGTGGCCCATCTGAGTAAATCATTTACTGATAAGCTACAGTGTAGGTGCTGATAAGAAAATCATCCTTTGGACTGTGACCAATCCTATGTGTGCTCTCTGTGTGTGTTGCTGTTGACTAACTGAAGTGTCTGATACTGTCAGCTTTGCCCTAAGAGCCTACACTCTGCTCCCTTCTTGTGGTCTATCTTTGGGCTCTTGACGATCTCTGCTCATGTTACTGAAGGTTTTCATCTTCCTATTTTCCTGTTTGTTTTTTCCTTGTTTTAAGTAGCAACTCCTAAAAATGTGCCAGAGCAGATTTTAAATCAACTCCACAGGCATTTCAGATTTTAACACAAGTGTTGATTGTTAAACTCTGGAAATAATAATAATACATTTTATTTGAGGGCGCCTTTCTAAAATCCAAGGTCACGTTACAAAGAGAAAAAGCTATAAATACATACCTTTTATTGATGCCACAAATGTTTGTGTTTGAGTGTTGTTGTGTGTTGTTGTGTTTGCACCATTTTGAGTACAATAAAGTTACATTTTGTTTATTTTATATGCAGAAATTCAATTCCAAAAGCCAGATGCAACTTGCCCCCAAAAATAATACTGCTATACTGAGTGTTTCTCTTGTGTGCATGTGTGCACCTTGCAGGCAAAAAATTACACAGGGTGCTGAAATATTCCATGTTAAACCAAAACATCATGTAGGAGTCGGGGTTGTTAAGGCAACAACCTTATATTTATATTTATTGTGCTATATTTATATAGCACAATTCAACAACAAGGTGATTCAGAGTGCTTTACAGAGACATTAAAAAACAAAAACAAATAAAAAGCATGATTTAAAATTGATTAAAAAAAACAGTAGATAAAATCAGAACAGTAGATAAAATCAGTAGTTAAAATGTAAGTTTTGAAATTTAAGCTTAAAAGTGTGGATTTGGTGTTTTATTCAAATGCAGCTGAGAACAGGTGAGTCTTCAACCTGGATTTAAATAAACTGAGTGTTTCAGCTGATCTGAGGCTTTCTGGGAGTTTGTTCCAGATATATGGAGCACTTATCCATGCCTTTGTTACATCAAGATTAGATTACTGTAATTCCCTTTACACTGGTCTCCATTCTGCCCTTGTTCACAAACTGCAGCTCGTTCAAAATGCGGCTGCGCGTCTTTTAACTGGAACTGGCAGGTTTGAGTCTATTACTCCAGTTCTTTCCGACCTGGACTGGCTCCCTATTAAATTTCGTATTGATTTTAAAATCTTATTGTTCACTTTTAAAATCATAAATAACACCGCGCCCAGCTATCTTACGGACCTCCTCAGCTTTTATACCCCCAGGAGAGCGCTTAGATCAGCAGGCCAAATGCTCCTGGTGCGACCTAGATCTCGGCTCAAGACCAGAGGTGACCGCGCATTCGCCGCTGTCGACCCTACCTCTGGAATAACCTCCCTCTAGCTATTCGGGCGTCTGATTCAATTCAATCTTTTAAATCTCGATTAAAAACTTATTTGTTTAGCCTTGCTTTTCCCGCCTCCTAGAAGCTGCATTTTTGGTGTACTGTAAGTTATCTGTATTTGTATTTATTATTGCTCTAACTCGTTCTGTGAAGCACATTGGCATGTGGTTTTTTAAATGTGCTATATAAATAAAATTGTATTGTATTGTAAAAGCTGAATGCAGCTTCTCCGTGTCTGGTTCTGAATATAACAGTAAACAGTAATTTAGTTTATTAAATCTATTAACTTGTGATGAAATATTCAGCTACACGGAGAAAAGGAGGTAATAAAAATGTTCAAAATAATTTATTATCTTGAGACTGATGACCTTTAATGTCATTATTTTCTGTTGCTGAGCTCAATTAAAATTAAGAACCAGTTCACCAAAATTTTGAAGGGAGAAACTGGATGTTCACAGACAAAGTACAGATACTATATCTCCCAATACCCACAATGTAAGAAGGCTTCTAATTTGTAGTTTAGCTTCTAATTTCTACCTTTCAAGTAACCCAGTTAATACAGGGAACTAGTACTAGTAGGATCACCTGCAGGTACATGATTGAATCATTTGAAAGGAAATGTCATCAGCTGCTCAGACTATTACATCATCTCCTCAGTCTTCTCCTAGTCTTTGGTTTGCATGTTACTCATTCGGTCACTGAGCTCATCGAAGTAATTATCAACAAAGCGAAGCATCTGGATGACAGCGCTGAGCAACAGGATGTCACAATTCATGTCCAACTCCAGCTCCTCGCTGTAGTTCTTCACCGGAACAACACAGGACAACGGCACCCCGAGCCGAGAGCCGACCTCCTGCATCTGTATGACAGAACACAGGGGGGAAAGTATTACTACCCTCATATAAAACGTTTATTATTAAAAAATAAATTAAAAAAAGCAGTTTAAAAAAAGTAAAAAATGCTTACCACATCTTTAATGTAGCCACTCTTATAAATGTTTCTCACATCCTCTTTCACCAGTGGACAGGCTTCATCTACTTTAGTGAGGAGGACCAGCTGAGGAATACCTGGAAACAAAATGAGCAGGAAGATCACTTTGACATAATGATTTCTATTGGATTGTTATTGGAATATCCAAATTCTTTGAGTTGTTTAAGATATGAAATGAAGTTGAAAATTGCTGTCATGGTTCCAGCTCACTTGTGCAGAGTTCTGTCGTGTTGTGAATTTTCCTAGTTTAGTTAATCATGTTTGTAGTTACAAGTTCCCTGTTTAAATTCGTTTCCTTTGGTGTCCAGTCTGTCTTAGTCTTGTCTGTGCATCCTCCCTAGAGTCCCCTGTATGTAGTCAGTCTTGTCTCCCTGTCTGTGTGTGAAATCTGCATCTTTGTATTCTGTACTTTCCATCTTATTGTGCCAGTCACTCTTCTTCTCTTACATTTAGTTACTTCCTGTCTCCTGACATACCCTTCCTCCTGTGTTATTTTCCTTTTTGATTACTTTGTACTTTTGCAATCAGTCTCAATAAAGGCTTGTTTTCCATTAAGCTTATTTCTGCCTGTCTACAATTCATGCATGGCTGTTAAACTGGTCCACCTATAGCTTTTTTTTTTGTTAAAAAGGGAAAAAATGTCCAATTTCAACACATAATATACTAATTTGCACAGATAAAAACTGATTTTCAGTGATTTTTACATTATTGCATTTTTGTCTTCATTTGTTTTACACATAAACTGTCTAATCCCCCAAAGATATGACAAAACCTCAGGCACTGACCTATTAGGTTGACCTTTCTGCGGATAGCATCAAGCTTGTCCTCCAGCCCTGTGGGCATGATGGAGACCTTGGAAGCATCAATAACATAGGCCACACAGTGGATCTTGTCCTTGAGTCCAGGAGATGTGCGATAGCCGTGGGCCTCAGGATGCAGAGGAGCTGAAGGGTTGAACTAAATGACACATTTGAGGAGAAACAGAGACACAGTTTGAGTCGACTGCTGACAAATCAGTGTTTCATACATTCAGTGTCCCGTGATGTACTGTAGCACCTGATAACAGTCTGGCAGGTGACCTTTGAGGATGCTGCTGAGGTCATCAATGTCAAGCCCCGCCCCTTTGGTCTCCTCCAGTCCCATGGTATCACACAAGATTATTGGCAGAGGTTTCCCTTCACGTCCAGCTTTCACAGAGTAGGAGCGAAACTGTTTACAGTACAATGAGAATGAGTGGCAGACCACTGAAATCAGTCACAATAAGTGGAAATCATCAGACAGCAGACACAGACCTGTGTGGTGAGGCTGGTGGAGGAGGAGCCAGATATGGCCTGGCTGGTGACGTGGCCTCTGAATACAGAGTTGACAGAGTTAAAGAAGCTGGACTTTCCAGCTCCGACTGGTCCAATGAGCAAAACCCGAGGCTGGGTCACAGAGCTGACTGTGGGTTTGTAGATTTTAATGCTCTCAATCAGCTCTGTCCTCTTCCTGTACAAAACAAGGACATGAATAATGCTAACATTGTGAATGTGAAGAAATTTTGAATGTAACAGTAATGCTTAGTGTAAAGCCAAAACAAAACATGGTAACAGGGCAAACAGTATTGCATAGTATTTTGCAGGAATGCCACCTTAAATACTTTGTAGAGTATGACATTCAAATATAGCTTGTTTGTCATTAAGTGTGGATAATGTAACTGCATTCAGTTCAAAAATAGATTATTGCTTTTCCCCCGATCAAACTCTTTAAAATATGTTGTGCATAAAGCATCAGGCAGGATTTTGGCTCCATCAGACTTACTTAGATTCCCAGGTTACAGTCCTCCATGGCCTCTCAAGTTCAGTGCTTTCTTAAAGATAAAAGAGAAATGATACAGTAATGTTATTGAATTTAATAAAGACATTAAATTCAACTCTCTAGATCTGCAGATACATACTGGGCCAATCCCAAGCCTTCATTTTGCTTTGAGTCATTTAGACATGGAGTTGCTGTTTTTTTCCCTGCTAACCTAAATATGCTTGAGCTTCATGGCATGAGCTGATGACTGGCATTCTCTTTCAGGATTTTCTGGTAGGGAGCTGAACTTGTGGTTCCATCAATTATGAAAACAGTACCGGTCTTGAAGTAAAAGCAGCAAAAGCATTCCTACACCATCACATTGCCACCACCATGTTTGACTGGTTTCATGTTCTTATTATGAAATGCTGTGTTAGTTTTATGTCAGGTGTAACGGGACTCAAACCTTCAAAAAAGTTCACTTTTTGTATTGCCAGTTGACAAAATAGTTTCCCAAACGTCTTGTGGCTCATCAAGCTGTCAATTTAAAAAATATATATATATATTTTATTTTATTTTATTGTGGATAATGGCTCTCACCGTGGTTCACTCAAGTCCCCAAACTTTAGATGTCACTGACTTTGTTTCTCAAGTTTCTTTATTGTTTTGTGATGTTTTGCTTTTTGAGATCTTTTAGCTTACTTCATTTTTTCAGACATCTTTAAATTAAGTGATTTCATTATTCAGCAGTTCTGTTAGTAATCATGCTTGGGTGTTGGCATATTGTAGTATTTGTACTGTGATATATCAAATTTATCAACACTTATCTGCAACAGCTAAATGACTACATGATGCCTTATGTTACACTTACCCTCCACTTGGTAGACTTCACACTCAGTCAGGTTGAGATCATTGCCATGCATCTCTGCAGCAGGGAAGTTGTAATAATTTCCTGGATTGCTGTACGTTACTGCTTGGCTTCCATTGACAAGAACCAGTGTTTCTCCAAAATAAGGCCCATTGTTAGCCATCATTCTCACTGCATATGTAGGACTAGTAACTGGATATTTGATGAGGTTTTCACCATCAAATGTAAAAAGAAAAGCCTGATCATCATTCACGTACTGTCCAGACTGACTAAAAGGTTGTTCGGTGTAGCCTCCAAACACAAAACCAGAGTTGTTGTAGCCCACAGACACAGTGGGAGAGCGGTTGTCACATCTTTGGTGAAATGCTGCACCGGTGAAGCCGTGGATGCTGGCCTTGTACAGCAGCTTTAGTTTGACTCTTCCCAGCTGAGCGCAGATTGTTCTCTGCTGGCTTTGTGTTAGTCTGGGGTTCATTTTGGACTCTTGGTTGTTTGAGCGTAGTAAAGAAAGTGACTGAATCTGTGGAATCAATCACAAAAAGACAAACAGATGTTTTCATGAGCTCTCCTTGGTGATTTCCATCAATTAGATGGATGCACCGGTCCAACACACTGTTGTTTACTTTAAACCCATCACAGTACAGAAATATAGAAATATATAGCAAACTAACCTGCATACCTTGCACTAACCTGCAGAGGATTTTCATGTAACCTTTAAATAACACAGTCTACATCAGTTTGTCTCTTTCTATTCTTTCCCTGTGAAGTACAGCAGCTGCACCTTTACCTAGCAAAACACGGTGAGACTATTTGGTGTTTGAAGGCTCAGTGACAGAAAATAATAACTCCTCTTAAACCAAAACTAAGGAGCCCTATTTGAAAATGGAAGGAGCAGAGAGTCCAGATATTTGTTTAAAAATGTAGGGAGCAAAATTAAAAGGTTGTCAGAAAAAAACTCCTCAAGTAAAATTCTACTTAAGTAGCTACATTTAAAAACAATATACATCATTATTTTCCTTTTTTATTGCCTTCAGATGTTTGTTTCTAGAAAGAACCAAATCTAAATGTATGTTGCTACTTTGGTCTCAACAGAAAAAAATGAGTTAACGTAACGATGTCATAAGTTTCATTTCCAGACAGACTGGCATAAGGATGAGCACATTTTGTTCTCCCACTTCATCAGGAATCCTTTAACACATTTGCAGTGGTTGCTTTTAGAATAATGCCTACATTTCACTATATAAATAGAATTGAATTTGTGACTTTAGCGGTGGCTACTACTCTACTCCTACTCTACGCAACTACATCAGTATAATTACTATCCCGAAAGGAAAACTTTAGTTAATAAAAATCTTACAGGCACAATTTTAAGTTAAATTCATTAAGCTCTTTAACATTTCTGCTTTTACCTCCTGTTCCAGACGGACGAGAGAATGTGAGCAGGGATCGCGGTCCTTGTTGTAAACACACGGAGGACTACAGACAGGTGTGCCAAGGTAGTTATTCCAGGTGTTGTGCCAAACACCAGCAGAGTTTGTTACCCGTGCGTCGGGAGCGCGCACTGGGCACGGAGCGCAGACGAGGACGTTTAGCCTGATAACAGGACAATCACGTCTGTGTGTCATAAAAACTTTAACACTCAGCACGTTCTCAACAAGTGAACTGATCTGATAGAATCTGCTCTGCCCAAATAGGGGAAGGCTGTAGGCCGACTTTGTGCAAGACTGGGGCAGAAAGACTTAAAAAGACTATGATCAATCGCAGTAACTAATTATAATCTAATATAATCTTAAATATACAGTAAATATACAATAAAGTTATTATTGTGTTTTAGCTACAGAAGTATTTTAGAAGAATAAAACAATTGTTTTCATTGGTGCTCTTTTGTACCCAGCAGAAACAACTTTGGTGCAACAATCAGAGCATAGTATTTCTAGGACGTCTGGAAACGAACACGAAGGCGTTTACTTGTTGAGGATGTGGTATATTGAGTGTCAAAGTTTATATGGATCCTCTTATCAGACAAAACGTCCCATCCCGTCGATACCATGTGTATGGAAGCCCGTTTCCGCCACAAAAAAAGGATCCATAACTCGAAATTTCAAGTTATTTTCTCGAAATATTGAAAAAAGTAACTCAAAATTTCGAGTTATGTTTCTCCAAATTTTGAGTTACGTTTCTCAAAATTTGGAGTTCGTAAGTCGAACTTTCGAGTTAATAAGTCGAAATTTCAAGAAAATAACTCGAAATTTTGAGTTATGGATACTTGTGTTTTTTTCAGTGGCGGAAAAGGGCTTCCATACACGTGAGAATGATAAATGTACAATTTTCTGTTGTAACCTGCAAACTGTTATGTGACGGCTGTGTGCAGACAGGAATAGGACCCAAGGTGCAGACTCCGGAGACAAACGTGAACTCAAAAACAGCTTTAATGTTAAACTCAAATATAACATGACTGGAAAAAATCAAAATAAACTTAAACCGGAGGACTGACAGAACACACACAGCTAGGTAAACGGTAGATCGCGACACAGACACAAAGAAACACAGGGCTTAAATACACAGAGGGAGCAATCAGGGAATGGGTAACAGGAGGGAAACACAGCTGGGGCAAATCAGAACTGACGAGACAAGGAAGCGTAAACTGAACACACTGAGATGAGACAGAGACCTTCAAAGTAAAACAGGAAACACAAAACACAGACTGAACAAAAGACAAAGACTCACATGCAGGCACTACAGAGGGAACAGAGACGTGGGACCAGGGCAAACACAGACACTGACTGGACACGGGGATATAGCAACTAAGGATACACAGAGACGCGAACTAGACAAGGGGATATAACTGACAGGGGAGACAGAGCGACTAGAGAAGACAGAGACATAAACCAAAAGACAGAACTCTAACAAAGAAACCAAAGACTAGAATTTATAAATAATAATAAACTCAAAAACCCTGGGTCAACGACCCAGGCATCCTAACACAAACTGAACAGTAATGTAACGACCCTTTCTCACAAAAGAAAACGTTTGGGTCGCACTCCCCGCCCAATGCGCGCACCCGGAGCGACTTTGGCACCACTTTCGAAAAAAATGAAACTGAAAGTGTCCAACTAGAAAAGCTCCTAGAATAAAACCCGGTGTCTGATGTTTTTATTTCATTTCCTTTCAGTTCAAGACAAATACAACATAAGTTGTTAGTTAAACTCATAGAAGACACACCTTTTTCATTAATTTTTATCTTCTTGGCACCCGTGCGTCATGATCCGAGTGAGAATGTTAAACTTTATCGCTGTTTCCGTTTGATGTCTGCACTTGGATCCACTTCCACGTAAGCTCCTGTTACACGGTGCTCCAAGCAAACCGTGTTCACTTCTGAACATTTATATTCATAATAACATGAACAGGAGGAAATGAACGTTAGAGACATTTGATCTTAATTGCTTCTCCCAAAATAATAAGGATCACTTTAAGAGTATGAGATCAGAAACAAACTGATCTGTGCATCGTCACATGCTGCAGTTTTCCAGCTTCTTCTCAAGAATGACCCATCTTACTGGTTCTTCAGCTATTAAATTAAAAAGACGGTTCATTAAAAAATATATGCAATATAAACTAGCACACATAATAATAGTAATACGGATAAACTAAGGAGCTTGGAAAGAAAAGTGTCTAGACTTCTTTAAGTTGCTTGAAGACGTTTCACCTCTCATTTGAGAAGCTTCTTCAGTTCTAGGGTCAAATAGTGGAGAGTCCTAGATTTAAGCCCTGTAGGAGTATCTCCCCGAGAGGGACAAAAGCTCATTGTGAAACCTAGCCCCACCCTATCATGTGCTTTCATGCTTTCAAGCAACTTAAAGAAGTCCAGATGCTTTTCTTTCCAAGCTCCTTAGACTACGATGACATGGATGACTGAGAACTTTCACAGACATAATAATGATAAAGGAACTCTGCACAGCATTAATGCCACAGCGGTCAAAGAAATCAGTCCAGTTTCAAAGCCTGTTCAAAATGCAAAGACAAATCTTCCACTTTAACCTTTCTTATGGAGGACAGAAGGCTGTACACTGGGCGATAGCACATGTGTAACCTTAAGTCTCTAGAGAGGGTGTGAACCACATTTTATTTTTAATTTAATAATAAAATGGTGAAAAAGTTTCAATTTTTTTCCTGTCAAAGGGAAAAAACTACAAAACATTGGTGAATGTAAAACGTTTTAATAAAAAAGCCCAAAGACTGGTTAAAAATATATCAGTCTCACAAACAGAATGTAAAGCGTAGAATCATAGTTTTATCACTTAGAAACAAAACAAGATTGTTTAAGGTTCCTATGTGTAGCATTTTGATGTGCTTTACACGTTTTGTTTTTTTTTTGAAATGTCAAAAACAACAGAAACACAAGTTTTTGTAACAAATGAAAACTCTCTTCTCTAACTCATTGAAACAGGAACAGTTAAATGATGCTCCTAATCTAAATGCTCAGAAATCAGAGATCCAGGACTGTCTTGAGCTCTTTGTTCTGTGGTGCATTGTCCTGGAAATACAGGTCAGCATACTGCAGGATGTGATCAACAGCACTGAGAAGCAGCACATCTGTGTTTACATCCAGGTCCAGCTCTGACGAGTAGTTTTTCACTGGAACGATGTAGGAGGTGGACATGCCCAACAGAGCGGCGGCTTTACCCATCTGCAAACACACAGACACATGTACACCTCCAGTGTTTAGTATCTTCAGCTGATTAAGAACAACACCAAACACAATCAGCATCTCCTTAAGATGATCATCTCAGTGTGATCTGTGAGGAAAGTTGTTCTAACGTCACACTGACTGTAAACTCTTGTTGTTTATATTCAGAAAATCAAACAAAGTCAAATCTTTTCAAGCTGTACATTTACATTGCTGTTTGCAGGATTTATCCTATTCTGGTTTGTGGAGCAGTTACAGTATATGAACATTTCTTGAACTGTATTTGATTTGTTTTAACTTACCACATCCTGAATTGTGCGGCTCTCATAAACACCAGTGACATCTTTGGCTGTTTGCAAACAAACTTGGTCCACGTGGGTGAGCAGCGCCACCTGGTGAACACCTAAAGAACAGAAACACACTGTTGTGATGAAGACTTGCAAAGACAATGCAAATCCTTTAAAGATGGCACTCAGTTCATTTGTTCTAGAGATAAACATTTGCTCAGCTTTCTTTGTTGTCCTTCTGACCTGATGCAGCGTTCACCATCGTCCTTATACTTTTTCACTAACTCATCTACATAAGGTGTTTTAAAGCGCCGCAGCGTTTTATCTCGAAACAACATCCGTAATCTCCACATTTTGACTTTTTTCTTGAAATTCAGGCTTTATTCTCAAAATGATCAATAACAATCTGCTCTTAATGTAGCTCTAATACTCTGTTGTACTGGACTCTATTTAAAAAAAACACACAAAAAAAGAAGAAAAAAAATCACACAATCTAAAATGATTTCTTCTGTTATTATATGTTCACATAAAACCTGAAACTCATTTAGTTTTAGACGATCGGGCCTAATTCATACAAAGAAAAAAATCACTAACAATGTAGAAAAAAAAGAGTATTAGGAATATTATTAAAGAGCAGCTGCACTGAGGCAAAAGTCAGCTAACTCAAGCAACACAACCTTTAACGTCAGGCTCTGTGTAAACGTGTGTCTGCGGCTCACCCAGGTCACTGATGTGCTTTCTGAGCTGTTTAAATGTGGTGCTCAGGCCTTTGGGGTAAGTTGTGATTTTTGAGGCGTCCACCACAAAGACAACACAGTGGACTTTATCTTTAAGGCTCGGCCTCTTCACGTAGCCCACAGTTTCTGAGGCGGAGACTGGCTGGTCTGGGCTAAACTGGAAGAGAGAAAGTATTTTAAGTTATTAAAAAAGAAAAAGTATTAAAAAGAATTATGCTGTGTGCCTTCATGTACACAATTCTACATGTTGGCACAAACCATAAGGTACAGCTATGGGTGATGGTGATCCCAGTTGTTTTACTAGTCAGAGAAGTTGGGAAACTGATTTGTTGGTTTTTTTTACATCACAGGACTATATGACCAGTCAGCTGATCATCACTGTTCTTTAGTTTACCCTGATGGGAACAAATATTGGGCATTAAAAAGGGTTTGGAGCTGCTGTTGACACTCTGGGTGATTTGACGTTGCTCCTGCTCCTCATTTCCTCTGGTTGCTCCAGCTTTCTTCCACTTAACCTAGCATGCGTTTCTAAAGCCAAGCCTAAATTAGCTGTGGACATTAGCTCTGTGATGGACTAATGATATGTCCTGGGTGAAACCTGGCTCTTTCCCACTCTCAGCATGACAGGATAAAGGAGTTATAGCTGATTCATAGGGAACAAAAAGTGCGCAGCTTCACTGACAAGGACCACAACCTCAAACACGGTTAAATAAAGTTTGATAGTAGATGAATGAAAGATGGATGGGGTGAGCAATGATCTAGGCCTGAGACCACAGTTGGAGTTAGGCCTCACTGAACATCTGAGGCCAATGAGGCAGGGTGACAAACTGAGAATGAGTGAGGCAGGGTGGGGAACTGAAACGAGAACAAACAGGGCAAGGCATGCTTACCTTGTGTCCTTCAGGAACATGGCCTTTAACGACCGACAGGATGTCATGAAGAGTCAGTCCGGTCATCCCGTCTTCACTCATACCCATGGTATCACACAGCACCAGTCCAGTATGATCCTCACCCTTCTTACCCCGAATGTTGAAGGACTGCAGCTGGCACACACAAAAAGGAAGTTAATAGGACAGAAACCTAAAGTTTAGTTTCATTGACATGGATGAAGAGAGGCCTTGTGGATGCTTTCCCTTTTTGAAATGCTTAAATAATCTCATGAAACTATTAGTCTTAAAGGCCAGATGAGGATCTCTGTGTTTATTTTTCCTCTTATTTAAAATACATGCAGATGCTCCTCGTGTACCTTTTTGGTAAAACCGGATGAGAAGGAGCCCACCATGGCCCGGTTGGTGACTCTTCCGTTAAACACAGACTGGACTGAACTGATGAAGCTCGACTTTCCAGAACTGACCGGGCCCAGGAGGAGAACCTGGGCCTGAGGCACCTCCTCACAGCTCCGTCTGTAGGAGGTGATTGTCTCCATCAAGCTTGTCTTTCGCCTGGGTTCAGTGATACATTCAGTGACTCATTGTGTTTGAAAGTTTAAAAATGCACTTACTTGACATCTACTAGTTCCTGCTAGTTGAACAGGAGCTCATTGAACAGCACAACTGTACTCACTCTTCTGTCCAGTCCATGTTTCTCCATGGAGATTCCAACTTCAGTCCTGAAAAAAATGTAAGAATTGCGGTTTGACAAAATATATATATTTTATATATATATATATATATATACATATATATATATATACAAAATATATATAAATACAACATTTGTTGTATTTATATAAAGTTCTAACATTCATCGAGGCTAGGGTTAAAAGCAGTGGCATTCAGTGACTTCAGCAAAGACCCCCCCCCCCCAAAAGAAAAAAATAAAAAATAAAATAAAAAATAATACCAAAAAAACACTTTCCTCCTGTCTTTGAAAATTCGACTAGTATCAAACATACCATTCTGACAGCTTTTTCCTGAACTCTTCCTGGGTGTCCTCCCCTTTGGCCACTCCTTCCTGGCTAAAGAATTGTAAAATTATATTACTACTATAGTTGTTATCTAACTACACTTAGTTAATTTACTATTTGCTGACAATGGTAGAGGATTTTTTCAGACCCATTACTTTAGCAAAAGTAACAATAAAACACAATGAAAACACTTCACTACACATAAAACTGTATTACTAATAACTCACAAAAAATAAGCAAAAATAATTATTCTACAGAAAAATGTAGTTGTTGTCCTTGTCTTTTTTAAAAGAAAGGAAAAAAACACCTTTTAACCAGCTCAGAAACACAGGCCTACATCTTAATTTTAAAAAGTGTATTAAATATATTTATTATATATAAAAATCACCCAGAACCAGTACTTTAGCAAAAGGGCAAGAGACGGGGTACACCCTGACAGGTCCCCTGTCTGTCGCAGGACTAATACCCCATTCAGATTTCAGCAGCTCCGTAATCAAGCAGAGTTCATTCTGCTTCCAGAGATAATAAATAATTGTGACCACAAGATGGCAGTAATGCAAAGAATGAATGGTAACAGGCATTAGAGAAGCTTCATGTCAGAATGATGTTTAAGATGAAAGAAAAAAAACAACTTTGTTATGTTGTAACTGATGTCTGTTTGTAGATTTCACCAGATAAGCACTGCTTGTCTTTCTTGCCCTGATTGAATGCCACTGATTAAAATGACTTTGTAACCAAAAAAAGAAAGAACAAAATGTCCAACTTTATTATCAGAATCACTATTAATGCCTGAGGAAATCATAAATCTCCAAAGCTATTTGCACTTTGTGTAAAGACAGCTTCACAGTAGCGTGGTGAAACACAGGACTTGACATGTTAAAGGTTTCTCATACTTATTTGGGTCTTTGACAAAAGAACTTTGTGTGAAAGGAGGCTCACCCAAGAATGTGAACTGAGGTCTTGGTTCCCTTGTCTCTGAACTATTTGTGACTTCGCTGTTATCATCTCTGGTGAGAGTTGTTGTGCCAAAAGCAGGTTGGACTGAAGTAGTTGGAGCTGCTGTGAGTATTGTCAATCCATTAGAACTTGAGGGTTTGGTTGTACTTGCAGTAACTCCAAAGCTAAAGCCACTAATAAAAAAAGTACACATTAGAAGAAGACCCCTTAACTAATTTAAAGAACAGCATGAAACTTGAAGTTTTTTAGTCTGACATGTTACACTTAAAACACAATATCAGCAACATCAAGACATGAGTCTGAAAAGCAGAAACGAAATAAAACGTTGTGATAGAGTCAGGTTCAGGTGTGTGTGTCACAAGTTAATCTGGCTGTAGGCTATGGCACTTGGCCACAGGTGGCGCTAGTTGGCTCCATTTGAGTGCACAAAGAGGTAAAGTGCACGCTTTAGGTGTGGAGGGAATTGCTCAGAGTAATAAAACGTATATAAAACGAATATAACGAAGACTATCTGTCGTTTTCGACAAACCAGGTAAGTTTTACCTGGTTTCGACATAACACCAGGTAAACTTTGAAGTTTTAAATATTTTTTGTTGAATTTCTAACATTTGTTTGTGCAGCCAGGTCTTTTCCCTTCCTGTTATTTGACGGTATATCACACTGACTGCTATGGGCCACAGTGACAGCACTACAGCTATCACTCATCTTTGCAAGAGTGAATCTTGTCATATTAACTATCAAACTTTGTAATACTAAAAGTTGCGGACTTACCTGTTTTTTTCTTTAACAGACGAGAACATAACTCCTGTGTGTAGATGTAACCAGCAGCTGCAGCTCAGAACAGACCGCAAATGAAAGAGCCACTGCCTTTTCCGCAGAAAAGAAAATGAAACTTAAACTGTCACACAAACACCAGTAATGCGAATCTGAGTGTAACACGCTCGTAGGCGGGGTTTGTTGCGTTGTGGAGTTGGATTGGTACTAATAAAGTTAAAGCTGCAGAAGCAGATGCGCAAGACACAGCAAACAAACGAAATCGCAAGAAGCAAGAAAAGAAGTAGCTTGCTGGCCAAATCTGCCTAGCAACCTAGCTACATTTTCCAAGGCTAAAACAGGCTGTTGTTCCTGCATCATCATAATAAAAACGATCAAACCAACATCAACAAACATCAAGTGACCTAATTTAGCTAATAGCAAACACGATAATCTATTTATTATACTGTTTAAATGAATAAATAAAACACTTAAAATGCTTACCACTTGCTCCAGAAGCGAGTTTTACATAAACAAGAGCACTTTTGTTCTATTTCCCCCACCTTGCAAATCTATGACATCAACAAAACATGATTGGTCCACTGACCAACAGCAAACACATTGTTGTGCACTCTCTCAGTCTGGTACTTTTACTGGCACAGACACACACACACTGTAAGTGCAAAAATAATATCAGATAGCAACAATCAGTAATATATTGAAGCTTTTGAGCAACGTGGACAGTAACTGCAGTCAGAGCTTTGGAAACTTTTAGACCTACATGTATTTAATCTCATGCTACAAACTCACACCGTCTTCTTCATCTACGTTTGCCAAAGTAATGTAAAGACAACAGTAAGCTGGTAAGCAGCAAAAGAGAGAAACTAACTACAGGTTGTTTCCAGTGGACTTATATATAGCCTACCATAAACGCATACTATAACATGAGTGCATACTTTCAATATATAAGCGGTAATAGTCTTTAAGTCCTTTACAAAAACTATTAGGACTGTTATCACTAATTGGTAAAATTACAAAATGCTGGAATATTGTAGGCTTATAGTTTTTTTTAATTTATTATTTATATACAAATCTACATGGCCCTGTGTAAAGTGATCCCCCATATAGCATAAATTAAATGTGGTTTTTGTGGTTTTTGAGTTCAATTTCTTGCACACTTGGGTTCTGCAGCAGGACAATGATCCAAAACGCACCAGCAAGTCAAGCTCTGAATGGCTTAAAAAAAAAAAGTCTTTATTCAGGTCAGGACTTTGACTAAGTCCTGAACTGAATCTGACTGAGATGCTGTGTCACGAATTTGAAAAGGCGATTCCTGCTCGAAACCCTCCAATGTGGCTGAATTACAACAATTCTGCATAAACGAGTCACAAGGCCATGTAGGTTTGGATCTTGTTTCCCCTTAATAATAAACACCTTCATTTAGAAACTGCATTTTGTGTTTATTTGTGCCATCTTTGTTTAATATTTAAGTTTGTTTGATGATCTGAAACATTTAAGTGTGACGAACATACAAAAACAAAGGAAATCAGGAAGGAGGCAAACACTTTTTCACACCACTGTAGACACACAACACTATTTTTGCTCTTTCTGTCACACACACACACACACACACACACACACACACACACACACACACACACACACACACACACACTGTCCAAAGAGACATATGTTAGATTAACTGGTGATTCTTAATTGGCCAGAGATGTGAGTATGAATGTCACTGGTTGTCTGTCTGTGTTAGTGCTGCAATAATAGACTAGTGACCTGACCAGGGTGTGCTTCGGCTCATGACATCTAGATTAGGCTCCAGCACCTCCAGCATGGAAGGATAGATTCATTATGGGTATAGGTGTTGCAAACCCAAAATGTCCACACGCACTTGATTTGCGTGTCTAGCTGATTTGGCTTTAGCCACTGGGCGGAAAAATGAACTTGGGACATCATGTCATCATAATTGGCTGTTTTGCCCTTTTAAAGCACAGCATACCCTCAGCTGATCAGACCCAGGTGTGTCCCATGGTTCATCTTTGGTGGTCAGCTGTTAGCTCAGGTAGTGTTCTTTCTTTTAAGCCACAGCCAGTGACTGCTTTGTTCGATGGTCTTTGACCTCCCAAGGACCTGTCAATTCAACAATGAGGACAGATTGCTGAGAATTCGGCCACAGGATTAGGTCTGGTGTCAGTTTGGAGTTAGCAGTCTAAAAAGGGAAGGTAAGTTTTCTCTCCAGGCCAACAAGCATTCTTTAGACCCTAGCCATGTCCAGCAGGCCTGATCCTAGATGTTGGTCCATAGTTATGTAGACTAACCAGCTAGTGTAATGCTGTTCAGACTTGCTCATTAGCTCTGTGTTGTTATTCCTTGTATCTACTACAGTAGCTTTGCATGATTTAGAGTTCAAAATAATAATTATTTACATTACACTTGACCTTGGTGAAAGCTCCTCACCCACTGACTGAAATTAGCCTTTTAGCTCCCTGCTCTCTCCTCTTCAACAAACTTGCCTCTATTTCATTTGCCCACATAAACAGAAGCTTTGAACAGAAGTTGGGTTTTTGTGGTCACAGCCAGAGCTGTGTGCCTGAAATGACCCAGTTAATGATATTTGCTCATGCTGAGATCATACAGAGAAAAATGCCTTTGAGCAGTTTGAAACCCGAAGTCTGGCTCACAGGGATTACTTGGATATATGTTGATCTTGTTATTTCAAACTTAGTATAATATGAGAATCCACCACTGTGCTGGTGTATGACAGAAAATAAGAAAGTGTTTCCTTCCCTCTGCTGCATCTGATTACTTACCCATCGGATGCAGCAGAGGGCGCTCTCGTCTTGTGTTTAAAGCTGTGGCTGTTCACCTGCTACTTGTCAGCAGGGGTCAACCTACAGCCACATTTCCTTGTTATGTCCCCCAAGTGGAGTATCCCATAGCCTGATATCCAAAATGCCCTCCTGCTCTTAAGGACAATGTGTTCTGAGCCACAATCATTGTCATCACTCATTAGCCTTCAATTTAAAGTAAACATTTATCAGCAGCTGATGGCAGTGCCTTGGACATGAAACCGTTCACAGATGTGTCTGCACATGTTAATGTAGGTCTGTTTCTTTGGCTTGTTTGCTTTGAATGTTAGAACATTTTAACATCAGAGCTCAAACGATGGGAAACCCTTAATCACTGTAATTAGCTAGGTATATATTAATACACAGTATATCCTGTGTGATTAGTGGTATTAATGTTTATGTCTACACTTGATTACTATTATACTACAGTCTTTAGGCACAATATTATAACAGTGCCAACAAATCAAAGTATTTGGGAATTATTTTTCACTGGCTTTGCCCGCTTACATAAGATATTGTAGCAGTAAGAAATAAGCATTGTTAATGAAGTTTTACAATATTTGGGGGTATTTAAATTGATAAATTGTATTACTCAGTTGCATCAGTGCTGGCTATTATTTCAGAAATCTGCATACAATCAATCAGACCTTTATAGAAAGAATACGATTTGTATTATCTCAGTGATTTGTGAACATATTGATCAACACATAGTATAAAAACATAGAAAAAGAAACAAAAAGTCACAGTTTGTTCAGTTTTCACATTGTTGCAGGCTTTGGTCAGTCACCTCTGCTCCTTCTAGTCTTTATCTAGACTGTTCTGACTGGCAGCCTGTAACCAACCAGGTGTAATAACAGGCCACGACAACACACGGCTACCTTTACGGCATTTTGACGATGATAAGTTTTTGTTGTGTCAGCAAAAATAACAGACCCTTAGTTCACTGTCTGGAGCCCGGTTGTGGGCGGAGCTTGTGAAGTTGAGCCGATTAGATCAGAAGACTGAAACTTATCGCAGTTGGAGACGTCTGACACACCACTTAATTATAGAGTTGGAGATGCTTAGTTATCTGAGGACAACACCCAAATAAAAAGTATATCCTGTCACAGTCTTCAGGTCATGACTGAGTGTCATTAAAAGTAAGTCCACCTGTTGATGATTTGACAGGAAACATCATCTACAGGCCCTATTTTGGTCATGGAGGTCAATGCCCTGCAGAAACTGGTTTACCTCAAAGCTTTTATTAAAAACAACCTGGTGAGTTCACTTTCCAGAAACCATCAACTGGTTTGATATTTTTATAAATTCAAGTAATGTACACTTAAATAACCTCTGGGGATGCCTCGGATCCTTTAAACCAGCGGTCTCCAACCCCCGGGCCTCGGACCGGTACCGGTCCGTGAGTCGTTTGGTACCGGGCCGCGAGAGTTGAGGCTCAGGTGTGAAATGTATGGTTTCCAGGGTTTTTATCGGTTTTCAGCGTTATTTTGTTATCGTTTTGATCGTTAACTCGGTTTCCCTGGGTCTTTTCACGTGTGTTATGAATAAATCTTCTTTTTTTCGGTACCGGTACTAGTTTTATTTTGTTGTATTTATCCGCGACACATTAAAGGCCGGTCCGTGAAAAATATTGTCGGGCATAAACCGGTCCGTGGCGCAAAAAAGGTTGGAGACCGCTGCTTTAAACTATGGAGGTAATATGTGGTTTAATTAAGATGACCAACCAGCTAGTTATTGTGTAATCATTTTCAGACGTTTGACAGTTTTGTCTTTCTTCATGTAAAAATTACAAATAATGAAAGAACGAAGACAAAGAAAGCAGAAACCTTTAAACAAAAATGATGGTGCTCAATATTGTGAAATTAGATTTTTATTAGTCAGAAAATCTGAGGTGAAGCTCTTCTTTTAACTCCTTTTTAAATTGAAAATACTTCAAAAGCTTGAAATGCTGTCTTTCTTTCCTTATTGGTTTTATTTGAAATCAACATCAAGAATTGGCTTAAACCTAGTTTGCATCTGCAGTTCACTGGCAAGGTGCATGTAGAAAATCACAGAAATGTCACATTAGAAGTAAATCACAACATCTACACCAGAGATGGGCAGTAACGCGTTACTTGTAACGTTACTTGTAACGCGTTACCGTAATCTGATTACTTTTTTCAAGTAACGAGTAAAGTAAGGGATTACTATTGCAAAAACGGTAATTAGATTACCGTTACTTTCCTGTAGGAACGCTGCGTTACTGCGTTACTACAACCGTGATTTTTTTTGCGAGAATGTCTCATGACAGTGACGTAAGAAAGTGCAACGTTTGTGACAACAGCTGTGTGCAGATTAACAATGGATAATATATCGAGTGCGGGAGAGAGTGTGTGCCTGCAGCGTTTAAAGCGTGGAAGTACTGACCTTATTTTGAGTTTGATTCCATAAAAAGTGACAAAAACATTAACGTCCGTTGTGCGTGGGAAGAAAACTTCTTTTTACAGCGAAAAAAACCCCCTAAACAAGCACCGAGTGCGCTACCACGTAATGGGAAATTCACAGAGAAGCTGCCCTATCCTTCCACTGACCGCTGCGGCACACCTGCACCAGAGCACACCTCCGTCTACCCTACTCCTGCTTTACAGGTGAAAATAGAGCAACAGGACCGCTGAGTCTTTGATTTTATTTATTTTCTGCTGTGTTTTACTTGCATCTATTTGAAAGACTGAGTGTAAACACAAAAAAATATTTTATTTTATATGCTGGAATGTGCAGAAAATAGGTTTAAATGTTAAACTAATTTCTTCAAGTCAGAGAATGTTGCATATAACTTAATTTTTGCTTGATGCATAAAGTTAAAAGATTAAAACTGATAAAACAAGTTAAAAAAAAGAGAGACTTTTCCATTTGATTACATTTTGTATGATGGATTATGCAGAAAAAGTAGAATTGGGCTGAAAGATCTATCGCTTTATCACCTATTCAGGTTGTAAATCGTGTTTTTAAAAGTAACTAAGTAACTAAGTAATTAATTACTTTTGAAAATAAGTAATCAGTAAAGTAACGGGATTACTTTTTTGGGGAAGTAATCAGTAATTAGTTACTGATTACTTTTTTCAAGTAACTTGACCAACACTGATCTACACACCCACAATCACTACACAAGTAAAATGCTGGAGTTTAAGATCGAGTTTCATAGAGTTACTAATCATTGCACACAGAAAACATTTTTTTATTGAATCTCAAGTAAAACATTAAAGTTAAAAACATCTCTCACTGAGTGGACGTGACCTCAGTGTCTGCAGTAATTGTTGTGACCCGGCTGCAGGCCTGAGGCCTTTAGTAAATGTAATAAGTAATGAACTCAATAAGTGCATTTCAGAGGTAATCGAAATGTAAACCTGCTCAGAAATGCTGCAGACAAACATAAACATGTTTCAACCAAAGCATTATTATTCCAGTCTGCAGTCATTCATAATTGGCAGCTCTGTTCTGTTCTGCCTTTCCACCTGCATGCATGGAAAGCCTGGTGTGGAGGTGGTGTGCAGAGCAGGTCGAAGCATCAACAGAAACCGTAGGCAGGCTCAAACAAGCTGATGAGACTTTCAGATTTTTTTATTTGCCACTACGATGCAAAGAAATATGTCAGCAGACCTATCGGCTGTTGTGGATTGGCACCCAGATCATGTGTTATGATCCACAGAGACTGTGGCTGAGCACACTGTCATGTAGGATTGTATTTAAGATAAAAAAAGATGTGGTGTGTGCAGCTTCCTGTCGTCAGGATGTCCGCAGCGAGAGTTGGTTAGAGACCTCTTTTTCTTTGATTACACTCTATGTGGCTGAATGAATGTAAGCTAGTAGCGATCAGTCGATGGATAACAACTTCTTCTCATCAGCTGGGACTGTGAGTTCAGGCAGTTTAGACAGCTCTGACTCAGCAGCCCCCAGATGATATCTGTGGATTGGAGAGCTGCAGGTGGGAGGAGGAGGAGGGGGAGCAGTCTAAACAGGGAGCTATGCTAACTATGTAGTCGTGTGACACAGCAGTCTCTTTTAAAGGCTACAACCCCCACTCACTGCACCTTAATCCTTACACAACTACATGACACACTTATAATCAAGTTCTCACTCTGTCCTCTGAGAGCCAGCTAGTAGACCCAATAACCTAATGTGCAGCGAGGACTGAAATGAAAGCGCTGCAGGGATCTGGATGCAACAGGCTGGAGCTGAGCAGATGGATGGGAGAATAACAACCTGAAAAGTGGCTTTGATTTAGAAATGCTCCCTTACATACTGTGGCAGGCAAACAGCTTGAAATGAAAAGTACAAGGTCAAGGTGTGGTAGAAGATTAGATTAATAGCCAAAGTTCAAAATCTGTATCCCTTTAAAACAGAAAAGATTTTTGGTCTATTAGACAGTGTTTTTAATTGAAAATGGTTTGATTTTCAGAGCTAAAAAGATGGACAACATGGCCCTCAAAAAACATTTTTTTAAGCTACGTTTTCCTGCTGGGATGGAGATAAACACAGACCAGTATTTTTAATGATTAGCTCTGTTATTTATTTATTTAATATCCTTCAATGCTGATTCATTTTCCGGCTGCGTTCTACATATCCAGTGTTGGGGATGAGAATGTGGTGCTTGGGTTTCGACACGTACAAGTTGGACATTACATGATATTCCGCCAAGCCAGGTTACATGACCTGTTTTTCCATTTCACTCTTTATACCCCAAAGGTCACCTGTACTGAGCCTTACTGAACTTTATGTGACTCATAGCTCATTTTGAGGGCATAATAATAGCTGCTAATCACAGACATGAAGTATTGCGAAACAAAGTTTCCCAAATGCTAAGAACAAAACAACCGAAAGGGAAAGTGCCCTCAGGGGGCATCTGCAGGTATCAGCACGACTTGTTTTCTGTTCTGTCTAGAGGGAGCTGATCTTATATCACTTTTGTTTTTTGGGGGGATGACATAGATTGCGTTAGCATGTAAAACTTCGGAAGCATCTATAAATACATTATATAGTGTATACTGCACCATATTTAAGGTGTTAAAGTATTTGATGCCTTCCTCCATATATGTGCTGCTGCTGCTCATTTACCTGACTCTGCCTGTCCCGCATTATGATTCATGTGTGATAGGCTCATTGAATGGACTCAAGACTAAAGACTTTTCAGAGTCAACATGTGCTTAAGCAAAACACAGAAACGTCACACTGTGCGTTTACTGTGACTCTTTGTGATAAATTCTAGGGGTGCAACGATACTCGTATCGATATTGAACCGTTCGATACAGTGCTTTCGGTTCGGTACGCATATGTATCGAACAATACAAAATTTTTAATTTATTTTATCAACTTTTCTTCTGACGATGCTGTCTGTGTTGAGCGCTCAGTGGATCTGCGTTCGACTACTCCGCCTAGGCTGCACTGTCGAGCGCAGATCCACTGAGCGCAGCGCAAGCTAGCAAGACAGAAGCTAAGCTCGTTGCAACATGGCAAATTGAACCTCCCCCACCCTCATTCAGATCTGGCGATTGGAACTATTTTGGTTTGGTTGTTTGTTAACGTGTTGACACCGTCCAGCCCCACGCACGGGCGATCCGCTGTAGCTCGTTAACGGAGATTTGCCGTTAACGTCATTTCAGATTAACGCTGACAGCACTAGTGGGAACACAACGAATATGACTGCACATTTACTCCGACATCATCCTAGTGCAAAGACAAGTGGAAGCAGACAAAAACAACAAGCACGCATGCTACAAACTTTACATTCATTTAGACAGCCGTTAGCACATGATTCTCCTTATGGGGACCTGATATGTTTAATATGCTGCTGAGAATATAGCCCAGAAGAAGCGTATAGTATAGCTTTTATTTTGGAAAGAGACATTTCTCTGTAATAAACTCTCTTTTCCAAAGATGAGTGATTTCTCGATCAGATAGATTTATTATTTTATCCCTTTGTTGTTTCAGCAACATTAAATTTAAAAACTGTACGTTTGAGTTAAAATATATATTTATAATTTTAATAAATGACAAATTAAAAAAGCATGAACATTTTTTTTGTATCGAAAAAATATCGAACCGTGACACCAAAGTATTGAACCGAACCGAACCGTAAATTTTGTGTATCGTTGCACCCCTAATAAATTCATAACCACTGATTACTGATACTGTCACGGTCCGCGTGACCGTGGGGATGTGAGGAAGGAGGACCCCAATGCTGGACTCTGTGTGCTTAGCAGTGCGTTTATTTACAGTGAATGGAAAACATAGAAATAAATCCTCAGTGCGTTCCCGACTCCCATGACATGTCCTCTTCCCAGTGCTAGTGTTCCTGTCTCCGCTCCTCAGTGTCTGAGCACCCTGTGCTCACTGCCCTCTTGTCTCCACGCTTCTCCTGGGGAAATAACACAGAGGCAGCGGTCAAACACACCACAATGCAGCAGACTAAACTTAGTAACTGGTCAAGAGACTAATGTGAAGTCACGCAATGATCCAGCGTCAAGGAGCTCTCAGCCACACTGCTTAGCAGCTCCCCGATGATGCTTGATCAGCTGCAGGTGTGTGAAGGTCTTCAGGTGTGGCCAACCACCTGGCAGGGCCACACCCACCAGGCCTGAAGGTGCCTGTAAACAGGTGCTCCCAGATACTCCTGCATCCATGCACACCCACACATATACCTGCAAGCAGGGAGAACGAGGGACAGCAACACCAAAAAAACATATAATATAATACAAGTCCATAACTGCTCAGGGACCCTGGGTCGCTCAGACCCAGGGTCCCTGACAGATACTTAACTGAAGCTTAATAGGTTTTTACTGGTTTAACAATAGAATGATGATAAATAAAGTTTGCCAGCTGGTAAATTACTGGTTTGTAAGCCAGTCTGATCATTATCCACAAAGTGAATGTGACGCTGTAACTACTGTTTATAACAGTCTGTAAATGGTTAATAAATACTGTTTAGTGCATCTGTAAACATCATTTCGATTGCTTTAATGAAGGTGAAACTGATGTTTGTTATGCCCGGTGGCTCATGTTTGTTTGCAGAGACTTTATATTTAGTTTTTCAATGATAAATGGTTAGCAATCATATGACATTCCTATTCTTGGGGGATGCCTAGAGCCTCCCCCTATCCCTTTGAAATGGACAAGTGGTTAGGAAAATAAATGGATGGGTGATTAGTAAATCGTATTAAATGCAGTTGTTGTGATGCAATCAATTTTAAAGGGGGAATTTCTATTTGCTTTGCTTGGACTTGTTTTTCCTGACAGCCAGTGTGAATGCTTGACTCTCTGGCTGTTCACACACACACTTACTCATCTGCTAAGATCTCTTTTAAAGTGACGTGTTGCATGTTTTGGTTTCTTTTCTTTTTTTAGAAAATGCAACTCAACTGCACTTATTCCAGTCAGAGTAGCGGTTTTCCCGGTCTCCTTACAGGTGACTGTAAGTGCTTTCTTTAGCTCGTTGGACAGTGTCTGGGTGGTGTTGGTTTCTCTCTCTGCTGCCTGTGACTCACTCTGAAAGCCCATTGTGTTTTATTGCAAACACTAGCGCCACAGCGGACACATCCTTTTTAAAATCCTATCATGGTTAGACAAATAGTCCGAATCGCAGACTGTCACAACAAAGAAGGTCAGCGTTTGTCTTGTTGCTGCACTCTGCCAGAGGCTGAAGCGATGAAACTATCTCTGTTACAGGTTTTTCTTTCTGTTGGTGAAGATAGTACCAAATGCAAAAAATAAAATAACTTTTTAAAAATCGACTAATTTTGAGCTAAAGTTGCTTTTTCATTTGCATATATCCTTTTTTCTCTTTATACAGAGAAGTGGATAAAAGTATTTTTGTGAAATCTTATACCAAATGTGGTAAAAGGTTTCAAAGCTCGGCATATCTTAAAGACTGTCATAGGACTTCCATGGTAAATGTTTGATGACCTGGAAGTCTCAGAAAGATGCTTGAATCACAGCTAATAGCAGCTCTGGTCTCATATATACAGTCTGATAAACACAGGGCTGCACACTTCACTTACCTCATATGCAAACCGCCTCACCTTCATCTGAATCAGAATTCAGATTTTCTGTTCCTGTGACCTGAAGTTCTCAGTCTGTGGTAAACAGAGCATGAATCATGCTTCTTGGCTGTTAGCATTTCAGTGAAAGATAAAACCTTGGTTGTGGTGTTATGTTTAAAGATAAAACCTTGTGTAGTCTCTGTCGCCACATTTTTAACCACTATTTCATTACTTACATTTCCCGTGAGTGCAAAGACATGACAAGTCCCCTCTCTGGTGAAGGTATTTTGCTTACGGTTCATTCACTTAGATGCTTAACTTTCATCATGCAGCACGTTACATGTGGATGGTTTGACACTGAAAGCCTGTTTTCACATCCATCTACTGAAGAAGTTTCCAGGCTCACCCTGAATCCAGTTTAATCCATGAAAATGTAAGCACTGTTGCCTCACAGCAAGAAGGTCCTGAGTTTACATCCACCATCAGGCCGGGGTCTTTCTGTGCGGAGTTTGCATGTCCTTCCTATGTTTGTGTGGGTTCTCTCTTCCTCCAACAGTCCAAAGACGTGCAGATAGTGGGGATAGGTTAATTGGAAACTCTAAATTGCTCATAGGTGTGAACGTGAGTGTGAATGATTGTCTGTGTCTATGTGTTAGCCCTGCAACAGACTGGCAACCTGTCCATGGTGTACCCTGCCTCTCGTCCCAAGATAGGCTCCAGCCCCCCGCGACCCTGAAAAGGATAAGCGGCAGAGGATGGACGTAAGATGATTTTGTGACAAGCTAACAGCTAACAGCTCGTCAAAAAGAAGAATGGATTTTACAGAGTGGGTCTTGCTAAAAGCTGTTATTTTGGTTCGAAAAGTTGCTGCAGTTTAAAATATTTAAGCTGATTAACTGAACTTTTAAACCATTTAATTATTACTGTTAGCTTTCTAGTGTCAAAGTGCTATTTGTGATTAAAAAGGCATCATATTCAGTCAGTCTTATTTATGATTGAAACCAGAGTCTGTCCAGTTCCTGAATTCAGAGAAAATGGAAAGCATCAACATACCTTTTACAATAACAGGATGACTTTGTACTCTAGTAAGTGGCAGAGGTCAATGAGATTATTAAATGCCATGTTTGCCAGTCTGCACAGCAAATCCGGCTGCTAGCTTACACAGGCTGTAAACAGACCTTACTTAGCAAGTTGAGCTATCTGATGTCTCCCCGTCGCCAGAGCTGCTTGTCTGTGCACGAGACTTTGACACCGGATCCAACAAATAATATTCACAAACAGCTTAAACTGGAATCATTTTATTTTTGGACATCTCAGTAGTCGCATATGGAAGGAACCAAAAATAACTGGACAGGAAAACACTGCTCTTTCCATTACACCCTCTGCTGAGGAGGTTTTCTTTCCAGCTTTTTTGGTGTCCTTATTTGTGTCTGTACTGTGGCTCACTAAATCAACTGCTCTTCAACTGGAACAGTAATAGAAAAGATTTCAGTGAAATTTAAGGCCAAAAGTCAGAAGAAGTATGTGACAAATTAAGTACACACCATCAGCCAATAGAGACACTTTTAGTAGAAATAATCATGTGCATCACTTTATTGGTGTCTTCCATTGTTGTGGAGAAATTTTGGCCCACCATTTTGCTTTTAAGACCAGGTTTTATGTTGGCATTTATTGGATAGTGGATCAGTGAAAGTTTGGAGAGGTGAAAGAGCAAAGTGCTGCAGATCAGACTCGAACACAGGCCACTACACTCTAGCCGTGTGGCATGTGGTCGCCTATTCACCCACTGAGCTAAAGTGCTGCCCCCGGCCCATTCTTCTTTAGAACATTGCTTCACTTCATTGTGGTGTGTGTGTTTAATCACAGCTCTCTTGCAGGTCCTGGTACAGTATTTCAATCAAATTGCAGTCTGGACTTTGGCCGGGCCTTTACAGGCATCTTGATTCTTTTCTTTTCCACCCATTTTGCTGAAGATTTGCTGTGGGCCAAGCTTTAGCTGTCAAACCTCACAAAAGAAGACTCCACTCTCCCCTTTGGTTTTGTCTGTTCAAAGGACATTATTCCATAAGTCTTGTGGTTTATTCAGATATAACTCTGCAAACCTACGCTGTGATGCCATGGTCTTTTTAGAGAGAAGAGGCTTTCTCTGGGGAACCGTTACAAATAATCTTTTTCTAATTGTACTGCCATGAACTTTAACATTTAACATGCAGGCCTATAGTTTTTGTTCTTTTGTGAATAATCTTTCTCACTGTACAATCAGACAGCCCTCTAGGAGACAGAGTCAGAAAAACTCCCTTTGCATTTGATTAGCAGCACAGATGCTATCACACTTCCTATGGAAGCAGTAAAGGTGTAATTAGTTTTTCACCCACTGCTTCTACTTTTAACATCAGCGATTTTATTTTCATTTTGCTAAGAGACATATTTTTTTATTATTATTGTTCTTATGTTTTGTATAAACCTTTTTCAGTATGACTATAACTATGCATGCACATCTATGGCATGAGATCCGTCCACTGGCTTTTCAACTCAGTTCTCTGAGCCGTTGCTTTGTGTCATATCTCACTGGTGGCAGTCTTTAATCCTTTTGGCCAGCAGCCTGACGAAGAGAACATTGTTCAGTGTCTCAGTATTTACATCTCCAGTGTTGTCTGGGTGAACAAACCCTTGCAGCTCAGTGGAGTTTTGCTGAGGAATGTCAGCAGCTGGCATTAAAACTCAGATCCAGCTTCCATTTTCTTGACCCTGACCGCTATTTTCTGTTTAGCCTCAAATATATATTTTTTCTCATATGACAGTCTAAAGATGTTGTTGATACCTCGGTGTGATTTAATTTATTCAGAGTGCAGTCCTCACTTTTATGTTACACAGGACACTTCTAGCATCACTTCTCATGACAGTTTTACACCGTCTTCGCTTTTTCTGCTTCCCACACAACACACGCTAACCCCAGAGCTTGTACTGATGGTTTATTAGGTAAAATATCACCAGAAGCGAGCATTAGTATTTATAGCTGTGCAGACAGCATATAATCTTTCCTTAGATTACACAAACATCTGCAGAAGGGGAATTGGAGGAGAAGAGGAAGAGAAGTTGTGAAAAGAAGGAATAGAAAAAGAGGGGGGAAAGTCAGAGGTAGGTCGGGGAGGAAGTAGACCAAAATAGGAAGGGAAGAAAAACAGGGGAGTCAATGTGATAAAGAGATAAAGGAGGAGGAGAGGCAGGAGCAGAGAATGGGATGGGGGCAGGAACCGGTCTAAACCAGCGTGGTCTGACTCTTAGGGCTACATACCCCTCCCTCCCTCCTCATCTTTCTTCTGACTCAGACTGGCTGAACTTTTTCTTTTAGCGCTCCGTCATGTGCTTGTTGTCACCGGGAACAATTTGGATACACATTTCTCAGAAGTGTAAGGGGATCGACAGCCGAGTGAGGGCAGGGGTGGCGATCGCAGGACGATCCCAGTCAGAGTGACAGGCAGGTGTTATCCCAACACGTTACATAAGAAAGAGGGAGGGGTTCATAAGGAGAAAAATGGGGTGTATTGATTATCATCCAGACATGCATGGGATTGTTGAACCTCCACACATTCCTCTGGTGGGACAGTGTGTGCCTTTGCATTTGTTTTACTGTACATGTTGTTTGTTCAGAGTTTCCATTAAAAAAAAAAAACATGCATGTACCGATGAAGTATTTTCACAACACAAAAATATATATTTCTTGGAATATGAACAGTTATTCAGGAAAGTCGGCATTAGAAGGTTATAAAGCTCATAGCATATACTACACTAAATAAATATATATTTATTAATCCTAATGGGGATATGAATTAACCACAGAAGACTGAGGTGAAAGGTGACAGTCCTGGAAGCTGCTTTAGCCAGTTGTTTGTGCCCCGGGGTCTCATGATACCATCCTTCGGTCTTGTTTTTGAATAAGTGGGAGCTGTTCTGAAACCTCGATATGGAGAGAGTGGGGGGCAGTGAGGTCAGAGGCAGCGTCTCAGTCTCTGGAACAAATTCTGTCTGATGGAACTTGGCTGTCAGTCACTGAGCTCATGAGAAACAACGCTGTTCCTGGATTCAGTTGCCAGGTCCTAAACCTACTTCACTGACCTCTGGCTTCACTGGAGATTATACAAAATCTATTAATATATCATGCATCGCATTCCCGTCTTCACTCGGCAGAGCAAACGTGGGATCCTTGCATGCTGCGGCCAGTTCGTGGCAGTTTGCTTCGGTTACATAAACGGCGTAAACAAGATCTCACAAGCACTTACGTAAAATGGAAGAATGTACTTTAAAAATAGTTGCTTAACTAAGTTACAAGAAGCATTCTCAGCAGAATGTAGTCATGAATTCATTATGAATAAAGGACCCCGGGGACCAGTTGCGTGACATTAAGTAGATGCATCGATCCACAAGTGGTGGACTGTTTTAACAACTTAACGCCGAGGTAGTGATGTCCAGCTGCTGATGAGGGCCCCTGACTTGATCCTGTTTGTGGGATTCCAGTCCATTGGGGTAGATGCTCTCAGTGAGGAGGCCCTGCTAGAGGTCAGACTACTCACCTCTGACCTCGAGCGATAGCTTTGCCAGGAGCTCTCCTGCATGCAGAGCAGTAATCAGTCAGTTCTAGTGTGAAATAGTAATCTCTCTGTGCTGACTCTCAAGCTTTAGAACTCGTGACCAAAGGCAGCTGTAAAGTGAAGGAGAAGCCTGGAGCTACTGCCTTTGTCTCTTCTCTTTTCTTGAGCTTACTCCAGTTTTTGCATGGTATTTACTGCACCGGGAGGATGTGATTTTGTCATGTGCCTTCCACTCAGTCCATGCAGTGTCACTGAATACTTATAAACTCATAGAAAGCACATCATATGTAGCTTGCCATCACCAGTGTGTGAATGTGAATGGGTGAATGACTGAATGTAGTGTAAAGTGGTTTGGGGTCCATAGGGACTAAGTAAAGCGCTATACAAATACAGGCCATTTACCATCATATGTTTTCTACCTGGAGGTGTAAACAGACCTAATTGTGTCCAAGCACACAGCCACATGTGGATATTATTTTTCCAGGTTTTCTCTCCACGCGTCCTTTTCTGGTTGTTCTTGCAGACAAACATGAAAGGCATGGAAATTGTTGCAGAGGGGTATGACATTTTTATTGGTCCTAATCTATCAAATTGTGATAATATGAAGATATTTTTTGTGATACCCCTGTTATCTGCTTCTGTCAGTCAGCCAGCCCAATGGCACTTTTGATTTGGAGGCTGCAAAGCTGAGGTCACTTCATATTGTCAACTGATGGTCTATTTTGTTTTTAATCAAAATGCCACAAGGGTTAGAGTCTGTATAAACTCACTGTTACACAGTAGCTGAATACGTCCAGAGTGAGACTTCAGTAAGCTTTTTGTTTGTGAAAGTTGCTTTTGCAAAATCCCAAAATGACTGTGTGACACATAAGAGAATCAAAAAACCATCCAACTCTTACATCCTTCAGCTTTCAAGTGTCAAACTTCAGTCAAGAAATAGTGATTAAAAACAAATCCAAATCCTTCACCGCCTCACTGATTAGAAGAATATGCTCTATAATCCAAGTAAAGCATTGTTAAGTAAAACGGCTCCATTTGCCACAGCTGGAAATCAGTACCACCTGGACAGAGGCGAGACAGCCCCACTTAGTTTTTCCATTGCTCAACACTCCAGCTGGATTTTATTTATTACTCTGGAAATGCCTTTCTTGTGATAATCTATGTCTATATATAGATGTGCGTATAGAAAGTGTTGCATTTTTCTTGCAATCGGTGTTTGCATCTGCCTCATAGTAATAGCTGCTTGAACAACACAGTTTGCCTTCCTATACAATAGGAGGTCAAAAATCTCCTTAACCGACAGCTTTTAAGTTGGCCTCAGGTGAAGCATGACCTGTGCACCTCTCAGGTGTGCAGTTCAAAATAAACCAGGCCTCTATACTGTGATCACTTTCCTGCCCATAAAACCAACTGTCCCGCTAAGACAGACGCACAAATGTAGTAACTAGTGCACAGTCAGAATGTGATAATCACATCTCTTACTATCGCAGATGCAAACATGTGCACAGGAATGTGAATGGAAGCAGCTGAGCCTGTTGTTGCCCCTTGAAGAGCAGCGTGGCTGTTCAGGGAGATGTTTTAGTAACACAGCTGTGCAAACGACCCTTCTCTCGCTCAGTTCATTATATCCCAGCAAGCACTGTAGTAAAACGTAAATATTGCCCACGTTACTACTGTGTAACATTTTTGTGAGCCCTCTTAGTCAGCCTCTACCGTAGGCCCATTGCACACACCTGAGAAACGGTTTGTGATGAAACGAGAACAGCACACCGGGGGGAAGCTGTATTTAAAGCTGTGGTGAAAGCATAGTGATCATCTTCTTCATCTGTTCCTGCATGTGCCCACAGTATGATGCTTGAAGCCACTTTCCATATGACACAGCTAAATATCTGAGCCTTCATTCTTCGTAGAGGGAGGCGTGATTGCTGTTGCATTCTTTCTCTGCATTCAGATAGCTGTACCACATGCCAAAGGGCACCCCATGCCAAAACCCCCAGATCTGCAAAGGGCAGTCAAGGCACTAAAATGACACCCCACCCCCCCTCGCCCATGAGCCACCTCCCCACCCCAAATCCATCCGCTAACCTCGCAACCTCGCTGTGGTGCTCGGCCAGTGAGAAGCAGCGCAAACCGGCATGAGCCAGAGCTGAGAGCTCTGTCGCCCCCGCGCCCCACCCCCCGCCTTCCTTGAACTTCTTCCTCCCATATGTGCACTCACACAAGATTACTGTCCTTATGAGGACTTGGCGTTGTCTGTTTTTCACCCTCGATATAACATCGCTCTCTGAACACAGATGGAGTACATTTGCTAAAGGAACACTTTTGTTTCACTGCCAATGCTTTGAATGGACCGACTTCATTCCTGTCTTAAATGTGTCTGACACTTAACCTGATATAAACAAAAATTTAAAAAGCATTTACCCCCCCACCCCCGCACACCTAACCTAAACATTGTAATTACACTCCTAAGTATGAGTCTGAACTTAATATTAGGAAACAATATTCTAGTAAAAATGTCTCAGTCTAACAATCAAGAAGAGAAAAACAGTCACATTTTGCGCATACACTGCAAAACACACTTCCTCTTCTGTCCCCCCAAAACACTCTGACTGTTTTCAGCTGCATATGTTGATTGGCAGAAATTACAATTAACTCTTAGTGACCGCTGTTACAACCGGCTGAAAGTGAAGCTTATCGCACATGGTTTTCCTGTATAGATGCCCAAAACCTTACATCCATAAAGTTGCATATTTCTTTTTTCCTGTTACTGAACCACAGTTGCAGTATGGTTGGTCGGTGCTGCGTGTGCCATCTGTGCAAGGCTGGTGAATACAATGGGATCAGTTCACTGGAGTAAAAATTATTTCATGCCATGAGAATTTGTTACTGCGTGAGAAAAACACCCTTTTAGCCAGAGTGGTCCAAGCTCGCAAAGGCTGGGAGATATTTTTGTGAGCCAACTTCCAATAAAAGTTTTTATTTTCTTGACCCATTTTCTTGAGCTTTAAAGGTAAATGTGACAAATACTCCTGCACTAATGCAGCACAAAAAATATAAAAAAATAACATATATTGTGTAGGTCTCCCTCCTTTGACTTACTGTATACAAAAGCAAGAAGGGATGTAACCACTGTGACATCACCCATTGATTTGAGGGCCATTTAAAAGCCACAAGTTCTACTTTCCTCTTTCTTTTTAGGCCAGATGTGAGCATGCGTGTGTTAAATGTGACGATTACCTTGATTTTGTGAAAACAGTGAAATCAAACATTCACAAACTCAGAGATTGTGAACTGTTTAACATATAAACAGTGGTAAGAAAGTTATTTTTTAAATAATCCCCTCATTTATTCTAGCTCGATTTGAACTAGATGTGTATTTGTACAAAAAAGAAAAAAGCTGAGGTAACTAATGGAATTTTTTGCCATTAACAAATAGTAACCCTTTTTGACCAACATTACCAGAGCAGTTATTAAGAAACTCAACATGACCCAGTCACTTGAGCAAGTTTCCACCATAAACTAATTCTGTTGTGACTTTTTTTTTTTTAGCTGGTCTAGGTAGTCTCACCCCGAGTGCTTTGCTTGTTGTGCCCACAAGTGTATTACCCCAATAATGTAATTTATAGCAGGGCTGCTTTTTTGTCATTTACCTAAGACACAGCCTTTGCACCACCTCCGCATTCTTCCGGCACGTTAAATCCAGTCATATCAGACCGATATTTGACAATAGAGATGACAAACGGTCACCAAATATACAGACAGCAAATAGTTTCTTGACAGGGAACAGCCAAATACAAGGTAGCAGAGAAAGCACAGAGCAAAAGTCAGCAGTTTTTATGCATTCTGCTGTGCTGTAGCAGGGAAGAGGAGAGGTTCCTGTCAAACACATGAGGTGATCTGTCACATGCTGAGCAGGAAACAACATCTTTCTGCTCACCATACACCACATGTATCATGGTAAGTTTGGGTCTTCAGTGTCTGGGGTATACGTGCAGATGATTTTATCTGCATGACACCTGCGTGACACACAGACAGCAAGCTGGTGGAAAAAAAGACTTTCAAGTTGAGCTCAGTTCAAGAGGTTACATATCCATACGATGCTGTTTAGCCGGCACTAGCTTCTGTTAAAGTAGCTCAAATATTTATTTTACTCAGTAAAGCTGTGAAAGGTACTTGGCTCAACAATTTTCTAAAAATGTAGAGATTTTTTGACTCTGCAATACTTATATAGGGCTAAATAAACTGTAAGTAGATAGACAAGAGATAGATAGATACCCACTGAGATAGATAGAGAGGCAAATCTAAACGCAAAGCCTTTCTGGAATATTATCTGGAAGCAAGGAAACAAAAAACAACAAAAAAAATCACACTTTTACAGTTTCATTATATATATATATATATATATATATATATATATATATATATATATATATATATATATATATATATATCTTCAGATAAATACAGGCTGCAGATTTAGCCCACTTAAATTTTGGCCCACTTAAATGTGACCTCTCCCCCAGTGACATAGCAGCGTGTATGTCCAGGGACATAAACAAACCGTGCCCCCTCACCTGGATTCCCTCCTGCTACCAAATATATTTTATAACAGAGATGGTTCCTTGTCTGAGACAGAGGTTGTAAACTTCTCTCCTTTCCGGGTGGATGCTGTGTGTTTTCTTAGTGTTTATGTCTTTGTGTTTACCAAATACATGCAGGCTGGTTATTCGGGTCCCTCCTGTTATTGTCTTTGACCTAGTGATGGGTTCAAATGCTCCCTGAGACACTCCACTGAGTCCTTTATATAATGAGATTTCTTTGTGAGCTATGAAGTGGTATGAAGCACAAATTTGGTTTTAGTTTTTATGGTGAAAAATACAAAGAGATTTTCCTATAGTGTCGTGTCCACACTGATCCAAAGAATCTTATTAGTGAGTGTGGTGAGAAGACAAGTCAAACATACATTGCTGTGAAAAAGTATTTACCCCTTTCTTTTCTTGTTTTTTATTTAATTGATTTGTCACATATTGACACATGACACATTTTCAATTCAATTTTATTTATACAGCACCAAATCACAACAACAGTCGCCTCAAGGCGCTTTATATTGTAAGGTAGACAATATACATACAGAGAAAAACCCAACAATCAGATGACTCCCTATGAGCAAGCACTTTGGTGACAGGTGGGAAGGAAAAACTCCCTTTTAACACGAAGAAATCTCCGGCAGAACCAGGCTCAGGGAGGGGCGGGGCCATCTGCCACGACCGGTTGGGGAGAGAGAAGGACGACAGGATATTTCAGATCATTAAACAAATGTTAGTATTAGATAAATGTGGTAAATGGCCTGTATTTGTATAGCGCTTTACTTAGTCCCTAGGGACCCCAAAGCGCTTTACACTACATTCAGTCATCCACCCATTCACACACACATTCACACACTGGTGATGGCAAGCTAGCCATCACCAAGTGTTTTACATCACTGTGGAAAAATTTGGGCCACTATTCTCTGAGGAATTGTTTTAATTCTGCCACACTGGATGATTTTTCAATCAAAGACTTTGACTAGACCACTCCAAAAGCCTTATTTGTTTTACTTTTATTTTTTCCATTCCAAGGTGGAGATGTTGATGTGCTTGAGCTCCAGGACACAAACTGGTCTCACATTCTTCTTCAGGATTTTCTGGTGGAGAGCAGAATTCATGGCTCCATCAATTGTATCAGGTCGTCCAGGTCCGGAGACAGCAAAGCAGCCAAACACCAACACACTACCACCACCATATTTGACTGTTAGCATGATGTAGCAGGACTGAGACCTTGATTCTGACTGAGGCAGGCGAGGCCTGGTGTTCTGGGTTCTTTTCTAACCTGATGAGTCTGCAGACAAGTTATTTAAGTGATTTCTTAATTGTTTTGTTTTAGATTGATGTTTTACTTTTGATTTCAACCTTCTGAATGGTTCCCCAGAGAAATCATGTTTGGCAGGAAATCATTAAAATGTTGAAAAGGCAGAGATCCAGTATTTTATTGGCTGAACTTTGGATCATTAATCACGAGCATGAATTATTTATAAAATATTTATTATTATATATATTGGTTATTAGAGATTAGTGTGTTTTATTAACAGCTAAAATACACACAGAAAGCTTTTTTGAGAATGTATACGGTGTGGTCACATATGCCATAAGGGTGTGTTTGTTATAAGTAGGCTAACTTTGTATTCGTGGTTGAAACAGGCCCCCCCCCCCCCCCCCCCCCCCCGTGTGTTCTGTCTCATCAGGCCATTTAAACTTGTTTGCGGTGTGCCGTTTAAAGGGCCATGTGATGTCACCACAGATAAGCTGTAGTGTCGGGGAAATTCTAGCGCTCTCCTGATTGGCTGAGCAGCAACTTGTTTTTTTTTAATAAATGCGCTTGACGACAGTGTAGCCAATGAGAGGAGACTGGGTGAGAACCTGATGTTCCAGCTGTCTGTGTCCTTACACACACACACACAAGAAGTTTGTGTTTCACTTCCCCTTTGTTGCTGGTCTGATGCTGAAAGTTATGTTTGCTTCGTGAACCTAAAAGTAAAAGCATGAAATCGTTTACTTGAAACTGCTGCTTTCCCAGATACATTTCTGCGCCTTTAAAGGGCACTAGATTTATACAGGAAGTCATTGAAATGAAATGAATCTACATGCTGACATAATAACAAACAATAACATATACGTGCACAGAGGGCTTCTAATGTAAAGTGTTTTTGCTTTGAGGTTATCAGAAAAAGAAGTTCAGAACTCTTTTTGCAAATGTTGCATCCAGCAGCAAAGAGGCCAAAGGTCAGTGCTGTTTTTGTTGCTCACTGCTGCAAGCGTCACTAGAAGGAATTTCTGATTCATTGCTTCATGTCTTAAGCAGTTAAGATTTGCTAACCTCTGCAAAGTCAACACAGCCATTAGTTTTCTTTTGGACTTAACTGTGCATGTGGATAGTATTATAGATGTGCATCGTGTCCAACGGGAGAGCACTGTCACTGCATTCACATTTAAACAAACAACTTTCCATGTGCAAAGTCTAAACAGAAGTGATGGTTAAAATGTAAACAAGCAAAACAACACACACACACACACACGCCCAAGTACATGTCAGGGAAAGCAAATACATGCAGGAAGGCATCCCACGCCAAAAGAGAACACTCGCACCCACGTGCCTTGTCACATGGTTCGACACGCACATCCTCCACATGTTATTACAATTAAATGTCTACAGCCTCACCGCAGCTGGAGCTGCACACAGGAAGCTGAATACATGTTTGTGTGTGCAGGCGTGCGTGAATGCATGCATGCATTCATGTGAGTGTGCGGACTGCACGCCTAATATTTGCAAAACAGTTGCCTGCTGTTTGTTGTTGCCGTGCTGGTGCAAATTGTTAATTTGACATGTAATTCGTATGCTCGTGCACATCTTCGGCTGAAGTAGATTTCTGTGCTTTTATGTTGGTGCACACTTCTGCGCACATCTGCTTTGCTTATATTGGGAAGTTTGCAAATAATAAAAAAAAGAACAGAGACAGAAATTTGTCCATGACGGCTCAAATGTTTGCATAATAGTGCGATCGCAGCAAGATCAGAGTTCAACGTGACTCCTCCTCTCCTCCTGAGTGTGAACAAACTGTACTGCACTGTACTTTCAGATCTGATCACAAAGCAGTTGTATTTGTATGTACTGTGCAGCGTTGTGTGTGTGTGTGTGTGTGCTGGAGTGTGTATCTTCCAGATTGGGGAAAGGAAATTATTGCTGAGAACAAATATTTATGGTCATACACATTGAAAGGGAAATAAATGACTGCTTCTTGTTTTTTTTAATGCACATTTTATCCATTATTCTTTCACTAATCAGGAAAATATCTTACAGGGATTCATATTTTTTTAATATATTTCCTATGCCACGATAAGGTTCTTTAATCACGAATGCCAGTCCTGGTGTTAGCTAGTCAGTAGTGCGGTCTGCAAAATGCTAAGATGCTATCAAATGTCACATTAATCAAAATTCAAAATACAAATTAAAGCATTCGATCTTGTAATATGATCATGACCAGTGATGTACCTGGATTGGTTTTGTCTCCTCTTACGTTTGCACTTTTTGGCTTTTTTTTTTTATTCTAAACTTTGTTATCCTTTATCACATGCTTCATCCTTGTGCATCAGGTGTATCGCTGTTCATCAGAGTGTCAAAGTGAAACAGCCTTTTGTTTACAGGATGTTGACTTAACTAATCCATCTCCCTAAAGTTTAGCTGCTGGGCACAGTGTGTTCTCTCTCTGTGTCACAAAGTCTGCCTTCATTCCTCCATCCATCGAGGCCATCCTGCCTTACTTTTCAGTTGCTAGTTTTCCTGAGTTAGGATCAGATATGACACAATAGGCCTTCTGTGTCCCAGGCATTCTCACGCTTCACTGGTTTCAGGAACAGGTAGTCCTTGTCGTCCCTCAGCTAAACTCATATCATCACCTACCAAGTTGGACTACTATCACAAAACAAGATGCAGGCCAACAAAAACATCTAACCCGGTCCTTTATTCTCATTGGTCTTCCTCGATCATCTAGGCCTTTATCTTAATTTCTGCTTCTCTTTTCGTGCTTTTGTGTCTTCCACCACTATTATCTCAACATGTATTTGCCTTTGTAGTCAATTGCAATGTTGCGTCACCAAAAATGTCTTTAAAGTGTTAAAAAAAAACACACACATTTTACAAACAGATCAAATGTTTAAACTAATAAATGTATCAGTTAAAAGAAAGAAATGGAACCAAATGTTTTTTAAAAAAACTTTTTATAACAGTCTGTAAACATCTGAGGAAACCTGTATGTTCTTTTTTATATTTTTCATTTTTATGATGCTTCAACTGTTTGCAGAAGCTGAAAGGTCTGAGCAGGTCAGTTCCGTCCATTTTAAATTAGCTTTGACCCAGAAGAGATGACAGTGTTTTTGCATCATGTTTAATTATTCCTTCTTGTCGCACGATGGAGCTTTAACCTGTATTTTTGGATGGTCTGGTGAACTATGTTCATGGACAATGAATGTGTTCATGAGCCCCCGAAGGTTATGGGCATGAGCTGTGGATTTTAGCCTCCAGATTCTCTGAACATTTTAATGATATTATGTAGTGTAGATGATGAGATGTTTAATGTCTTTGCAATTTTACTCTGACAAGCATTATTCTGAACATTTTCCACAGTTTGTAGTAAGTTCCTCTTAAATGCTCTTTTTTTTCACACAATGCAGCCAATTAATCTAATTAGTTGTAAATTTTCCCTTAACAATTAACTTTTCCAGGATTTTCTTGCCACAGTCCCAACTCTTTCGACACGTGTTTTTTTTTTTTTTAAATGTTTTTATGTTCTATTGTGATTAAAATATGGCTTTATGAGATTTCATTCTGTTTTTATTTATATTTCTCACAACACTACTTTTTCCAAATGGGGTTGTACATAATGCACAGTAGCTGATTTCCAGTGTTTTCAGTGTTTCAGTGTCATTCTAATGCTCGAAACACTCACTTGGACTTTTAATGGTCATCTTCTCAGTGTTGTGTGTTTATGTGACCTGGACGAGGGATTAAAACAGCTGAGCGACCTTCAGACGCTCCAGCTGGGTATTTGGCAGCAGTAGAAGAGAGGAACAAAGAGGAGAAGGAGGAGATAATGGGGTCTCCCATGGGGTTCTGGTGGGTGGATGTCAGGGGTACATCAGGGGTGGAATTTGCTTTCCCAGTTCTGTTTCCACAAAACATTCCCCACTGAGTTTCTCCTTTCCAGAGGGAAAGATCCAGATTACCAAGCTCACAGTTGTGCTGTGGTGTTATTTTACAGGGGTTTTTTAAGTATAGGAAGAGGTACACACAGCTAATACACCTATGCAGTCAGCTGATGCAACTTGATAGTAATAACTGTTGTCTGGCTGAAGTTAAAGGGGAACTCCATTTAACAGCAGTTATGTAGTTGCCAAGCTGCTTCCTGAATTATCGGGAAAATCCTTCGTGCTCTGTATCTCTAACACTGGTTTCACACTGCTGTCAGACTTTTCCTTCCTTATCTGCCTGGCACCCTGTGATGTTCGTTATTCCTTTAAAAAGACACTGATGCTTTTGCATGTTGGTAAGTTTAAACTGAAAAAGAAACCAAACTCTGAGCAACCTAAAACTATTCTATGCACGCAGTATTAATTCTTATCAACAATACGGGGAAAGCCTGGGACTAAATGATAGATAACAGGTAATAATGCAAGGCGCATGCAAACGGGAGGCTGAAATAGCCTAACCTTCTGTTTAAGTGTGATGTTGAAGGTGTTATCGTTTAGGGACATTCAAAATGAAACTAACTGCTAGTTAGTTTCATTTTCGTGTTCGAACAGAGAGCATGGCACCAGGTGCCAAGTGTCCCTTTATTAACACATAAGAAATACCTGTTCAAAAGCTCTTTAAAGCAAATATCTAATCGGCCAATCACATGGCAGGTGCAGTTAGGCATGTAGACATGGTCAGGACTGAGTGCTGAGGTTCAAACTGAGCATCAGAATGGGGATGAAAGGTGATTCAAGAGACTTTGAACATGGCATAGATGGGTTGGTCTGATTATTTCAGAAACTGCTGATCTAGTGAGATTCTCACTCACACAACTCTTTGTATGGTTTACAGAGAATCGTCGAAGATTTCTCAACAGGAGAATGATCGCACAGCAGAAACTCAAATAACCACTTTTTACAACCAGCGTGTGCAGAAGAGCATCTCTGAATGTACGTCATTTAAAACATTCAAGCAGACTGGCTACAGCAGCAGAAGACCACACTGGGTGATGCTTCAGTCAGCTAACAGAGTGACCTCTGTACTCTATCTGTCATTTTACATCAAATTATTAATCAAGAAAATGCCTCAATAATATAAGTTACATTTACGGTGTGGTGGGAAAAGCAAGTCTTCGTTAACACTGTTTAAAAAGGTTCACAACTAACGAAGGCAGGATAAATGTTTTTATCCTTTACAAAGTAAGAACTGTAATCGTAAGAAAGCAACAAAACAGGGTCACTGGGTTCAAATTAACTCAGCTAAGAAGAATGTGTTGTCGACTGTTTGATGGGAAGCTGACAGATTGTCTGACCGGTTTGAAAGAAGAAAACATTGATGATTAGAGACAAAGATGTACTGAAATACAGCCGTGACAGCCTCCCTCTTCGCACGTTCACTCCTCCCCTATGAACCTGCGATCCACCTCATGTTTTTGTGAAAGACGACTCCCTGCTCACCAACACCTGGGCTTAAAAAGCAGGCTCACTGCCAATAGAAGGAGAAAAACAAACCAGGCAAGTTTCAGCTTTCCCTTCGGTGAAAAACAAACGGTGAGAGAAGCGAGTGGGAGGAAGGAACAGAGAGAGAGAGAGAGAGCTGAGGTTGTTTGGCCTCTGTTTCATCCTTCCAAGCTCACCATATGAGAGTTGTTTTACTGTCCTTTGACAAGGGACCAGCAGGATTTCCCCTGAAGTAGCAGTTTACTGTAAGCTTGTGGGTGTGGGGGGTGGAGATAGGTCTGTTTGTCAGGGTAGACCGCTCCAAGTTCTGTGAAAAAGTAGTAGTCCAATTGGGTGGGAGGTTGGGAGGTTGTGTACTAGTAGCAAAGAGGTCACAATTCCATAAAATCTCATCTATACTCCAAAAGTCTTCTGTGGCAGTCAACGAAATAATGAGCTCAACAGATGCTAGGTGGAAAAAACTAGGCTCTAAAAGCCATAACATTTCATTTGTGTTTGTTTTTTAAAGATCTAATTATTTCAAACAATTACAGTAAAATAATCAAACAAATAAATGAAAAATGGAAAAATTTTTGTTCTGGGTATTTTTTTTTTCGCTTGTTTTTCTTGTTCTTTTCTTCTTTTTTTTGTTTTGGTCTTCATAAAAATGCAGCTGCTTCTTTTGGTGCATTAACCAGACAGGGTTTTAAAAGAGAAACAGACAACAACAAAATGAATACATCCTCTGTGCCATCACACGGTCTGAAATTTCTCCATTGGTTTCTTAGAAAACCGGTCTGTGCATGTCTGTGCAAACCTCTGGCACTGCATCCTCTCCAGGGCATGAGCGGAATAAAAACACTGCAATCCTCCAATCGTGACATCACTCTCAGCTCAGAGTGTCCAAAGGCATAAATCGAGAAAAGATGTGGAAATGAAGGCAGGTTATTCTTAAACGCAACAGTCTGTGCTTCTAATTTCAACTTTATAGCTGGGCTACAGTAAAACTCAGGGGTCAGCTTATCCAGCGCAGTAGTTGTTGTGCTATATTTCAGTCTGACTGGCAGAAAAGTAATGCTAGTCCTGCTAAAACCAAACAGAAACGGCTGCGTTTAAAGCTCAGCTATTTCATTTATGAGACAAACTATCTGTATTAAATATGACCAATGAGGAAGATTTCAAAGTCTCTCTAGCTACATGCCTACAAAGCAGTTCTTAGTCACAGAGAGAGACTGTAAATCTTCATGTCACCACTACAGTGGTATCAGATACTGATTTACATCACTGGGTTAAAGTCTAATCATCTGTTAACTGCACTCCTGTTGCAACTCAGTGCAATGTTAAGTGGCTTAAGAAATCCATTTATCAGTTTTTCCAGTTTGATTAGTAGAAGTGCAGACACATATAAATGTTTATCGTCATATTGTCTATTTTATCTCTGCACCTTGGAACAGTTCATCAGCTAACAACTTGAAATTCAAATGACAATATTAAATAGCCAGCTTACTTACAGCGTGTGGGTGCAAGTGTTAGAGTGGGCAGGAACTAAAAACAGCCCCAAACTGTGTTTGATTTGTAAGGCCAGCTTGACAATAGCAAACCTTATCTCAGAGTTACAGCGATAAAGTGGGTAAACACATCTTGACTGACATGCTTAGACTTCTATTTGGAGTAAATGCATGCCTGCGTTTTTATAATTCAATTCTATCTCATTTACACGGCAGCTACAGTGAACTCAAGGCTCTTTATATTGTAAGGTAAAGACCCTACAGTACAATGAGCAAGCACTTGGTAATAGTGGGAAAGAAAATCTCCCCTTTAACAGGAAGGAACTCTGGCAGAATCAGGCTCAGGAAGGAGCAGCCATCTGTGGTGATCGGTTCAGGGTGAGGAGAGGGAGACGGGACGAAAGGCAAACAGGACGGAAGCTGTCTTTTCTCATCCACATAAGTCTGCCAGCAGTGCCTTCAGGATCAGAATCAGAATACTTTATTAAAGGAAATTATGTGGGTTACAGTTCCAGTACAGTCCCGGGCATTGCACAAATCCCTTTACCTCATAGTGCAGCACTGCACGAACCAGCTGACCATTATTTATCCCTTATCTCCATGTTATCAGGTTCAGAAGTGTAAAAAGTTTTAGTTTCCCTTTTAATTTGCAAGAACAGCAGCAGTGAAAGGGCTGAATCAGAAGGAGCACTTTGATTACAAGCAGCAAAATTAAAGTGTCTGTCATGTTTATGTAATTTTTTATAATGACTCTGTCTTTATGATTGCTGGTTTTAGTTTTTTTTTAATATATATATTTCACACAATAGTTACAAGAATTTGTGAAAGTGAAGGAACGGGGGTCAACACTGATAACTGTCCAGTGGTGAAGTTGGCTCCACGTGATAGTTCTCAGATACTGAACCTGATTTCTCCTTAATGGAAAATAAATAGTTACACAGCTCTTCTAACCTTCTCATGCTCTACTCTTATTTTTGCTTTTCCATCCCACATTTCTAATGTAAACAGACATACAGTAACATGTTGCAAATTGTTCGTGCAAAGACTGGAAGAATGGTATGAATAACATCATCTGGGATTCATTTTAAGTTTGTTTTTTTCGTGGGAAGCGCTCACTAAATCTTTGTGTTGGTATGAGAAATACAACATCATTCTTGTCATCAGTCTCCTCCGTCCTGCCAGTGTTTTGATGAATTGAGCAGAACCTCATGTTTGGTTTCACATCTGGACTGAGGTGTTGTAAATGTGAGATAAGCATACCAGCAGGTTGAGCTATACATATGTGATGCCTTTCAGTGACTGAAGTCATCCACATCACAGATTTTTACACGTCATTTTTATTATTTTTAACGAACATTATCAATTACAAACATGTTAACACTAGGTTTGGCTTTTGCTCTATTTGGTGAGGGTTAGGCACACAGTATGAAAGATGGACACAGTTACTATGACGTCACACGTTGACTTGTGAAGTTCCATTTTGAGACTCGGAGATGAGTGTTTGTGTTGTCATGGTAGCAAAAAAATCATGTATGATTAGGGGCTAGTCTGCTCATTGGCTAACGACTTGTGATTGATAAGTTGTTAGCCAAGGAGCATGCAAAATCTACCATGTTGAAACATAGGATGAAATAGATTTAAGTCAGGGGTTAAGTCAGAATCCATTTTCCCATAGACTTCTATAGAAGCCATCAGATCCTGTTCAGATAATGTTTAAAGCACATACACAATGGCTTCTTTCCAACCTAGAAGCTACAGCCATGCTTTATACTGTTTGTGGTTAGGCATTAAAAAGGAATAGCTTAGAAAAATATCATGATTTAGGTTAAAATATACACGAGTGGCCACATTTTTCAAAAAGTGTTAAAAAATGTCACTACTTTTGCTACAGAAAAAAATGTGGTTATAATGTTGCATATATTTTCTATTGAAGTGCATTGTTTAGAAATAAGTGTTCGCTGACATGAAAAATCTCAAGTCAGGTCATGACTGGTCCATGAAGTGCCACGAGACGATACGCGACACTGACCCACTATTATCTCATCAACGAGATGTGGTAAGTTCAATATTCATTTACCTCTCTTTTTGGTCTCTTCTAGGGAGTGACAAAAGTATTCCACCTTTTTAATGAATTCATGACATATTTAATAAATTATTTAATTATGTATTTGGTTGACTCATTTTGGCACTCATGACCCTCCATATTCCACCAGCTCTGGCTTGGTTTATCTGGCTTGCTTTGCTTTAAAATGTAAAATAAGCCAGAGACAGTCCACAACAATCAAAGCATTGCTTCATGATGTTCAGAAATGCTCAAAAAGCTTATACTGCTGGGTTTAAGGTATTGTTTGACATCCTCTCAGTTTCAGGGTGTGCATTTCTCAAGTAGCACTTAACACAGCTAAGGCTGAAGGGAGTGTCTTGGTTTCGAGTGTATTTGTTCATAAGCCAAAGCATAAATCAAATTAAATCAAGTTCAACTCTGTAATGGTAGTGCAATAAAAAAAAAAATCAAAATTATGATTCATCGTCACCCACTCACTTTTCACTGAAATCCAAACCTCAATTAAAAGTCTCTTTAAGTATTTCTCTGACCTTGAGGAAGTATTAACAGTGCGATATGAAAAGAAATGAAAGACAACTGGTGATAAGATCATTCTGTCAACGCTGCTTTATAACAAACAAGTTAAAAGAGACGAGGTAAAGTTGCTAAAGCATGGCTTTACTTCCTCTTCAGATGCTGTGGTTTTGGAACAAAATGTACAGCTTTCATCCTCCTAAACTCTTATGTACTGTGAGTAGGTGAGAGTGAAAGTCAGCTCGCAGCTCTGTGTTCTGTTCACTAAACCACTAAAAGTAGCTCTTGTGGTTTGGAAATGATAAGACACACAGGACATATTTGACTTCAGGCATTAAAAGTAGTAGCGAGCCCTTTTAAATTGTCTGCTTTCTTTATCTGTCTGTGTGTCATCTGTTTAAATTTTGCACATCATTCAACTTTATAGCTTTCCACAGCTGAGATTATAACCTGCACGCCTCAAACAAGGCGGAAAGCACCTGAGATAGCGTAAAAAATCTAAAATCCAAGGTCAGTGAAAATAGCTTAATGGATTCTGTGTCCTGTACAGCATACAGTTATATAACTAGTGAAACACATGCAGCTAAATTAAGCTTCCACCAAAAAGGTACAAAGGGCAGAACACAGTGACAATAAAATGCTATGTGGCTTTTAAATAATGTGCACACGTGTGTGATCTTTGTAGCCATAAAAACCTGACATATTTAAACAGCATTACAATTATAGTGGCACACACAGATGTGTCATAACTGAAAACACTTTCTCCATCCAGCAGCACTTCTATCAGGTCACGTTGTCTGCTCCTTTGACCTCCATGAGCTTCAGTTTCACATCACTAAGTTTCTAATGAACAGGATGCAGGAATGGGTTTGCATCCACTGGGTTTATCTCTTGCTAGAAGAATCAAGTTTTTTTAGCTCCTCTTAGTTATACTTTTACATGTTTCCTCATAACCTCTATCTTCTAGATACTTGCACAGTACTTGCATTTCATGCCTAACCCCTCTGCAGATTGGTTCCAGTGGTAATGGTTTGCACATTTTTGTGCTGCATGAGTGTTTAAGGAAGAGGGTGAGTTGACTGGTGGGCGTACAAAACCGGACATAGACACACTGTTTGTGGTTCGATTACAGCAGCAAAAGCACTAAAGTAAACGTTAGAGAAAGTTTATAGTTACTTATTACTGTTTATGTGCTTAAATATTTGACCAATGGTTTTTGTCTAACCTCAGCCTCGAGTTAAACATAACCATCCATTTACTTATCTGCTTATCCAGTTAAGGGTCGTAGGGTGCCTGGAGTCAACCCAGCTGTCATAGTGGATACACCCTGGACAGGTCACCAGTCTATCGCTAACATAGAGACAGAAAAGCATTCACACTCACACCTAAAACCAGTTTAGAATCTCCTCTTAATCTCACAAGGTCAGGTTAAACATGACAATAAAAATGCTAATCACACTTTGTTGCTACAAGCAACCAGATCAAATTAATGGCATTGTGTTATCGGTCAACACTTGTGGAAGCAAAAGAAGCACTTATGTGCATGTGGCTTTTTTTACTTTGTAACTTGAAAATTTACACTCAGATTTATTTTTATCATACAGATGAAATGAACTTCATTGCATTAAATGTGTGCCTTTAAAGTCTGAGTCAGATTTCAAATGCTACGCAGTGAGCAAAAGTCACCTTTATGCTACATTTCATGAATCCATCTTCAAACAAGAGCTGAGTTCAAATAGGAACTTTTTTGTTGATATGTGACACACATAGGCCTACTGTGTAAACCTCATGGCGTGTCTGCACACTAAACTTACACAGCTTCTTTGCAGTGACTTGGCCAGTAGGTTATTTACACGGTGGCTCAGAACAGAGCATAAATCAGCTTTTTTCCCCAAATATTCCAAATTACAGATTTTTACAGATACTAAAATGTGTTAATAGACCTCTCTGCATTGAATCATACTTGTTATTAATCTCTGGCTCTCTTCCACAGCATGTCTTTTAACGTGTCTTCCTTCTCTCACCCCAACCGGTCGCAGCAGATGGCCCCGCCCCTCCCTGAGCCTGGTTCTGCTGGAGGTCTCTTCCTGTTAAAAGGGAGTTTTTCCTTCCCACTGTCACTAAAGTGCTTGTTCATAGGGAGTCATATGATTGTTGGGTGTTTCTCTGTATGTATTATTGTAGGGTCTACCTTAGAATAAAAGACCTTTGAGGCGACTGTTCATGTGATTTGGCGCTGTATAAATAAAATAGAATAGAATTGAACTGAAATATCTTCAATATCTGTAAAAGTGTAAAAGCCACTTCATTAATTACACTCTGCTAGTACTTGGTTAGACCACCTTTTGTCTTCACATCTGCTTTAATTCTAATAGATTTAACACAATGCTCAAGGATTGTGGTTCATATTGACATGACAGCATCGCACAGTTGCTGCAGATTTGTCACCTAAACATCCATGACGTGACTCTGCTGTCCCACCACATCCCAGAAGGGCTCTACTGGACTGAGATCTAAAGGCCATGGAGTCTATTTGAGTATAATGAACTCACTGTTATGTTCAAGAAAACTGTCTGAGATTATTTGAGCTTTGTGACGTGATGCATTATCCTGCTGGAAGCAGCCATCAGAAGATGCTCTGTGTGAGTGCACTAAAGGGATTGACGTGGTCAGTAATAATATTCAGGTCTAGGCTGTGGGGTTTAAATAAAGTCTAAAGTGTGCCAAGAAAATATCCCACACATCAAGACCACAGACATGAACTGTTGAGGTGAACTGATACAAGGCAGGTAGGATCCACATTTTCATGGTGTTTATGCCAAATACTGACCCTACCCTCCAAATGAACAGTGATGGGAAACGCAGCATCAAAAAGAGCAGATTCGGACCAAAACCTGAGCTATAAATGTTTCTCAAGGACTCAAAGGAGCGCTGGTTATTTACTTTCCCTGTAAAGATTTTTAAAATAAGTCAGAATTTAAACCGTCAACTTTCGTCACAGTTCCTGGAAATATGTTTTCTTGTGGGAAAGGAAATATTAAAGAGGCACTGGGGAGGGATGTGTATCATCATTTGGGATTTCATCTGTAGTGTCAAAACCAAAGATCAGTTTAGCATGTTTACAAATATTTTTGACCATTTCTTAAGATGGAGACTCACGTGTATCTATGTGTGTGTGTTAATCACAAAATAAATTTCCCTTCAGTCTTATTTATGCAGCATTAAACCACATTGCATGTTATTCTCAAGGCACTTTACATAAGCAGAAACTCCCAACAGTCCAATATATAATAACACAGAAAGGAAAATACTTTAACAGACAGAACCAGACAGGATGGGTGGCCATCAGTTAAAACAGCTGAGCTGAGACTAGAAGACATAATTACAGCTTACATAATGAAAATGTAGACATTCCTCAACTGTCTCCACCATAATCTTCATGGACCATCTCAAATAATAAATCAAAATCTAATCTAATGTATTTAATTTACTTGAATTTGAATTGTTTATTGTATCACTTATTTATCACGTTTCCAGTTAAACATTTCCCTGATTTTCATGATTTATAAGATCATCATTTTGACAGCTGCTGTATACACCATGTAGTGTACGGATAATGTGTCCTCTTGGGCTGTAATATGTAAATATTTTTTGTAGTCTGCAATTAATGATGCAAAAATGTAGCCAGTAGGCGACCTGTCATGGGTCTGTGTCTGTGGCCCTGTGCTAGCTGGGACAGGCTCCACCCACACCTCAATGACCCTGAACTGAATAAGTGGAAGAAATTGGATGGATGGAAAAATATTCTTAAATCTCCAAACTTGACATGAGTCCATGTTTGTCTCATCATCTTTATCTTATTGACAGTGACAACAGCTCTGTTTATCTGACGGCTCTTCCCTTGATTAGCCTTTGTTTACTTACCCATAAAGCCTGACGTCAGAACCCAGGATAGCCCTTCCTCTCGAGGGACAGCCACACTGATGAACTGTGAGAAGCTGACACGATTAAAAACATACTGTAACATCATTTCTGTGTTTGTTTTTCCAGATTTTTATAAAATAAATAACATTATAAACTGAAATTAAGACGAACAAAACTTAGGCCTGTGGGACACAAAAGCAAAGGGGGAGATCTGAGAGAAGGTCAAAGAAGTACTTGTGTGCATGTTCACAGCGAAAAAATATTTATGGCAAAACAGAGAAAGATGACTGGGCCTCAGTTGTCTAGGTAATACATTATTTTTGCAGTATATAAGCAATAAACAAATGTTTATTACAGTATAATCTAGGTGTAGCTGAACATTTATTAACAGCTACTTCTCTTATTTATATATAGTTCACATTATTGCTGCTTTTCATTCTTTTGCAGATGTAATGCTGAAGCTACATTTGCCTTGTGTTCACACACAGCAGATGTTTAAGCTCTCTTCCCTCTTTCCATGAGCCAGAGAGGCATAAAAGTGCACCAACAAAGCACTGAAAGCATGGATAATGTGCATTCTGGGGTCAGACACCAGCTTTAATTGTTACCCTTTTATTTTTCCCAGGGAAGTGGGCTGAAGCTATACAAACTCACACAGAGGGCGGATAGTGCCGAACATTAACTGAACACAATTGATGGAAACAGTAAAGATTCAGAATTGCTGCCTAGTGCCCTATTTGTACCACACCGAGCCTACAGAAAAATGACTAACACTATTTACTAAACAAGAAAAAATAGTTTCAAAAATTCAGCCATGAAACGTGTTTGTGATGCAAAATGTTTTCTAATTTGACACTGTTTATGTCTCAAACAGCATCAAATGTGGCTTTTATGCACACATTTATCACAGCTACACTCTCACCCATAAGGATGTTAGCCTGATAATTAAATGCCTTTGCTCATATATTATTTTTAACATTACATTTTCTAGCTTGCTTATATAATTGTGAATGAGTAAACAGAAGTGACTCTGCGTCAATAATCTCACTGACCTAATGACCTAAAGCAAATAATGTGACCAATAAACAATGAAGCAGTTCTTTTTTCTACACACTCACTCAAAATTGTTTCTAATGTTTTGCTTTTCTCCCCATCAGCTCTTGTTGACCGCAGAAAGGTCAGCTTAACATCGACCCCTAAAGTGTCAACCAACCACAGCCTGCCTCCTTCCCCTGTAGGGAGTTACACCCCCTCTCAGCAGATCAAATCTCTCCAAACAAGGAATCTCTCCTGGCGCTCCAACAATAAGTCCGAGACAGGGCAAACCAAATTACTCCCACAATAACATTTACTTCTCAGGCATTTGAAACCTTTATCCAGCTATTGGCTCCGTGCAGCAGTACACGTTCTACTGTAAAGCATCACAACAGGAAACGAGAAGTAATGAGGTCAAGAGTTAGAAAGATAGTGACCTGGTAAAACTAATGACAAAAGACAAAGCATTGTGGTAATTAGTGAACGGACAGCAGAGGAGAAAAACAAAACAAAACATAATCAACAAAACTAATCTTTTAAACCTCCCTTAAAAGTTACTTGTAAACTGTGGAACTCATTTTTACTGCCTCAAAAACAGTTGAATTATTTACTAATCATATTTTAGAAAAGTATTTTCATTAAATGTATTTGAAATTTGAAAGAGCCAACCATGCCATGAAGTATTGACAATCAAGGCAATCCATCCATTCTCTTCCACTTTTCCTTTTCATGAGGGGGGCTTGAGCCTATCCCAGCTGTCGTAGGCACTCAGGAAGGATACACCCAGACAGTCTGTTGCAGGGCTAACACATAAAGGCAGACAACCACTCACACCTATAATGAGCTGCCAGTTACCCTAACTCCACTAAGTGCATGTCTTTGAAATTTGGGAGCACCCAGAACCCCACATGCAAACTCCACACAGAAAGATCCTCGCCTGATATTGGAATTGAACTCAGGACCTATTTGCTGTGAGGCAGCAGTGCTTACACCTCCATACTGCTGAAGCAAAGTGAAAGCTTTGAGTGATACTATATGAGGCTGATTTAAACAGCTGCAGCTGTTGGACGTTAAAATATTTTAATTACTTTGAGTAGCAATGCAATTTTTACATACTGCTCATTGTCTAAATTTATCACTGATTGACAGAAATAATAAAGAGAAAACAGAGGAAAACCCCAACAGTGACTCCTTATGAGCAAGTGGTTTGGCGAAGGTGAGAAGGAAAATCTCCCTTTTAACAGGAAGAAACCTCCAGCAGAACCAGGCCATCTGCCACGACCGGTTGGGGGTAAGTAGTTGAAGACAGGACAAAGACATGCTTTGGATGAAAGTTAAAAAGATTTCTTATTCCTAATCTTGTGGCAGCTGAACTTAATCCTTGTTTTAGAGAAGAGGGATGATTACCTGCCATATTTACCTTAGCTTGAAATTATTCAAATGATTGATGCCAAGATACATCTGATCTCTTGTTGGATAATAGTCCTGAACCTACAGAGCTGTCTAAACAACAGCCTCAGGGCCAGCTTCATCAAATAAACCACTTGCATTTTATTTGCATGTTACCTGTTGTCCTGACTACGGGGGCTGGGGAAACCGGTTTTATATCCACATTAACTTGAATGCACATAAAGTTATGTCCTACATTGCTTCCACCAGTGCACACGAGAGGTTGCTTTATGGCCGCTTCGCTTAAGTGTCGACAGCTGTTTAGTTTTCAGTTTTTGTTTTTGCATGCATGTCTTTCATATTTTCTGTTTGCAGCATCCTGTTTCACTGCATGGATAGCTTTCACGCCTTTCCTCAACCTTCCTTTTGGTGTCGTCATCGATCTATACATCTGGAAATGCATCCTATATGTGATCAGCTCAACAGAAACTTTAAGTACTGACTATATTCATACTAGAGGAAATAATATGCACCCAGGAAGTGTGTATTGTGGTTCCATCTCTGAATAGAAACTTGAACTGTGAAGAAGTACATCACTTTTGTTGTTAGGACCTTAAATCCACTTGAACCCTTTAACAAATGTTCTTGTTTTTGTGCCGTGTTCAACAGCAGACACGGGCTAAAGTCACATGGGGTCTGATTTCAGTTCATAATCTTTTATTCACATGACCGAGCTGACAGTTATGTTAAAAACAACCTCATCCCTCTGGTGTAAACTAGTTTAAATGCTTTGTTCGGTGTGTCAGCTGCACGGTATCAGAAGATTTGATTTACTTTGATAGAATTAAACTATTCAGTTGTGTTTATGTATAATCCTTCATATCAAATTGTCCAGGAATAAAAACCCTCAACTGGATTCAGCTTTAAATATTTCAAATAAATGCCGTGTACGTTTGAACCCTGTAACAGCAGAGAAGTGACTGCAGTTGAAAACCTGTGTTTACCACAAGTCTCCTCCTCCTTCTATACATTTCAAAAACATCCAGGATATCTGACACTAAGCTCCGCCACACCTCCTTTTTCTTGGTGTTTTGCGCTTGTGGGACATAATGTTCTTTTGGCCCTGAAAAGCGAGACGATTGGGCAACACTTTAAAGTCAAACTCACAAGTAACCAGCTCACAGTGACCGTTGTTTTCCTACTCTGCAGCTCTGAAGAGCTACAGCATGTGCTAATCTTTTGCTCATTCCTGAGCTCTGCTTTCATGTTCGTTACATTATAGGGACCTGGCAGACAACCAACTCTACCAGCCAAACAACCGAGCCACGTGCACTGTAGTACAGGACGGGACAGGATGGGGGAAACATACATACGTCTGTGTGTAAGTGTATAACATGCAGGGAATGGATTCAGGAACAGCCTGAGCTGATTGCTTTGAAGTGGTCCAAAATATGACACACACACAAAAAAATGAGCTTTTATTTTATCACCTATTTACCTAAAATTCTAAATTTCAGTTCATGTTCGATGAAAATGTAAATACAGTGGACTAAAAAGGCACCATCACAAAGCCTAAAACAGAGCAGCTGTTACAACACGCTTCCTCACAATAATAATAATAATGATGTACTATTATTTATTTAGGACCCTTGTTGCATTTTATTCATTTATCATGCATTATCTTTTTTTAATATAAAGATATATTTACACATTACTGTGTGAATGTGTAAATATAATCCTGGGGTGAAATGAGTCTCAGTCTTTTGAGAACAGAAAGCTAAATAAAAACATATTTATGTGGTTCCAGTGATAAGTGGAGAAACTAATGTAGTGTTGCCACAGGTGCTGATCGTCATCCTCAGATCATCACCTTTTCCTCTACATTTGATAAGAATCCAGCTGTGGCTTGTGGTGATGGCACTTGCAGGTACTGCAGATTGATTTAATTATTTGTTAAAATTCATCACGTCAGGCATTTTGGACTCTGTGTGCAGCCTCCATTGTCCAGGCAGAGATTCCCCAACAAAGAGCATCACAGAGTACCAAAACAAAGGGAGATAGATCATAAGCACTACAAAGCAACAAATAGATTTCATGGAACTCTGGGTTACAGCTGGAGGCGGGGTGAGCAGAAACAAAGCTGTCCTTATTGCTCAATGTCTGGGGATGTTGTTTGTTCCTACTCTGTATTTTTCCCCTTCTAGAATATTTTGGGGAGCAGCTTGGCATGCAGCCTCTGCTGTCTGCTCTCTGACCCCTCTGAAGTTACATTGATTTCCGTGAAGTCAGGGGAGCTGCAAGGTGATCCTCTCCTCTGCTCACGGTCAACAAAGTGCTGATCTGAACCAGCCCTGACGTCCTGATGTCAAATCGCCTGGATCCAAATCATCCACATCATGGCATTCATTGCACGCAGTTCAGTTAGCACAGGACAGAACTGGTATGGTAGTCAAGAATGGTAAATGGACTGGCACTTAAAGCACACCAACACCTTTTTCTTTGCTCTTTCCATGTAAGTGCTTTCTATGTAACCTTTACACATATTCATACTTTGATTAATGCACTGGAGAGCAACTTGGGGTCAGTATCTTGCACAAGAAAAAGCCAACAAAAAGTTTAAAACCCTGGAGCTTCTGTGAGTGAGGCAGCATAAAAACCCAACCATATCAAGTATAATTTTAATGAGGTTTCATTGTTGTAAAAAGGCATCTGTCTAGCAAGCGGGATGATAGTTTAACTAATGAACTCGGTTGAACTTGGTTGGACTTTGATTTTGTTCTGTATTATTGTATCAGTTGGACAGACATAAATTCAGATGGTAAAATGATCACCCAGACTTTGTGCTGTAGTCACTGTTTACAGATACATTTGACTATGCCTTAAAATTGCCTCTTGAACTTGCTATAGTGCATAATTACACTCCTGTGAAGCATGAGATTACTGTTAATAATCTCAGTTGCACCTAAAAAGCTGTAGCCTAATTTTCTAGCCAGAGTTGGCCTATTGTACTATTGTAGATCACAGATTTGGTCTTTTCAGTGTTATAGCTGATAGAAACCAAGGCAACATGATGGCTTCCTATTTAATCTTTCCTCCTGAAAAAAAAACAAACCTCTGTGATACTTCAGCCAACATTATCACAAGACTGTTTGCAGACTTTAGCTGGTTCGTTTCCTCTTTGGTGTTATGTTGGCAGAGCTGTAGACTGTTTTGGTGTTGTTGTTTTTAGTAAGGAGATTTTTGCTCTTAGCCTTGCGAGAGCAAACTCAAATCTTTCTAAATAGCAAAACGCTAAAGACAAAACACACTTTATTATTTTGCCATGAACAAACCTCAACACTCAAACACCCAGCAACTTCCCTGTAGTCAGCAAAAAGCCAGCCTGAGGATGTCCTCTAAAACAACCTGATGATGTGTCCTCCCCCTTGAAATGCCCGGGCGCTGGAGGAAAAACAGCTCTAGCTTGTTTTGGTTTGTCTGCCACCGTTTCATCTGAAGTTGCTGTGATCTCTTTGGAATGTGAAGTGGGCCAATGCTGATTTTAAACGTAGCAGACACAAACCAGGATGACTGACTTCCTCCCAGCAACCTTGAAAAAGAACCTCGTTCTCAGCTCAAACGTTTTCCAACTGGATACTTTTTGTTTTCCTTGTTTATCTGCAGAAGAGACATGTGACAGTGAGTCTAAATGTGTCCAGATAAGGCTCACTGATGTCAGCATGAGATCTCAGACAGGTTGGATACAAGAAGGCCCGAAAGAGGAAGTTTGTTATGGAGAGTCCTTGGTCTGTCAACTGTTTGCCAACCAGTGTCTCAAAATGACTCAAAATTATAAACTTAAAAAGAAGTATATAAAAGAAAAGCACAGATAAAAACTGCACAGCTCAGCTGAGTAACTATATTTTTTCTTCAATTTCTTTAGTTAGATATTTATTGCTAAATGTCGCAGTTGTTCCATCTGGCACATGCCCTGGGAGCTGCCATATTTTCAGGATTATTATCTGAACGAGGCCTTGTCTTTGTAGCTGTGAATTTAAGAAGTATTTAAAGACTAGAATCAGTCAGTGAGTGAGTTTGCTGTATGACTCATCTACTATGGATGAATGGTAACATGTTAAATGTTAGCTGGACTGAAAAGAATGAGCAAAAACTCTTAAAAATGTGATGACAGCTGTGTTTAGAAGGTCAGGAGCTCAATGTGTAACGGTTTACCCCCAAAATACTTGCTTCACTTTAATAATCCCCAATGTGTTGAAGGGAAGTTCAGCAGCAGCAGAAATTTGAGACGACTTGTCCTAAAAAGAGGAACCGTTTGACATCTTTGACATCATTGTGTCAGTTTAACTTCTTCATTCATGCAAAAATCCCATTTTCTTTGTGACTCATTGTTACCATTCATTGTGTCATTTCAGCACATCTGGCTTTTAAACAAAGATGGTTTTTTTTATTATTGATAGATTTTTAACTCAGGGAACTGGAGGATCTGTGCTGCAAGTCCGACACTAAATATGTAGTTATTAAGTGTTAACCTATTCAGCTAAAACGTCCTCTGCAATTAAAATAAATATAGTTTGCATCCTGCATGCTTATTGGCCAGCGTAGGTGAGGTGAGTTAATATGTGCTTATGGATTGGTGAGTTTGCTGAGGCAGGGAGTGTTTCTGGTGAGTCAACTGCTCGTGTGTGTCTGGAAGTACGATCTGCAAAGGCATTCAGCAGCCAGTCAACAGCGTCTGGACAACAGCTGTGACAGTTCACAGCGACTTAGACACAGAAAATATATACTCATGTAGTAACTAGATGACATAATGACAGTTTGGAAATAAAAGCACATTTTAACTGATAAATTGACACATTTATAATTTATATACTTGTATATTAAACATGTTGTTCACTAGATAATACTTTAAAAGAATGTGAAATGGCTGTTTTTTACATACCAAGTAAATCCCTTTGGTCCTTGTTGTGATGTAAATCTTAATGCTATGGCATACAGCAGTGTTTTAGTGCTTCTATATATCACACACAATGAAAAGACTACTCGGTTTACTCCGTTTTTAAGTGGAGGAACTTGTTGTCCCTGCACACAGTCCTGTTCTTGTGGCTAAATTATATTCCAGAAACTTTTGACCAGAAAATATGTTTTCCAGGGAAGAGGCACCTCGGCGTTCCCAAAGTGGCACTGCTGTTTTTACACTCGTGTGATGTTATGCGTGTAAAACAACAAGCTTACATGACATCCTGACAGACGTTTTGGCTCCGTGGAGTTAATTGAAAGTCCAGCACAAACTAAAGCAATCGTTTTCCTCAGGCAAGTCACATAAACACACTCGTAAGTTTGTTTGTTTACCACTCGCAGCATGTGTTCCAGAACATTACTGCCTAGAAATCCAAAATGTAATTAGTGAACAGGAATGTGATGCTGACAACCTGTCCTGACTATGGACAACATCTTTGTTTCCATATGGAGCGTTGTCATTATATTAACCTGTTTAGGGCTTAACAAAGACGTCAGAGGGAACGATCACTTAGTGGTCAAAGGCCTTTTTTGTTATTCAGCTTTTTTCCTCCAACTTTGAAAGTGGGAGGAATAAAGGGTATGCACAGATCTCTTGGAATGCTTTGCTGACCAAATTATCCTTCAGAAATTCCTGGATTTACTTGTTAATGACGCACTCAAAGCACGACAGCGGGCACGTGGTTGGGGTTAACGTTTACATCATCTTTCTGCATCTGTCATTCTCTTTGTCCTTTACTTTAGAAGAAATAGCCAAGTTTTTTCTTAATGTTTGCCATTGGTTGTTTTCTGCATCCCTAAGAAGATTTACGATTTTAAGTAAAATTCTCTCCAGAGTTTTGCAGGTAGACTCTTTAATTCAGTCAGCTCAGGAAACCCAATGTACAAAAAGACCTGCCGGGCATGTTTTGGGGGGTTTTCGGCCTTTTGAGTCCCATTAAACTGGGGCCACACAACAGCCAGGGGCATGACTTTTAACCTGCATGGAGGCATGTAGGTTAACATATGTGACTCCACAGTGACTGCTTCCTTCCAAACCTTTTTGAAGACATGACGGGTAACTCAGAAGGCATTCAAAGTCACGGAATAAGTAAAATTGTACTTGCACATAATGCAAATAATATAATATCTGAATTATGATCGGCACACGCTGAACCAGATGAGCTGGTTTGATACAGCAGGAGCTGAAAATACTTTTAGTGACTCATCGAGACAAATGGAGAACATTGACTCGCCTGAAACGATTTCAGGAAAACAGCGGACGGCACTTCTGTTTTCTGTGTGGAAGAGTTTGTTTAAAAAAACACGCGGGATCACCAAGAGGTCACCGCAGAACATCAGGAAGACATCTGCATGTCACATGCTTCAAATCATTTCAACCTCAAATACAAAAGGTCATTCTAACTTTTAATTTAAACTGTGTTTCTCTTCTGTTCTGCTTTACATTCTCCATGGATTCATATTTTAAAAGCCATTTCTGAATAAGTCCATCAAGATTAAGGTGAAAACATGGCTGAATTTATCTGTTTACAAAAATGAGGTTTAAGTTTCCTCATGCTGGAAAAGGTTAAACAGTTAAATTCACAACATTTCGGAAACACCCTGTTTATATTCAGTGGTGTGTATTACAAGACTTCTGCTAGTAACTTCTTTCATTTACAGCTAGAAGATGTATGCGGCCAGTGCATCTTCTTTTCATCTTCTTTTTTTCCCAGCAAAAAGTAAACTTGGTCTCTGGATTAACTCTAGGCCTTCAAACATGTGTGGTGACGTATTGGGAGAGCTGAAAAACATGTTATGCTTACAGCCTTAACTTTTATTTAAGTGAGTGAAATATAATTAAAGACAGGTGTCAAAGCAAAACATATCTGTGTACACAAGCTCGCTCAAACAGAACAAGCGTTGTCTGTGCACACAACTATATTAATATTGCTGCTGTCACGAATCCTGCCTGTCTGGACTTTGAGCATGTGGTGCAGGGCAACATGAGAGGGGTATTTTTATTTAAACTACTGCTTTATCTTCTGCTTTTTCATTAGGATTAGTGCTGAACCTAATCTTTGCATCCACTTGTAAGGTTTGGTCTGACGCTTTGGTAAACTCATGATTAGAAAGTGGTTTTACTTTAATTCTACTCATTTGAAAAGCGTGAAGCTTTTCAGCCACACTACTATCCTGCATCCACACCCATCTGACGTCCCTCTGTCCTTAATTGCTGTTTGCAGAAGAAACCCTTGAGAATTTCCTCTGATTTGGCTTTTAGCCATGATTATAGCTGTGCTCGTTCGCTCCAATGTGTTACATGTTTATGTGGTGGAAAAAACAAACCAAAAAAATAAAGCAAGAACTAATTATTCGTAAACAAATTACAAAGTGAAATCCGCAGTGTGGTGTGACTCCATTTTTATTTTGTGGAGCTCCAAAGGCACCGTGAAAAGTTCGATTGCATAAGTGCGCAATAGAATAAATGTCACTGGCTGAACTTCAGTCTGTAATTATCAATTTGAATCACTGAGCCTAGCTTGTTTCTCCACTGAACCCTGCCCTTGGCAGTAATATAGCTTTGACTCATGGTGTTGGAGATGCTTTTCCAATTCACTGGCACGCAACATTGCTAAACAGAGACTCTCTATTATTTTCCTTTAAAGAAGAAAAAAGAAGAAAGAAGAAAAAAGCGGGCGTCCTAGCACACGTACCAGTCAAGGAAACACTGAAGACAAACATCTGTTCAAAAATTGTTTATTAGAAAAAACAATTACAAAAATTTGGGCAATACTGTGAATCAACAATTGCACTTGTATAAAAAAATAATACATTCGTCGACTTCAGCCATTGAAGTCACACAGCTGAACCTGAAGACTTCTGAAACTCCTTTTTTTTGGAAGTTGAGGAGAAACATAATCCTTGAGAAGGTTTTTTTTTTGGAATGTTCTTTGTCCCTATGTTTCAGTGGCATCTCCACCTAAAGGCTTGACCCACAGCACCGAGGCATCTGGCTCCCACTGAAAGATTCAGTCCACACAGCTTGGAGGTCTCCACTCCTCCTGTCCTTTTGTTTAGCAGCTGGGAGAGCTAATCTATGAGCCTTGTGCAGTTTTATAAGCAACTGGAACCCCCTATTTTATTACCACTGCATTATAACACCACAGCTATCTAACACTTCAGTGCCTTGAGCCTTGTGTTAACACAACAAGGCTCTTGGAATACATCTACATACATGCTGACTGCTTCTTTTTTGTTCTAAGTTCTTGCAGGATACATTCAGCTCTATCCAGCTCTGTCCGAGAGAACAGCTCCCTGAAACTCTCATGCAAACTTCAACTGCAGATAATTAAGGCACACATATTTTTTTCCCTTTTACATATTGTTACCTGCATGCATAAAATACGTCTACATCTTCTTTTCTGACTTTTCTGCTCCACCGTCACACCTACAGATACAGTATGCGTTCGAGTAACAGAAATCACCGTAGGCACACAATGCATAGTGATGTGTGTTTTAAAAATCTCAGGCATAGGGAAAGTTGGAAACTGAGGGAAATAATTGCACTTCTCTCTTTACGCCACTCAAAGATGACAGTCGGCCATCTTATCAAGAGCGCCTTTTTCAGACATCTGAATGCCAGGTTCAGTTCCAACTTTCCGCCTGGTGAATATCAAGTGATCTCAACCCTTCCCAAAATGTCCCAAATTCCTTGAAAACACAAAAAAATATATAGATATCTTCACGTTAGGGAATCGTTGATTGGGAGGTATTTGTAGCTCACCACGCAGGGAGCCAAAAGTCACTTGGGAAGGACAGGAACCAAAGCAGAGAAGTTGCTTTCCTTTCAGCCAGAACAGGAAAGCATCCACTTTACTGGACTGGAAACAAAGTGGCACCTCCTCCACTAACATCCAGTTCCTGTGAGCTCCGTCTCCTGGCGCTCCAGTCAATCTGTTAGCAAGTGCTATTAATCAGAGAGACGTAATCCGGGAGAAGACAAATCTCTTGATTTGTTTCGTTAATGAGGCTGCTTGAAGCTCAGGCAGGGCTCTTGGTTCAACATGTCATGCAGCGAGGTCTCATGTTGATGGGCTGAGGGTTGGGGTCAATCTGCAGGAAAGAAAAGAAAATCAAAATGCATCAGATGAAGGTTGGGCAAGCAGATAATCCAGTCTTTGAATAAAACACTCTTCAATTATGCTCAACCTACACTCTGCTTACACCCACAGATTTGTTTCCATTTAACTATTGTTACACAACACAGCTGAGATCTCGAGGTTTTGGTAAGCAGGGAATAAAAGGCCTTTATATATAAGCTTTTATATGTGCCACTCAATCGCAGTAAACAACAGGAGTCGCTTCCAGCCAATGGTGACTCACCTCGCTGTACACTGGCGGAGGTCTGAAGCGAAACTCTTGGACAAAAGCCATTAGGGGTCGCTCCAGGATCCCGCTCAGGTCTTCAGCCTGTTGCGAGGCCACGGCGTTGTGGCGCTGCTCAGCCTCCTCCTCGGTCACCACAGAGCTGTAATCCGGAGGAGCTGCAGGGAAAAAAAAAAAAAAACACAGGCAGGATGAATCCACTCGTGTGACGCGACGGAACAGCACAGGTCCAAACATCGAGCTGCTGACTCATGACTTCATTTTGAAAGCCCACGTAACATTAAGCGCCTTTGGCAGTAACAAACACTGATCTGATCCAACATGAGTTTCTGTGGAACCAAAACCTTTGTTTGTACATCTGACTCATGCAGTATTTTGGCTTTCTTGTCAAAGAAAAAAGTGTCACGCTCTAAATATAATACTGGCAAAAAGAAAAAAAAACTTGTTTGCCATGTGGGGAGTTTTTCTTCCCATAAAGCAGTATGGGACACTTACGCTCTGGCTGCTCGGGGATGGCCATGCGCAGCCACTCCAGGTTGACGCTGTACTGGCTGCTGACGCTGGATGTGCGGCTGCCGAAGGGATGGAGGGGTATGGTGCCTATGACCAGAGGCAGCTCGAGACACAGCTTGGATGTTCCGGGTACATCAACACAAACCTGACGGGAGGAAAGAGAGCTTATAATGCTACCTGGACTGACTGCGGACTCAGAACTGCAGCAGCGCCAATGTTAGGCCGGCAGCTTACCTTCAGCATGTACTCCACTTTGATGATGCGGCACTGCAGGATGGACGGACCTACAGGTGGGATTTTGATGGCGCGGCCGTGCCAGGTTTCCCGACGTTTGGCACCGACGATGTCACCGCAAAGCGTAGCCACGACGGAACGCTTCTGCTTCATGGTGCCGCGGGCGATGAACGTCTGCGTCTGAATGATAAAAGCTTTGGGGACAACAGATCTGGAGGTAGAGTTGTCGAACTCAGCAAAGACCGGTATCACCTCGCCTGTGGAGAGAGAAAAAGCACGCTTAGAAAGATGAGACACTACAAAAGTTTGAGCACATGGGAAAAGCAGAATGTGCGTACCTGGTGTGTAGCCTTTGCGGTCAATCTTTGCAGTTACCGACACCTGCCCAAAGCTGCGGTACCACGCCCGCGCCATTTTATCCTTCGTACCCGCCTGTGGTGCCTGGAGATTATAAAAACCAGTGAGCAAATTCCATAAAACCCTCAAAATGCATAAATAAATAAATCCCAGCGATGAAATGTGAAGTCTGAGGCACTTACCAGTAAGGCTGGTGTGTTAATGTCGATGGGCTCGATGACTGTAAATTCCTTCTTGATTTTCCTGACTGTGGCCCACGGCCTGTGTAGCTTAACTTTGACCCAGTAACGGATGCTGCCATGTTTTCCCTCGAAGGAGGTGACCAGAGTTTCTTCTGGCAGCTGGAAGCTGAATGGAAACTCGTGTTTGCCAGCAGGTAGGACTGTCACTTCACCGTTATCTGAAAGAAAGAGGGGGAAAAAAAATTCAAAGTCAGTCACCTGTTCTTTCATTTTTTTGTTAATTTCCCAAAACAATTTCTATAACAGAGGCGCAGAGACGCGCTCTGTGGTAGGAGGAAATTTTACAGCGCAGACGATCAGGTAGCACAGACTTTGTTTTATTTGATGATTTAATGGTATGTATAATGTATACTTCATATAACCTGCATCAGCTTTGCTTGACTGTGGAAATAAACCTCAACTTGATAGTAGAATGCGCTCTGATTACCTGAAAGCTTATTTATTTGGCAGCAAATACCCACTTTTAAAACTATGCATCACAACAGGCACAAAAGTATTCTACATGAATAACGCTTGTTTCATAGGAACAGTCCCGTAAGCCTGTGTTTCTCTGCAATCACATGGTTGCTTTGCTTGCTCAGAGGGGTGGTTCCTTCTCTATTGTGCTGACTGAGAACATGTTTTCCTCAAGCGATATCACACAGCTCGTCTCAACTCTCCTGGGTTCTCTTCACTCTTGCAGCACAAATCCGGGGACGGGTGTTTTGGTTTTGGTGAACCTTTGTTAGATGAATACTCCGATTTCATTTAAACAACACCAACAACATGTCAACTTCACGGGTCAAGTAGGCTGCAACAAGAAAGCCTTTCTCGTGCCCATCAGCAAAATCCCCCAAAGCAGATTCAGCTGATATGTGCTGCATGATGTGTTTTCTCATTGCTGGCTGCAGGTTTTCACACAACATGCAGCCGAGCATAGAGGCTAAACTCGGCAGGAAAACAACAGAAAAATCGACAAAGCCCGTGGCTGCCCATTTCCTGCCTGTACTTTAAACCAAAAACAGCTCCGTGTCCAAATGAATGAAGCCAGAAACCTGAGGCAAAGTCAGCATGCAGAAGAGGGGGAAAAACAAGTCTGGATTTGCTTTCAATTTGGAAAAGCCAGTCTTACTTCTTTTATTTTTCCCAACAGACGTTTTAGGGGTGAGGAAGCAGCTGCTGCTCTATGTTCTTTATGTATATGCTCACGTATTCTTCTTCAAGGAAGTAAAAGGAATGAACCTGAATGGTTTTCTTTTTCATTGCCAGCGTTTACACGAGTTGCTGTTCTAGTTTACGAGTTTATAAATCATTCGTAACCAATGCAAAGTCTCCGATCTAAGGTTAACTACAGAAGTGGGGGCAGTTAGACTTTAACTCATATCAGTCACCATCTACGCAAACATCCTGAAACACACTATTTTAAGTCTGCAGACAATCTGTCCCCACACAGATAAGCTGTTTTCACAGTTGTCTAGACCGCTCGATCACAGAGAGGACACTTTGGCTGCTTGAGTTGACAGACTTACTGGACTGACCTGCCTGCAGCAGCACCTCTCTGCGGTTCAGGTACTCCACTTCGTCGCCGTAGTTCTGGGTGTACGCGGTGCTGGAGCCCGCCGATCGGGACTCGGTCCAGTGCACTTTTGCAAAACCCTCAGCGTGAAGCTTCAGGGAGTCTACCCGACTCTCCCCGGACAGCTCCAGCACCACCCGCCCGGACACAACATCCCCACTGCTGTACACAGGAGGACAGTCCACCTCCGGAGAGTCGAAGACGATGTCAAACTTTTTCAGCTTGTCGAAAATCATTTTTTGCAGGTTTTGCGACTCCTCTCTGTTCTCAAACGAAAAGAAGTGAGAGATTCCTTTATTGTTCCTTCGCAGTGTGTTTAAAGGGTGCTGAGAGTGGCTCTCCAGGTTGCTGCCGCCTACTCTCGTGTGCTCGAAAGCTCGATATGATGTTCACTTTCGGTCAGCAGCCTTTTTGCAGGCTGAGAAAGTGGGCGGAGTCTACGGATCATTATGTAAGGCCTCAGGAGAGGGTTGAAGGCTGGGCGATGCTGCCTTCAGGAACTCCTCCTCGGCGCTGACCCTTCAGACTGCTGTTGTTGTAAATAAGACATAGTCGAGACAGCTTCTTTACTCCGTCAACGTAAACAAGAAAACTTATCAGGTTTCAAAAAAGTGGACAGAACTTGAAGTTCCCAGGATTCAAACAGCACATCTGGTAAACAGCAGGCTAAACCCACTTCAAATGCAAAAGAGAAACAAGTGGTGCGTCCGTGTTTTAGGGGGTTGTTGTTGGTCTAATTTGACCTCTTTTCTTTTTCTGCGTGTTTACAAGTTGACCTCCTGCTCCAGGAGGACGCAACAGGTATGAAACCATAGGGATACGTGCTCACAGCAGGGCCTACGAGATGATGTCAGAATTAACATGAGACTGTAATCATGATGAAAATGAAAACAACAGCCGCTCATCTGGCCTGCTTATCAAGCAAAAAGTCCCGGCATTACTTTCCATTTTGTCGAGCTGTTAAGGTGCAGCAATTCTCCCACACACAGGCACACACACACAAAAACGTCCACATTTCCAAACTAAGCCTGAAGGAAGCACAACAAACACGCAGGCTGGGTGTGGAGGCGGTAGAGGGGAAAACGGGGCCTGGGGATGATTGATGGTTACAGGTTCTTAGAAGAAAACAGGCTTACTGGGTATGCCTCGGTCTGGGAGAGACCCTGGAAGGCTCAGGGTAGTTTCAGTCGGTACCGAAGCTGTTTACTCCACTTCTCCCCTGTCTCTTTTAACATACTATTGCAATTCAGTACAAACACAAGCAGCAGTTATTAAAGAAAATAAAGAAAAGTCATAGATGAAACGCAAAGAAAAGCTCTGCGACAGTTTAATTATGTCATCAATAGAGACTTCTTTAAATTTAACATTCGGCTCCAAAAATGTCCGAACAGAGTGATCTGTGCGCAGAAGTGGGGGTTTTAATCCGCCACTTTTGCAGGTTCTCTTCATTCAGTCCAGAAGTCCTCAGACAAAAATCAGGTCTGCTCTGTGAAAAACAAACTTGTTTACGTCTTTGTTCCCGGGACGAAGAGTCAGCTCTCTACTGCCACTTACCGATCAGCTCAAGCCCAAATTTAACTTGTAGCAAACAAGTTGCATGCAAGGAGTTCCGATTTGGAGTAAAAGCAAAGCCAGCACGCCATCTGCTGGTAAGCAGGAGCAAAGCCGGCTGTAAAGTGCTCCATGAGTTAATGCAGAAGGCCATGTGGCTTTCTGCACGTGCCTGATAGATCACCCCCACTGTGCAGATGACTCTGTATGATTACTCTCGGAGGGGGAGCTAAGGGGCTCCTCTGTGTGTGGAGCTGCTCACTAAACAAATACACGAACTAAATTACGACACAGCAAATATCAGCGTCACGTAAAGTTCTGCGTTAATTCACAGACAACTGGAGAACAATGAGCCTTAAAAAACACTGCAAAAAGAATGGGGAACAGCAGCAGCTGACAGCACGGTAAAGAGGGCGGCGCCAAGGAGAGCCGTGGCTTGGTTTCCTTGTTGCCATAGTGACGTAGGCTGCATTTTTTAAAAACAGCCCCCCTCCACCCCACACGTTCCCCCCTCTTCCTTCCTTTCTTTCTTTCTCCTGTCTTCTACCTCCTTTTTTTTCTGCCCAGACCACATACAACTTCCCACATGTTTAAATGTATATTTACTCCCGTTCTAAACTCGCCAGGTATAAATAAATAAATGTATAAAATCTAAAAAAGGAAATAGGATTTTGTTCTTGGGAAGATGTAGGACACATATCAGAAGGTTAAGGCTGTGCAAAAATAATTAGCGCTGCTATTTCCTGGAGAGGTCCTGCAAATGTCATTTACAGGACAAACCTCCCAGCGTCTGTGCCAGTGTAACATTATTCTGTACAAACCACACCAGTGCAAAATATACACGTACAACTCGTGCAATAAAGTTTTAAAAAACAAAATAAAACTGCATTTGTGTGACAACATTTATGAGACATTTTTTTTCTTTTCTGTGGCTATTAGCAAAGCTAAAGCTGTACCAACAGATCCATCTTTCATACACAGGTTCTATGGCTCTACACCTTATTCACACTAAACAGTTTTTTAGGCTTCACTGCTACAATGATCATTAGGACCAAAAATTGTCAAATCCTCACAAAACTATGTGAAATCACATAGTTTTGTGAGGATTTGACAATTATATTGCTTTAGATAGCACACTTCATTTTATGTATAAGTATGGTGGGATTTAGAAGTTCAACATGATGAAATAACCACAGATAACTCTCCTGTTTGGCTAATTGTAAATAAATCAATAATAAAATAAAAAGTGTTCTTCCAAAATTGATGAATGAGATGAGGAAAACTACAATGAGTTCAATTGGAAACCTTTTATTTTGTTGTTCTTTTAGTGACATATATGACTGAGGTGCCTCCATAGTGTAGTGGTAACAACAAATCTCTTTTGCGTTGTGTAAGGAAAGGCATCAGGTCTAAAGTAGACAGTGATATATATGATTTAGGATTAAATGTAGGCTGTATAATTAATATGAATGTAAAAAACATGCTAAGTGCACCTTTAACCACAGAGCAGAAGGCGCAACTGTTGCAGCAGATAATGATGCACTGTCTGGAATTGCAATTTCAATTCAACTGCACTGCAGCCGCTGGAATCTAAAACTACTGGCATCTACTTATCTGCCCAAAATATGGAGTCAAACACAGCATCCTATGAAACATTAACCACTGTGTTTATTTACACAGCTACGATGGCCTGTGCTCTCTGTTTCTCGATGCTGTCCATGCTCAGAGAATTCAACACGTTACAGTACCACGTCCAGTACAACGTCATACCCAGTGAACCAACTGCATATGTTTGGACTCTACACTAATGGGTTTGTGTTTAATGTCAAAGATTATGCTATCTGGCAGATATATCTGGTCGCTCACGCAGGTTTCCGCGCAACACATTTGGCCCAGGTGGCTCCAGTTTGCAAACTGCATCGACTACAAGACGCAGTGTTGACCAGCTGGCACACAAACAGCAGATCAGCAATTTAACACCACATTATTCGGCGCAGAGAGAACACTTTTCATCCACCAGGTGCAACATACACTGAAATACAGTTGTTACGTTTATATTTAGCAACAGAGCCGCAAACTGCAGAAACTTTATTGACAATAAGACTACACAGCTACATTATGGGACAGAAGAAGTAGAAAAAGAGTATGAGAATGGCATCAGGTTCAACACAAATAATACAAGTGTCTTTAAAAGTGCTGTCCTGCCCTTTCCAGCAGTCGCAGTTAATAGTTTGTGTGTTCACCACTACTGTCACTGCATCGAGTGCATCAAAAATTAACTCATTTGCTCACTCAGTTGTTTATTTTGTTAAATATAAAGAAGAATGGCAAAAAATCTACTTCTCACTTGCAACTTTTGCATTATGTGTGAGCCTAATAGTGTGTTTGTGTCTCAACAGAACCTTGAAAAAAAAGACTGTGGAAATTCACCTGGGGATATTTTACAGTCAGAGTGAACATTAACCACTGTACAAACAGAATACTAATTACTCCATGTCAGTAATATCATCTGCAATCTTTAATACTAACCTCTGATCAGATGCTGTCTCTTCTTGAAATAGGTGACTTTAGAGGTGTAGTCATTATAGACGGAGTTCATGCCACGGTTTTCCAGCCAGTGTGCTGTGGCTACTCCTCGTCCCAGCACCTTCATGGAGTGTACTCTGGTGGCCCTGCGCAGCTCCAGGACCACCTGGCCAGACACCACCTCCCCTCCAGTGAACGCCGCATCAGCTGGACCATCCAGCTCTAGGGTGAAGGACTTTATGGAGCTCAGTGCCATTTCTACATGTGAGGACAGAAGAACAGCACATAATGTGCACACACTGTTCACCAAGGTTGAATAGGTTGCCACAGTAATGATGCAAAAGTGTGCAAAACTGTTTTTGGGGTGCTGTAAAAAATATAGGTCTACTGCAAATAGAAACAGTCAGGCAGAGTATATATACTGTAGAGTGTCAGCTGGAGACATGAATGCTTCTAAAGCTTCTGTAAACACTAGGGAACCATGACACAATGAAATTATGCATGATGTCCTACCTGCCATGTTTAAAGGCTGAATTTAAACGTGTACAATGCATTAAATAAAACTCGAATCGAACATACAGTACTGCAGTTTTTCTTTCAGAGTTATTTGTAGGGTGGGGTTTGGGTGGTCTTAATTAGGGTATCGGCCAAGATAGCAACTATTATGCGGGCTGTTTTGGTTTACAAACATACTTCATAATAATAAAACGCTCCAGTGTTTCTGCTCTTTAAACACAAATCAGGCCTAATGGTTACTTGGATGGTTTTAGTTACCTGTTTGGCCACGATTCATTTAAATTCAGTCAGCAATATTACAAAAACATTTCCCTATATACACCAAAGCCACATCTGCTTTGTCGTGCTATAATACTGTAGTAACAACCAACACATGTTCTCTGTTTATCGTAATGCATTTGGATCAAGTCAAGTTCAGCCTAATATCATTTCCATTATGCGGCTGCTACGTTTCAAATTTATAAGCGTCCAGAAGAGCCGGTTAGAGTTAAGAACAGGAACTGCGTCTTATTAAAACAGCTGCGACCGCTGAAGTGACGTTTAAAAGGCTCCTACTAACTCACCGACGGAAGATAAGAGACGTAGAGGTCCTCGCGAGGGTCGACGTGCTCAACTGCGCGTTCGCTCTGACTCAGTGAATGTTAAATGGAAGCCCGGGCTTTATGAACGGGGGCAGGTTTCAACGCCCAGATACAAGACAGCTCCGTGCTGTACTCCAATGAAGAAGAGTACATGCTCGCACATGCCCGCCCACTTTGCCGCTGAGGAGGAGGAGGAGGAGGAAGGACCGCGTGGAGTGTGCTCGCTGTACATTAGTTAACAAGGTGATTTTCCCCGCTTTACACCGTTTGTAGCATACTTCACCCGTGTTTATGTCTGTATATAAACAAGGTTTAGGTTAAGGATAGAGAAGGGTTGACTGCAGGCTTTTATTTTGAAGGCCGTGTGTATTTTTCATTTGAACTATCAACGCTTAGTTCTCTTATTAGTTTTTCTATTTGCATTATAAATACCAAAAAGTGTGTATTAAACTTGAAATGTAAAGGCCTCTCTGTGATAGTTATGTCAGGCAGACGTGCCTGGACGCATGTCAGGCGTTTAAAAAGGAGGAGAACAAGGGCAATGAAAAGTGTTTTCTTGTTTGCATCTCAGTCATGTGCCCCAGCTGAAAGATCTGCTCACATGTTGGTCTAAACTTGATTAAGTTGTGATATGATCATATTACTCACTCGGTTTTTTGTGTTTGTAGAGTTTCGTCAATTAATGATACAAATGTGATTAATAAATGAAATCAAATATAAAAAATAAAAACATCCTTTTCAGCATTTTCTGTCTAATGTTGTATCAGCGCAATATGCTGTATATTCATTATTTTTCATGTATTGGGCTTACATGTCTACAGCAGTTCAGATAAATAAGTGAAATCATAGTTGTCCTTTATAAGCACTTGTTAATATTAAACTTCTATGTCTTGAAAGCTTAATTATTAATCATTTCCATTTACTTTAAGTAAATTATATTTTCTAATCTGGTCTATTCTGGAGTTTAATCTGATATTGCTCTTTCTCCCTGGCTGGCCTGCTAACTTTCCAGCCCGTAGCTGGACTGTTGCCTTTCAGGTTGATGAACTCTAGCGTCAGTTTGTTTACACCTACTTGCTTCCATTGCAGGCTTCTTATTATTACTATTATTACTATTTTATCATCAGGGCCTGCTTCTCTGTGTCAAGGCTGTGTATTGCTACAACATGGATTGTTTTTATGGAGTTTTGTGGTCAGTCATGCTTGAAGGAGGGGATGAGAATATTTCTCCGAAACACACGGTAACCTTCTTCTTGGCAGTCAGCGTTGACAGTGTAAACAGGGTGGAAGCAGGACAGTCAGGTTCGAGGCTCTAACTCTGCAAGATATTGCAGATGAGGCTAAAGGTTTATGTTTAAGCCATCTAACTGCTAAAGCCGCACTTGTACACTGACTCAACATTTCACACAGTGCTAGCCTGGGTAAACATTTATTTATTATGATCAGGCCAGCAAGTTCATGGGAATTCTTCTGCAGTTCTCTGAAAAAAAAAAAAAAAAAAAAACACCTGAACTTAACAGATTTGTAATTTTTAAAGAACTCGAGGATCATGGCAAAAGATTAACACGAGGATACATTTGAACAACAGTACATGTTTGTTTTTTTGTAGAAGCTTGCAGAAAACGTAGAACCTGTGTTTGACCTTTTTAATCATTCACACTGCTACATGAAAACAGTTACGTGAAATTTTAAAACATGGATTTATTCATTTTTAGAAGCCTTTAAAAAAAAAAAACAATAACAATATCAGTAATAATCACATATTCTCTTTAACACTCTTTGTTAACAAAAAAATTCTCAGTCACATGACGCCTAATGAGAGACGCAGCCTGTGTGATGCAGGTTCAAGGGTTTGATTGCGTAGTCCTCACTGCTGGTGGTTCTGAAATGCTGCTGGACCAGTGGAAACCTGATGTTGCTCTATTTAAACAACAAAAATCAATAAACAGAATAATCAATATTATTTAATGATTCACAGGATAAGACAAAAATGGAAGGAAATAGAATGTATATAATTAGTGCAGTAGTCTTGTCACTAATATTATTTTTACTAATTTGGGAGCAGATATCACAATCCTGGCTCCTTCATACAGTAAAGGGAAGAAATTAATTTTTGCACCGTGTTGATTGACCGATGCAGAGTTTTCCTGTCCGTCTTTAAAAGAAGGTAGTCGTACTTGGTGGTGCTGAGGCCCAACCCTTATTCTGTCAGACACAATGAAAATGTTTAATATATTCACATATCTCTTTGATCAAGAAAGAAAAAGAAAAGAAAAGAAAAAATAGTAGTAGCATCAGATATAACACAGGAGGATCATTACATCAAGCTTAACATAGCAAAATACATCATCATCAAATGTAAGTCCAGGCTCTATGAGTCAAGTTAACCTGAAGTGAAAAACAACCATTCTTTATCTGTTAGTGAATGTGTAAAATACAAAACTAAGCAGGAGGTGTGCTATCTTACATCAGAAAATGAGATTATGTTGGTGGGGACTGACATCCTCTCATCCATCCCTTGTGTAGAGAACTAACATTTTGTGCTTTTGAATCCTAACAACTGGAGCTTCTGTGAAATAAACAAAACAGACGAATCCAGGCAGATAAATGAAGACAGAATAATATATAGCCTTGCATTTTTATCCTAATATCGTATCATAATACTTTTGATTTTAAAAGAAGCTTTTAGTCGCACAGTCAACCTACAGATCATTCAGGTGAAACCCTGCATCAAACTGTAATCTATGACCTCACTCTATTTTTTTTTAGACTTTTTACTAAGACAGAACGATTGGAAACATAATATACAGAATAAACTCAAAAAGATAATCTGGTTTTAAACTTGTAGTCAAATATTAACACTTAAACACTGAGTATAGCAGATGAATGCAGACCATCATCAAGTAAAAGTGTTCCTGCTGAGTCATGTCTCCTCAAATTAGACAAAGAGTATGCGTAACAATGAGCATAGCCTTTGGATGCCAGCCTCTTTCTTGGTATCCAAGGGCCATGAACTTTTGCTTAGCTTGATTTAATAATTCCGGTGTTGTGAATTATTAGTTACCAAGAATGAATACTAGAAAAAAAAAGCCTGTGTGGGCATGGAAGAATATTCTAACCCAGCTTGTGGTAACAATAGTCCTCCCTAGCAGGAGTCCGTTGAAGCAGTGTTTAAGGCTGAGCTGTGCTTGCTCTTTCACCATAGGCTGCCTGTATCAAAAACATAGATAATTAATTTATTATTTGTGTAGTGGGGAGTTCAGAAACTAGTAATAATTTTCATATTTTGCATCATTTTAAAATTACCTTTGAATCAACTGGATGTAAATGTTACTGTACATCTTAAATCTCAAGCAGGACTAGTGCAGGACTACTGCATCAAAAAAGAGCTATAAAGAGAGGCACCAGGCACTATGGCATTAATTGCTTCTACTATTTGACATCTTTGTGTATACAGCCGATCATGTGGAAGGGGTTTTCCAGTGAAGCAGAAAGGTTGCAGACCTGCAGACACCGGGCTGACTGAATGATGTAGCGTGGGTCGTCTGTCTTTCCACAATCTTCACACGATCAAACCCAAAGGCACTGAAGAGGTGTGCTGGAGGGAAACAAAACAACAGCCACCGTTATGATTTGTGTGCTGATAACACCCATGTCCTGGAAAATTTCATGAAAAGGTCAATACTCCTTTCACTTCTGCACATCTACTTTAAGTTGACACTCCAGGTCAGACTATGCACACAGCTGACAATAGACCTGAGAAAATGGGTTCCCTGGAGCAGATGAGGATTTACAGGGAAGACACTAAATTCAGTTATTAATCATGACCTGCAGTTATGGCATTGGGTGCAAATGTATGAGAAACCTGTGGGTAATACATTTATTGCATGTAGTTGAAAAGCTGTAGTCAGTGTTAGGTTATTTTACCTTTATATTATTTTTATTGTTAATTTATTGCTAATTTTATTGTTAATTAATTCAGTGTTATAGCAAGATAACATAAGCATTACGACTTTTATGTGACCTAAATCAGGTATAAGATTGAAAAGTTTAGTTGTGAGAATTTTGAGAATTTCAATTTTTTCATGGAAATTTCTATCAGAGTAAATATTTGTCCTACTAGAACAGTTTATATCAAGCAGTTCAGATTTTCATCCCAGCCACATCGTTATCAGAATATAAAGCTATCATTGCGATGTCTCATGACGTAAGAGATGCTGCACCCACTTTATTACCCGTTTCACTGATTGAGCAGCCCTGCTCCAAGTTCCCTGAAAGGTGTTGTTGTACTCGGAGACAAAGCTGTGATCACACACGTCCCCTGTATTTGTGGGAACTCTGTCTTCTACAGAGAAATTAATGATTTTGTTAAACATTACATTCTCCTGGATTCATAGATGAGTGCTCACAATCACAAGAGGTCCCATACGTGTTATTCGTTACAAGGTGATGACATTGAAAGGACGGCATTTTGAAAAGGTTTACCTTCTTCTTGAGAGTAAACACCCAGATCTGATTAATATTCATGTCAGTCAAATGTCACTTTAGCAAGGAGTCCATTATCTAATGTGGATTTTTCAATTTTACCAGAAAATCCAAAACAATTAATCTGATTATATTTTAATTGTGTATATTTTACTAAGCTAGATGTTTACCTGTAGCTTTAACAAAAGGAGAGCCAGAGTGTGGAATGAAGCTCACTCGGATGGTGCTTTCCAGAAGCTTTTCCACATGCTGGAGCCACATGGTGGCGAATGTTGGTCGGATGGGTCTCTGAGGGAGTTGTAAGGAATGAGCCTGGAAATTCTGGGCATGCGTGGTGAGGAATTCAGCCATCCGAGAGTCTGTTTCCATCTTGAAGATAGTTTTATGCATGGCACGTGGGATCAGGGGAATCTGTGGCAATGAGTGATGCTGGTAGGACACCGCTGTCTCTGTGAAATACTCAGTGTACCCCAAGTCCTTGGCATGCCCCTGGGCTGGGACAGGGTGATGACATGGCTCTACCTTCTTTAAATTAAAATGCTGGAAGTCCTCTTGGAAACAGGTTGAGTATGCATCTGGAACGTTTCTGTACAAAAATGGGATGTTGGTCGATGGGAGCAGCTCTTTCCCCATTCGACGGGCTGAAATCAGTGCTTTCTCCAACAAGACAGTCATACTTAATACCAAAACTGTCCTACTTGAGTTACTGTAAATTGCTTGTTTAGCATAAATATGATTCTGAAGCAGGTAAAGAAAATGCTGCAATGCTTCACCAGAGAAACGTCTGTGCTGTGGAACATGGTAATGTTGATACTGCTGCTTGCTGCTCCTGCAGAGAAAAAAATAAATACTGTGGTGTCCTGTTACTTGTCGAAGACAGTGAGTGGAGTGGACACAAAATTATTCAGCAGGAAGATGTATTTCCATAATAAGGACATGTAAAATGTCTGTGTTATTTTAGGTATGAGAATTTTCCAAAACAGAAAAATGCCTTGCTGAGGACACAGTAGACTCCTCTTTGCCTTTTCTTTGGTGGCGTTAATTCTATAAAGTCTTGTCTATTGGTACCATAATACATAATCATAGATAATAAAAATGCATCAGGCAGTTAACTCATTTTAAAAATATGGGCATAAGCTTAATGGTCTATGTTTTGAAATGATTAAAATATAAAACAAAATAATCCGTCTTTGTCACAAAATAAGCTAAAAAGTTTATTTTTCACAGCTGTAGATTACCTAAAATGTCCTTTTGCAATACAGGTTGATCATTTCAACATTACAGTGGAACATAGGCTTTAGGGAGCATTTTAAATAACGAGAGCTCAATAAAAATACAGAATATATTTAAAAAGCTTTGATAAGACACAAAATTCAAGTTAGATATGGAAATGCATACATATGAAAAAGCAGCCTCTTATTGTTTCATTTATACGGGTTGTCGGTGATCGCAGTCACTTCCAGTTCTTCAACAGCAGGTGTCCGTCAAAGTTCATTTTTGACCAGTCTGAATCTTCACAGGCTCATATAATTCACAATGAGAGTCGGCACTCTGTCAATCGTTATATTCGCTTATTTTATGCCGGTATTATTTAATTAACTGATTTGTATGAAGTGTCAGAGCGAATTACACTGCTCGCTCGAGTTGTCTGTTTATAAGCCTCCGTGGTGTACAGATCTGATTATTACAGCGTTCGTCGGGGCTAAATGAAAGGGGAAATATCTAAGATGTTTTCATAATGAAAAAATAAAGTTTTAAAAATGGTAACACTTTGACTTCAAATCACATTTTATTCTCAAAGAGACAGCAAATTAGGAAGTGACGTATTTCAGCGTCAGCCTCTTCCGCTCTCTTTTCGTTGAGGCTCAGCTAGCGGCCGGGTGGGTAGAACGTTTTGTTCAGCAATATTTAACGTTTTTAAGATTATAATAAATGTTTGAATTTGACTAAAACAATATCGCTTTCATCCTTTAATGACAGCATGTATGTTTGATGTAGTCTTACATTAGTTTCAACGAATAAAATTGACATAATTGTGATTAAATTCCGCGCTGACGATAAGCATGTGGCAAGGCCTGCAACGAGCCTCTTCTGCTAGCGCTTGCTAATGTAATGCTAACTTACCAAAAGCGCCGACAGTCGGCAAAATGATGAAAAGAGTTTATTTATTAGGATAAAAGTTGCGAAATCGTTTATGATCTAGCTTTATTATTCATCTCGCAGGCGATTCGGTTTTTACTGTGGTCAGTCAGCGAGCTAAGTAGCTACACGGCTAAAAGCAAAGCTAACGTCATTTTTCTGTGAACAGCCTGCAAACATGCAGATCTTCGTGAAGACGTTGACGGGGAAGACCATCACCCTTGAGGTGGAGCCCAGTGACACTATTGAAAATGTCAAGGCAAAGATCCAGGACAAGGAAGGTGAGCTAACACGTCTAAAGTGACGTTTGTGACTTCTTGAAAAATAGTTGGCTGCTCAAGATGTAATTGGTCTACACCTTAAATAAAAGGGACAATTCGAGTGAGCCAGACTCTACATTTTAATACATGAAACTGCGAATTGGTAGATATTTAGTGTCCAGAACTCTAGTGGCTGTGGTTTTGAATTAGAAACGTGGGTTTTTTGCCTTTAAGACTGTTATGGCTTAGGCTTACAAGTTGAAATAGATTTGCACTCAAAATCACACATTAGACCACAAAGGTGACATAGATGGACTTGTTTGGAGCAACCTGTGGAGTGATTTGGCTTTAGATTCTGTTGTAGGTAATGTTCATGTTAAAGTGCAGATTGGTTGATTAGTGTTGTGTTTACAGGAATTCCCCCTGATCAGCAGCGTCTGATCTTTGCTGGCAAACAGCTGGAGGATGGCCGCACACTGTCCGACTACAACATCCAGAAAGGTAACGGCTGTGTTGTTTCTGAAATTGGCAGTGGCACACAGTAGACAAGCTGCCTATTATATAAGCGTTATGAGAAAGTACTCATTAAATTTGTTTTATATCACAAATGCGCTTTGCTGCAGTTGCCAGTAGTTTGTATATAACGCCATTTTGGATATGTAGCTATGGTATGGTGTCATTTTTTCTGTGTTAAATGATTTTTGATTGACTTTTAAATAACCAAGGTGTGCATCAATTTTCCTGGTAGAGTAGGCTTTCTGTTTAAATATAAATTTGACATTAACATGATGTATTTACTGTTCACCAGAGTCTACTCTCCATCTGGTTCTGCGTCTGCGTGGTGGCATCATTGAGCCCTCACTCAGGCAACTGGCCCAGAAATACAACTGCGACAAGATGATCTGCCGCAAGTAAGTCCAGTCCTAAGTATGAAAATTTGATTATCCTCAGGACTGCTCTTATTTCTGTTGATATACATTTTAAATATATAATTCAGTGTTGGTAGAGGACCTTATAAACTACATTCGGAGGTCTTTGTATATATTTGAATTGAGAAATAATCAGGTAGATAGAATTACTTTGGTTTGGTTGCACAGTGCTTTAGTGTCACCTGAAATGGCAGTTGAGAACAGCTGACCTTAGTTTTTGGCTGAAGTGGGTTTTCTCAGGATCTTTTTCATTTCTAAACCCTGAATATTTTTAAATTGGTACGCTGACCTTTTTGTTTTGCAGGTGCTATGCCCGTCTGCACCCCCGTGCTGTCAACTGCCGCAAGAAGAAGTGCGGACACACCAACAACCTTCGTCCCAAGAAGAAGCTGAAGTAAACATTTACAACTAAATTGGCACTTTGTGCTATTTTGTGTTAAAATAAATGTAGAAAAAAACTGCTGCTTGTCTGATTTGTGTTATTTAATGAAAATGTAAAGGTGTGTGTTTGTTAAATTCACTTGAAAAGTGACCATAAGGCTGTGCTGGCTAAATTAACAGCCAGGAAAAAGTAACCAGATTAACTGCAGTAAGGTGAAGCTGGTGTAATTGACTATTGGGATTTAACAAGAGCTCCCAATTAAGTCCTGGGATACTCATGAAACCTGCTTCTTGGAACTGGTTTAGGATTAAATTTAAGATCTGTTCCAAAACTAGATGATGATAATTTTGTGTAGTTTACAACAAAACAACACATCAATGTTGGGCAACAAAATACGCAGCTGGTGTAGTGATTTAGAGGTTAGTGTGCCGGTTTTATCTGGCTGATGATTAAATACAAGTTTTCTCACTGATTACTGTTCTAACCCAAGCAACATGAAGGGAATAGTGAACTTGAACTATTTCATAAATAAAAGTGGAAATGTGAGGATTAACACCAGGTTTTCATCACACAAGAACCACAGCAGTGACTTTGCATGACAGTTTTAATGTTTAAAACATTTATGTACAAATCCCATACAAGCACCTGCTCTCCTCAGATTCAGTTTTCGTACCTTGTACTTCACAACACTTCAATGAGACTAACCTGAACTAAACTATTCTGAGGTATTTAGTCATACTGAAAGGTTAAATGTGTCAGAAAGCAATGAATGATGGGTAAAAGCTGACATGAGATGAAGATCAGTGTCACTCATAAATTGGCTGTTTGTCGATTCCAGTTGTGGCTTCTGTTGGACATCTTTGGTACTGCGGTCTCTCAGAGCGGCAACAGACTGTTTTTAAAAAGTCCTTATTCCACCGTATTTTCCGAGGGATCCACACTCAAGTTCAAAAATATATCCTTCAAACATCTGGTGATCTGCATTTCACAAAATGTATTGTGAGACTTTACAATAAGGGGTATCAAAGTGTATTATTAACTCTTCAGGACAGGCATATTTGAACAGAACCATAAAGTGCAGTAGTAAAACGTGGTTTATCATTGCAGCCACAGATGATGATAATAAAACACCAAATCTCTAAAAGGAGACAGAAGTGCAATTTAACTCAACAGGTCCTGAAATATGAGTTGGATTACTCCTTTCATGTTATGTAGCTACACAATAATACTGCACATTAGTCGGTTTTAAGACCACTGATTATATTTTGTATCATAATCACATGTAGTGAATTGCTTAATTATCCTTATTCTAAAAGAAAAAAGTATTTACTCTTGCAGCACACAAGAACTACTCCTAATGTGTTAACACAGTATTATTGTGCAGCACTCAAACACAGGAATAAGGCCGTTTGATGTGTTTCTGATGTCATTCATGTGGAGCTTATTGAGAGGAGCTGCTAGCCTGTTTTCTTCATGCTTACTAAAGGCTGGTAGCAAATTCGCATAATCTGGTGGAGCGATGACAAAAAATGCGTGTATCAACTATTAACAGGCAATTAAGCTAGAAATTTTTTTATTGCTAATTTGTTAATTGTTGCATGTAGCAGCTGATGTTAGAAACCCCCAGACCTTTTGTAACTTGTCAAAGTGATGAAATATCAATCTTTATACCAAGTGTTAATGTGATAATAGCAATATAATGCAGAAATGTGTCATTATTAACATATTTAGTACATTCAGAATTAGAACTGCTGCAGCAATTCTTTTGATTATCTGCACTAAAACTTAAGAGAATCCTAAATCAGTATATCATATACACTGTCAGCTGAACATGCTATAACACTAACAAGGAAAGTAAGAGGGGGTAATAACGGGATGCTATTACATTATATTGTAGTTTATTACATTAACACATTTCACAATTTGACATGTTACGATTCTGGCAGTCACTGCATCACCAGCTGCAAAGACCTGCACCTTATTTGTACCTAGACTATTACTGTCATACGAAGAAATCAATAACTCATTACAGGGCAAGAAGCAAAGATCGATAGATATTGTGCATCAGAAATTCTCATACAGCGCTGACAGACAAGTCAATTAAGTACCAATTTACTAAAACTTATGCAGTTGTGCTTTTAACTGGAGCGGTCCGAGGTTACACGCACACATCCTCGCATGTTTCACCATTTATGTGAGGACACTCGTGCTTAGCAAAGCCTTAAGGGACATTTCACCTCAAAATAAGATACATCTATAGTTTTATTTATCCATCTAAATCTATTTGACCTCAGCTGTAGACATATCTACTTTCTCATCTTACTATAATACACAGATTTTATTATCATATGCAAAATTTGTTTCCTCCAGCTCCTCCTACACGACCAGTATTTGAGCAACTAAAGTTGGCACACAGGTACATCCTAGGAAGGTTCTTATCCATATCACATGACAGCCACCTAGTAATGGGTTAAAACAACCTGTTTTTGTTTGTTTGTTTTTAGCATTTAACACCTTATAAAAGCATCAAATCTTATTATTTCATAACAATAGCATCTGATTTATATCCAAAAAGTTTCAGTTGTTTATGATATAGTATAGATTGCCTGGCAATCAACTAGCGACAGGCTTTTAAACTGACCTGATTTGAGCCTTTACACACCTGTAACACAGCAAACAATCCTACAACACAGGCATGTGCTAGTTAATATAACGGAACTAAAAGGCAGTTTTACCTTGTGAGCAGATTGATGTAGGATTTATATTCTGTCTACTTAACCAAGCCTATCAGCTGTATCACTGGATCTACCTGTAATGAGAAGTTTCTACTCATAACAGTGTGACAGCATGTAAACGTTAACAGCAGCCTCCTCAGCTCTGTTGTAAACTTGACTAGCTGCAATCTTCGTTTGGTTGGTGAGTGCAGTTGGGCAGAAAGAAACTAACTCCTACACAAACCTGCTCACACCAAAGTACCAGGGTCAAACGTTCTGCTATTTCTTTGATTTCAAATGCATTGTTTGTGGTCATTATGTTCAAGAGAATGCAAAGATGCTTCTAATCGTCACCCTCACCAGAGCAAAAACTTGTACATTTTGGGGGTAACTGTCCCTTTAAAGTACCCTTTAAAGTTGTTAGGGTCGTTCCAAATGTCCTCACATCAATGGTTTTGAATCAGTATTAGTAAACACACACACACACACACACACACAGCTTCACATTTCTTGGCAGGTATGGGGCTTCTGCAGAGCTCATGCAGGGCTCTTGTAGTGATCTACTCTGCAGCTCCACCGAGCCTCTCTCTAGGGTTATTACTATTATGGTAACTGATAGTGTTAAGCAACAAGGAAAAAGTACATTAAGCAGAATTGTTATATAACTTTGTGAACACGGACAAATGTAAACAAAATAAAACTTGGCACACACGTTATGAAGTGCAATCTCAGTGTCCGGGTGGGAAAACGGCACGTGTACAGACCAGAGCTGCTGATATTACTCTCCATAACAAACTCAGTTCCTGCAGCTTGAATTTTGCAACATTTGTGGCCGTTTTCTCCATCCTAACTGCGAGTAACTCATCGATGAACATAAATAATAGAGTAAGTGGTGAGAAAGAGCAGTCCTTATAAAACATGAACAAAAACAGTTGTACGCTGGCGATGGAGGAGACAGAATGGGAGCAGGTTGTTGCATCTCTGAGTTTGTAGATGTTCGGGCTGGTGTCAGACCAGTCTAGGCTGATGATGGTGAACTGGAGCAGAGTTTATTCAGGGCCTTTGCTTCCAGAGGCTCTTACACAGCTCACACTTTTACCGGGTGCATCTCCACAGTATCAGCAGAGGATCGTCACTTTTTAAAAGCAGACATGACAAATACGTACATTTAAGAACTGAAAAAAGCAAAAACGCTTCTGCCAAAACTGCACTGAAATAAGCATTTATGGAAAGCCACTTTGTTTCTATGACCCAAATATGGAGATTTATGAAAAGTTGCTTATGTTTAATGTAGCTATAAAATATAAAAGCAGATTATATTTGATTTCACAGCTCTCCCAAGGTTGATGAAACCCTTGCTCTTACAGCGCTGCAGTTTTCATGGTTCGAGGGTTTCAGACTTCCTACTTTGCAGGAAAACAGAACAGTACAAACCCTGTCAGGTAAAAATCTTCCTTCAATATCTGCCTTTGCAAAATTCTACGGTAATCAACTCAGGGTGTTATGTACCATTAGGTTGAAATGCTTCACCTCTCTTCTTTACTACTGAAAATCACAAGGTCAGACTTTGACAAAAGCCACTTTCGGACATGCACTTCTTTCCATTTACCGCACGGCATTTGAATGCATCGGTTTACATCCAAATGAACACTGCAGTAACTTTTCTATGTTGCGACTGCAATCCTACTAGGGTGGGCCGAGTAACATTTACACATCACTTTAGCATAGCAGAGGGAAAAAGAGGACAAAGCTCGCCAAGACGCGAGGTAATCTGAGGAATGCAATGTGGAGGGCGATGCAGGAGGCTCAGTACAAGATCTCTTTTTACTCAGTAATGTTTCAGCATTGGCAGAGTGTGTTTAAGTCACTAAAACTCTCCAATGCTCCATGTATTGCAAAGATTGCATCGCTTTGTGGGTGCGTCTGAGGGAAGCTATAATGTAAATCTGACTCATGTCTGAATGAGGAGATAAAAAAGTCTGAAAAGTGCTCATTTTTATGGCACCAGCAACAGAAGGACTTTTATATGAATGGTGTGAATGGCAAACAGCACAGGTGGTTTGCTCTGCACATAGCACCTTTAAGAGGTTTCCAATGCTGGACTGATGGTGATAAACAAAGAAAGTTCAACTATAGTGTGTTTGCCTCCATGTTGCTCTGATCCCGTCTCTGCTGTTAGATCAGTTAAACTGGAGGGAACGAGACTGTGGAGATGCACCCCAGCTCCTGCTGTGGCTACTTGCTGACCAGTTTTGCCAGACTCTCTCTCAGGTTGTTCAGGTCACCGATTTTGATGTCCAGAACGTCAATGATCCGTTGTACCTCGACCTCCGCGTGCGCCTGCTCCTCCCGGTTGGAGGCCAGGGTTTTTTCTGAGCTTTGAACGCGATCCTCCAGCTCCACATTTCGTCTCTCCAGATCCTGCAGAAGCACGGTTATTAATTCAGGTTTTCATTTTTCTCTTTTCATTTAACCCAGTAATTGCTACCAAAAGTGCATCTTTGCCCACATTCTTATCCACAAAATGCCATAAATGTTAGTTTCTCCAGAATATGTTGACAAGATTGACAAGTTATGTTTTGGGAAAAACCGGATCACAATTAACCGAGTAGAAAAAGTACGGGCCTTTATGCCTTTATATTGTGTTTCTATACATTTAAACTTCAGAAAATATGCTGTAAAACAGATGTATTCCAGGGAGATACTGCGACTGCTGACTGCTATAAAATTTGCTAAAAAACTCCTCTCGGAGTAATTCAGTTTAAACTGTTTATAATCCAAATTCAAATCTGCAGTTTCCTGCTTTATGGGGTAATTCTGTATGCGAAAAAGCACAGATGAGTACTTTATGGAATAAATCCAAGGACAGCAAAGGTCAAATATGAATACAGATAATTCACAACTGATACCCCCGGTAAGAATGATAGAGGACCTAATAAAAGCAATGCAATATGCATCAAGTCTCATCTCAAGCATTAAGAAGGAAATTCAATCCAATTTGTTTTCTCCTTGAAGCCCTCAGTTCACCTTTGTAGATTCTTTGCCACACTTACTGTTGTCTGAACTGTACGGTCTCTTTTATAGCTGTCCCTGATTATTCATATGCCCTGGTTTGGGTAACAGCAAAAAGGACATTCATATGTAACAGATCATGAAAACTGCCAACTAAAAAGAAATCCTTTTTAGGACTAGAGTGCTTTAGGTCAGTGTCATGCACTAACCTCTAAAGGTTATGCATAAGTATTTTAACAGTTTGTTAAAGAAAAAAAAAAATCCCTTTTATGTCTGGTTGTTGTGGAAAATCACAACCGGTCAGATAGCGGCACCAATAATTTTCCATTTTGAAGACTTTGACACACATCAGTCAGCCTGGTAAGCATTTTCATTGCTTATCAGGTTGACGGATGTCACACTTGCAATCCAATATAGGGAACCATTATATTAACTATACACTAATCTGCTGATGACTTTCTAGAACGAGTGGTTACTTATTAGCCAACATACCATCAGAAAACTGACAAATATAAAAGGATATTCTACCAACCTAAAAAGTGACATCATCAAATGTAATCTTTTGTACAGCAAAGAGTAAAAAAGTCCTAAAATGTTCATTTTACTACAGCGTGAGGAAGAAAATCAGCAACTTCAGAACTGATAGTCGTTGAGCTATAAAAATGTGTGACATTTTCCACAAATGTGTTATTTGTGCAGCACGACAAAGTTGTCCAATTTGATGAGTCAGTCACAAAACTGCAGCTTACCTTGAGTCTCTGCATGGCCTCCTCCCTCTCCCTTTCTAGCTCTCCAACATCTGTTTTCTTGCTCTGTAGATTGTGAATTTCCTGAAAACACAGTAACTCCAAATAATTACAACACCATCTTTCCGATTCATGTACATCAATGTCCCGAGAACAAGCAGCGTTCCTCATTAATTTTATAAAGGGGGTCAGTGATAAGATTTGGGACACCTTCATCTTCTTGGGAAGGAGGGAGGGAAACATGCCACTGTGACCTTGCATGAATCCGGCTGCCAAAAGTGGACTGTGTTTAAACGACGGGACAGATGTGGTTATGTTAATGAAGCTGGCAGAGAGCAGCGGGCTGCTTTCAAAGGAGCATTTTGCTTTTATTTATCCTGAGGAAACGTTTCTTGGCTCAGCGTGTCCTGCGTGCATTAGCGGACATTGACTTTACCCACAGAAACATGCAACATTTGACAAGATGATGTGTGTTTTAGAAAGGTTACAGATGCCGTCAGAAATCTGTCATTCAGCACGGAGGAGGCGGTTCGGAACATCTACATCTCGAGTCTCGGCGTTGCTCGGTCGTGTTCTGTAAGACTGTGACATTTTATCAAAGCACTCTTCAATGTGATCAAAGCGACAGACACGACAGAGCCTCAAAGCTGAATCCAGATCTTAGCAGACAAACAAATGAAAAAAGCCAGTGAACACATTCTTCTGTCGTTGTCTGCATGAACTCTGCAGCATTTTATCAAGTAGTTACCTTTTACACAAGTACAAGAAAATATTTCATTTAACGCGTTCAAGATGATTTAGAGAACAGATATTCAAAATGACACTTACTCTTTCAGAGTTTTTATGGCGTAATTGAATATCAGAAGAAGATTCAGGCTCACACATCCAAAAGACTGCTGGCAGTACATAATGTATGCTCTTGTAAATTAAGCTAGTGGTATACACCGAGCTTCCCTTTAAGGTGGCAAATAGATTTGGACAGTGTGCATTGCTGAGAGGAAATTTGGTGTCTTGCCTGGTCTTTGGCTCGCAGCAGGGCTTCCAACTCCTCCAGTGACCGGCTCAGCTCCTCTTTACCAGGCTGTCCAGCAGAAGGACGCCCCAGCTGGGCTTCAAGCTCGGCCACCTGGAACACACACACACACACACACACACACACACACACACACACACACACACAATGAATAACATTAAAAACAACATTATAAGATAAGAAAAGCAAGACTACCATCTAAATCCACCTTCTAAAGGCTTCCATCCAAGGTGAGTTTTGAGAGATATCACAAATCTTAAAAAGACGGGGGCCTTTTAAATGTTGGAAGAGAAATCCAGAAATAGGGAGCGGCGACTGTCACTCCATGTTTAGCTTCTCTAATCGAAAGAGAAGCATGGACGGGAACATGGGATCACAGATTCAGGCTTTTAATGAAACTCAGGCAGAACTAGTGCGATGCGAAATATTATACTTAATATACTGTAAACAGTAATCGAGCATGTATCAAACTGTGCAAAAAGAAGTCTCATTTGTAACCAGCATAGTTACGAGTCTGACTGATGAAAATCGACAGAAAACCAGAAGTATGGTATCTCATTTCCTGAGACGGTCTGATTTAGTTTTAACTAAATCTAATTTAGTCTTGAAGCTAATCAGTCCAGTTTTCATGTTATTATGTTTTCACATAATCTTTCTCGTAGACAGATATGACAAACAAGAATCAGCCTTACAAAAAGACCTAAGAATCCAAAGTTTAATCCTAACGTGTGATATAATTTTCACAATGCACAGAATTAATTCATGCTATTAATGGAAACCAACATGACCACGGCCTATGCACAAACACTTTACTGTCCATCTAACATGTGCAGACACACAACAAGTGAAGTGATTTTCACAGCTAATAAAAGTCCATTTAGTGAAGAATTATCATGCACCACACTGCTGTGCAATTTACAAATGAATCAAGGACATTTTCTTTATTCATTGCCTCTCTCCTGACTCTGCTCCCCACCACACACACACACACACACACTTAAAATGCTTCTGTGGAAAAAAGCTTTGCTGCCAATGGGCACAGCACTGAAGCCTCTCGCCTTGGAGACTTTTTTTTTAGCTGTTCGAGGGGGTTTGACCTTTTGAAAGATTTTGATGAAAGATATTTTCCCAATCTGACCCACTTCCATGCGTTTAGCATATTAATGAAAAAGTCAAAGACCGTCAAGATTTGACAGACGGTTTGACGAAACAAGGACAAACTGTGCAGCATTTGAAGTCTGAACACGATGAGATTCGGCCGTCTTTTAGGCCTTTGTAGTTTAACAGACAGATCGAGGCACAAACAGTGACAGGGCTAGAGGTCATGATAACATATTTAATTTTGCTCCCCATTTGATTAAAGGAATAGCATTTGATAACGAGACACTTGAGCAATAACGAAAGGTTACCGTTTTACTCGAGATCACTTGACCATTTTAATCACTTTGAACAGCCTTTTGCATTGTGTTAAATTAAACGAGCGCATGCCAATGGGGACTAAAACATGTGACTAGACTGCAGCTTCTATTTGATAATTACTTAAAATGAAATGCATCACACAAAATTCTTCCAGTGAAACAATCAGCTCAGTAATTTTATTTAACATTTTGTGCAACCACGCAAGAAAATCTCTGGTTCCAGTTGTTTAAATGTGATTATTTACTCTTTACTGTTCTATGACAATAAATGTATCTGGGGTTTGACTGTTGATGGGAAATAAGAAATGGGAAGATGTCCCTTACATACTTGAGATTTTTGACAAATTATGGCTTCAGTGTGAAAGTTCCAAAATAATACTAGTTTGTGCTTTAGAGTCCCATTTACGATGCATAATAGAGCAGAGCTCAAACAAATCTGAGAAAAAGAAATAGCCGTGGGATTCAAGCAAGCCCTTGATCTTCTACTTTCAGTTTATTTTAATGCCGGTGCTGCAGAAATGGCCGACTTTTCATTTTCTCTCCTTTAAGCGTGTCCTCTGCATTTTAACAGGTAATTTCAAAGTGGCATTTTAAAGATGCCAAGGTATGCTACTCCAGCCAAGCCGAGCTTCACAAAAACCAATGCAGGCTGGGGATGGGGGATGGGGGCTTTGGTTTAACCTGGTCTGTAAGTGACAGCCACCGTCCCCAGAGGCAGTAGCTCCATCTCTCTGAACTCCACACAAATAGCATGAGAAAAAGCCTGTAAGAACTGTGGTATCTGTAATATTCCCACTAAAGTTTAACTGTTTTAAATAACCGAGACGCATCTGCTTACAACAGCAATAGAGCGCTGACATAAACTTTCTGTTAAGTGTAGTTAATTTGATTAATTGTTAAATATTTATATGGTATGTGCCAATGAAACTCAAACTAGATTGGCAGAAGAACAAAATACACTAAAATGGAAAAATATACTATAAAAAAGAACCATTCAAATATCCTTAAATGCATACAAATTGCTGTCAGCCTCTCTGTGGTGGACAAACACAAACATGGCTGAAGCTGCTCAGAGTGTGACGAGGGAGGAGAAAGCCAGCCATCCTCTCTCCTTCTACTCCTGCAGTGATTTATCTTCTTCCACTAACTGGGGCACAGAGGGGGGAGGAGGTGGGCAGTATAGGGTGTCCTACCCTCACCCCCCTCCAGGAAAAAAAAAAGGAGAAAAAAAACAAAACCCTACCACCCTGTTACCAAACCCTGGAGGCCTGCTCTACTTCCAGCCACCTGGTTGACTTTGCTACAGTGTGTGTGTGTGTGTGTGTGTGTGTTTTGGGGGGAGGTGTGTAACTTTCACCTGCACTCAGAAATAGATGAATTGAAGATAATAATAAAAAAAAAAACGCAATCTGAAAAGAGGCAGTACTGTAAAGGTTATAGAGCAGACCCTAAATTAAATATGAAATGTCTGCATTCTGGCCCTGCGACTATCACGGGAGCCCGTCAACAGAAAATATCCCAGGGAGGGGGGGCTGGATGAAAAATGCATCTGCAGTTTGGAGCAGGCCTTGTAGGGATTTTAATGTGATACTGACACATTTGTATAAATGAGTAAAACAAAGTTTTATAGAAGAAACTCGATAGATGCATTTGTGCTAGTTTAGGTTAACATCATACCCATAAATATAATTTCTAAACAATTATCAACAACAACAATGCACAATGGGCTGTATATTCAGTTTACAAGTCCCTCATAGTGCTTACTGTAAATCACACACTGTAGCATACAGCGCAGGAGCATAAAACAGGACACTTACTGTGTTTAAGTTTTTTGGACATTGGCTTTTCAGTCCAGCCTAAAAAAACAAGTCCGCTGTGGTCTTATTGGAAGGTGAAGAAGCTGTTCTTAAGGAAGGAAAATTGGGAGAAATGCTAAGATGTGCCAAAATACACAAGAAATGAACTGAAAAAAATCAGTGGCAACAGGAGTGACGAATCCAAATGTGAGAGCTTTGGTTCAAATCATCATTAATATGTACAGAAGAGGTCAGGGGAGAGCTACAAAGAGCCCAAACACACTGCCAGTCCAGTTATACAGCCTCCCCAGAGCCGGGATCTCAACAGTATTGACGCTGCGTTGAACATGCGTGGGATCATGTTGACAGGAAACAGAACAAGAGGCAGCCAACATCCAAAGAAGAGCTTTGAATGTCCTTCAAGAAGCCTGGAGAACTAGTCCTGAAGACTACTTACAGAAATGATAAGACTTCCTTAAGAAGTGCAAACTCATTAACGTTGTAATTTTACTATATTTCCATGAACTGCTGCACTTACTTCCCATTTTCCTAGAGAAATATAAAACAATTGAGGAGTGGCTTAAGACTTTGATATGGCACTGTACTTTCTTTTAGATCAATAAGTGTCATTGGTCGTCTCATTACCGTCTTTCATAAAGTGACTTCAAATAAAATTCTGTATTAACAAGTCAATCAGGCCCTTATCGTTTTTCCTAAGACTGTGAAAGCATCTTCAGTGTCATCTTCACAGTATAATGTGAATTTCTTCAAACACTGACTGAAAAAGACTCAACTTAAGCCTACTGTAATAACTCCTCTGTGCACTACATAAGGTCACCTGGTCTCGGAGGCGATCGGTCTCTTCCTGGTATTCAGCCAGCTGCTTCTTCCACTGTTCCACGCTGCTGTTAGCTTCCTGCAGTGCTGCCACCAGCTTGGCATTGCTGTCTTGAAGAGTGAAGAGTTCAGCTTCCAAGTTGATCTCACACATAGACCTGAGGACAAGTTCGCCACACACAGACTTCGTTAATTCTCCTGAAGAACTGGTACTCTGATTCTCTTTGTTCACCTGAACCAAATCAATCGAATGAACCAATCTCAACTGTTAAATGATGCTACTTTAAACAGATAATGTTTGACACTGTTGGAACGAAACCTTGGAAAGGAGAAAGCAGAAGATAAAGAGGTAATAGAGTGAAACATTTCTATTATCCTGCAGTAGCTGTGTGATGAAGTTTATTGACATTTAATGAATTTAAGGAGACAGACGAGTTCTGCAAATTATGAACGTTATTATGACTTTATATTTAATGTCTTTTTGGACAAGTGCTACTACAGTGAGCTTTTTTTATTATTATGCCTTTAAAAAGCTTCAGCAAATATTTTTTAGGAATTAAAGTGGACCAGGAAATGCAAAAATAATTATTATGGCATGATAATTTTTCTTGGGTTTTTTAGAATCATTTTGTTCCAAATCTGCAACAGAGCAGAGCAACACTCACCTTCATCAGTGGGAAATTGTACCACAGGGTACTAAAAAAACCCAAAACAACATCGGTAATTTGTTCTGCTTTATTAAGTTGTGGGAAAGATTCAGTGTGCCGGTAAAGGTCATAATTCAGTGGGGATATTTAATAAAGCAGAGAGCTTCCTCTTTAGGAAGCAGAGTCTCCACCATAACGACTAAAACTGGCAACCATAATACCCCTCACCATAGCAACGGGAGAGAAGGGCCTGCATTGGCCTAAAACAATCATAAAATAAAACTGTTGGAATAATGGGCTGTAAAGCAGCTGAGAAGTGCTTCACTGGTCCCAGATGGAAGGTTGAGGGATCAATAATGACCGCTGTGATGATGATGATGATGATGATGATAATTACGAGCTGCAAAATTTAGCACCTTTCAGGCCTGGGTGGTTTTAAGTCATGGACACACATACAGATTAAAAAGAGCACAAACGTTATGGTTAGGCCTCAGGTGATGGTGTTTAATCTGCCTGCTACAGAAGAGGCACAGATATGCACACATACCACACTGCAGACCAGGGGAGAGTCCACCTGTAGAAGAGCTCAGACCGACTCACTGCTGCTTTTCTAGGTAATTAGCTGCAATGTTTGAGCTTATGTGTAAGGAGGGTTCATTTTCAGTCCTTGGCCATTCGCTCTTTTCAAAAATACATACATCAATAAATACATAAATAAAAGACTGTATTTCTTGATTTTTAGTTCCTAGAATAAATCAAAACTAAATATTCCAGATGCGTGGTGCCCACACGCAGAACTATATATATCTCATCACTTGCTACTGTGCTAGCACTCAGTCTCATGTTTCATTTTAAAATTATGTGTTCTTATTGTAAACACTTTGAGGCATCTGTGATTTCGGATTACATAAATAAAAAATAAATAAAAATCACATATTTGCTTGACCTGCTTGACCCATTTAACTTCTGATTGGCTAAACACACCTGATTCCAGCCACTCAGGAGTAAAGCGAGGAAAGCTGACCATAGCGGTGCTCGTTTCCCATGATGCAGCTCGATGCCACAGTGCAGAAATCACCTGAACGTTAAGTGAAATATGAACTAAAAAGGCACAAATCATTCCGGTTTCCACTGCATGTTCACTAATGATGTTAATCTGAAAAGAGAGCATTCAGATGCAGAGTGAGCGCCACTTCTGCCTCCAGGATGAATAACGGTTTTCCTCATCTGTGGAATACATCCACGATACCATCACTACGCGCCAAAGAAGTCATGCGTTCAGTTTCTTTGAATGCGAAAAGCAGAGAAGTGTGACGTCTTAACAATGGCGTGCACTCTATAAAGGCTTTGCAATTTAATGGCTCGTAAGTCCGCCTCAGACAGGATACAGGGGACTTTTTACTCAGTGCTTTGAGTTCTTACATATGCTCGTGCAGCCAAGCTGGGGGTTAGACACTGCATTATACGAGTGGGTACACTGCTACGTGAAACAAAGGACGGAGGATCCAAGTGATGAGCTTAATCAAAAGATAATCCAGTACTTCAATATGATCAAAATCTGGCAACATGCGTATGAATACATTTAGGAGGAGAAACCTGATGTCACTTGTGAATAACAGGGAGTTTTCTTATAGTTAAAGCGTTACTTTATCCATTCTTAGTATAGTATGTAAAAGGAGGGAGTGACTTGTTTAAAATACTTTTGGATTTCCAGTGAAGAAAACACTTGTACTGTGACTAAGTGATACAGAAAAGTTTTCTTAAGGTAGCAAGCTAAAGAGAATGCTTTCTAAAAGTTTCAATACTCCCACATGCACATCTGACAGTGATAGCCCATGGCTGTTTGACACCTATAAAATAATCTAGAACAGTTTATTGCTTTATTTTTATATAAAAATATAGCAATATGATATATTTTTGCTATGTCAGAAAAGACTGAAACATTTTCATTTTATGGGTTTCTTTCTGTCTGTATATGCATCTGTTGAGGGAGTTTTAAGCATTTTGGTGACTCGAGCAGAAACACAATCTGTCATTACCCTTCAGACAACATCTTCTTGACCCTTTCTTTCTCTGCTGTCAGCTCCACTTCAGCACTCTTGCTGCGAAACAGCTTTTCCTCCCCGGGCCCGTTGACTGTCAGCAGCGGCGGTGAATGGCGGTCCTCCGACAGCTCCTGAAACAGACAGCGCATGGACCAACGGGGATAACAATACAAACAGGATCTGAACACTGAAGAGATGACATGATGTCAAACCATCAGTTTCGTGTAGTACAAGAAAAAAGGCTAGATAAACCAGGACCTTTCATGGAAGCGTTATTGGAAAAAAGGGATTCTTCCTTGTTTGCGATTACACCGTAAATCCTCAGGAGCTGCGCTGCAGTTTTCATATCAGACAACAAGAGTGCTCAAGCAGAAAGTGCACGATTAAGTGGCAAGAGCACTTCAACAGGGTACATTTCCAGTATTCTGCATTGTTATATTGAATGTGTGGTAGAAATGACATTGAATGCTTTGATAGACCAGCATGGCCAAATGCAGGCCAATAATTCTACATTTCTGTTGCTCTTTCTTCAAAGCATAGGCTTAAACTGGTGGCCCCTCCGTTAACATCCCTACACCCAAACCTGTCATCAGGACACAACAGACCAAACACAGTAGCAACAACACAGGACAGAGCTCAACATACCGGTGCTTGATATGTCCCATCTGGGCTTCTGTAAACAGGCTCTACACAAAGCGAGCAGCCATGTGTGGAGCCCAGCTGCTTTTATACAGCATCACAGATCTGATTGGACTCTGATTCAACAAGAAGTGACTAAGATACAGCTGCTCCTTCCAAGGGCTCATCTTTCCGTGTGTGTACAGAAAAAGTATGTGCATCGTGTCACCGTGTGTGCATTGGTTAAGAAATGACACATACCGCACATCTGGTAAGAGGCGAATTGGTAGCACAGGTTACATACTGGAGGGATTCAACGTTCATTTTGGAAGCTGGTTTAGGGTTTAGGGAAAATTAACTGTTAATTTCAGACTAGCTTGTGTCATAATAAAAGTAAATAACAGATATAAAAATCAACTTCAAACAACAGCAGCTGTTCAACAGCTGTCTTCCATGTCACATGATCCTCCTCAGCAGATGTCATGGAATATTTCATGTTCAGACTTTTATTCTGTCAAATATATCAGATTCATCACCTTAAATATGAAAGCCAAGTCTATTTTTTAGTCACTGCCTTTTTTGAATAAATATTCACTCGATGAACCAAAAATAATCATCCACACAGTCTCTTTGTCTTTGAATCAAGTGTTTTCAGCCCCATTGCCAAAGGTGTATAAAATCAAGCAAAAACAACAACAACAACAAACATTTATGAAAGAACAGGTCATTTTAAAGAGTTTCCTAAATGCTAGAAGTTCCTCAATCAACCTTAAGTGTTATTATTGAAAAATGTACTGTAAACCCAGTAACTGACCTCCAAACCTCCTTTGATGTTAGTAAGGGACTAAATTTAAGATGGAATTATTAATAGGAGGCTACAGAAATATACCAAGACATCAATGTAAACTATTTGTTTTTTTCTGAAAACTAAATAACAGATGAATTATTGAAATAACAAGAGCCTTCTTAAAATTAACCCACAAGAACCCACCGCTTCTTTACACATTATCTGAGCACAAATATTTGAGATATTTGTTAAGCCGAACATTATACCCATATTTTAGCCCAAGTATTTAGCTTAATCAAACTGAGCAACATAAAGAGAGACCTAAAATCTGACATTATACTTGGCTCGTCTAACCAATCTGCTTTGATATTTACATTCCCTGCTGCCCAGAAAATGGTTCATGCTTCCTGTCACACACTTTTGGGAACCACTCTGGTAAATCTGAGGCTGTGGGCTAAAAGGCAGCTCCACTTGCTTTTTAAAAGCATGCAGATGAATTAGCTCAGGCACATTTCTATACCACCCGTCGCCCTCTTTCTTTCTTCTTCTTCATGGAAACCCAAACCTGAATTCGTCAACGGCCCAGTCTCTCACTGGAGTATCGCAACCCTGCATTTACTGTAGAAAGAGCTTGTATTATTAATTTGAGTGAGCCTGACTCTGTTCCCCTGAGGACAACGGTTTATTATCTACAGCTCAGCAGCTCCGAGTCTATGCTTATGGATGGATATGGAAATAAAACACACAGCTGACTCAATGTGGATGAGCTCTGTGTCCAAAGGAAGGAATGAGAGAGGAGGAAAATCAAAGCTAAAACAACTCCAGTCCGGACCCAACGAATCGACTATGTGTATTGCTGAATAATTCATAGTACAGATCATGTTTAAGTCATAAATGGGATTGCAAATTTACAGCAGGTTCCCCCTTTTTTTAAATTTGGTGTGTTGTTTGCTAACAGACTGAGTGGAAACAAAACAGAGACGCTAAGAACACGGACTAATTAGCCAGAGTTCAAACAACTTCCAGTTTTTAAAGGATGTATTTGTGCATTTTTTGTTTTCAGGAGATGTTGGGGAGAAAAAAGAAATCAATGAAATGTTTCCCCTGATGATGGGGGAGGCGTGATGAATTCAGTTTTCTGTAATACTTAAATTAAAAGAAAAAATACAGAGTCGATTACACTCTTTGTTGTTGTTGTTGTCGTAGCCATACTTAAAGATTGTTTTCCCTTTCACGGCAAACGCTCGGTTTGTTCTGAAACTTTAATTTGCTCTCAAGTCGACTTTGATCAGACTCCAGATAAATTATTGAGCGCGAGTGTCCGTGCAACACCAAGTCTACGAGCAGCAGTTCCTCCGACAAAACAGGAGCTGCTCGTCTTTGTTGTGTTTGTTGTAGGTTGGTGTTTGTGTTTTCACGCACCTGTGAAAGCTGAGATGGATGAGCGTGCGTCCCACGATGCATCAGCAAAAGAGAAAGAAGAGGAGAGAGAGAAAAAATGTTATTATATGATAAAAACCCCTCTTAAAGTAAAGGCAAAGGCAGTTATCAGCAGCATGGCGAGGGATCTTTTTTTTTGCTTGTGGATTTCCTCTGCGTGTCACAGTGAAACAATTTCTTAGACATTTACAAGTGACTTTGGTCTCCTTTTAACAAAAACAGCCTTCACAGTAATAGGAAACTGGTGCTACGCAGCAAGAGAACTTGTGAGTAAGTGCAGCTCGCAGATGAGAAGGGAAAGTTGAAGGTTACAGGCAAGCGGCCGAGGGACGAGACAAGAATTAATCTGCACATTATAGTAAATGATGCTTTCAAGGGCTTTCAAATCTGGCTTAAGCACAGTTATTTTAACTACACGTATACTGTTTTCCAGACATTGCATGCCACTTGTTTGTGTGGAGTTACACAAGGTTATTGGCAGAAGCACTGACTCCAGCTGAAGGACGAACACACGGACAAACTGTACCAACCGCCCACACAGTTCTGACTGACGGACAGTCCATGGACACAACAGCAAGGCGAGCTTAGCAACAAAGAAACAATAAGAGTAAATATAAAAGAAGAATAAACGCAGCACATATTTTTCCACTGTCATCATAAAAGAGAACATTCAGTTTGTGATGCCCAGCTCAGCAGGCACTCATACACGTGCGTGTTGTGTTGTTTTTTTAAACACATAAACAGCAACTTATAAACTTTTCAGGGTCCTGAGAGAATCCCGGCTTGATAATCGGTGGAATCCCAGAAACTGTAAATATTAAATTGCTTTCCTGAGAGCTTTCCTCATGACGGCTCCGCACCACTGTTTGTCTTAAGTAAATCTACACTGTTTACTTATTTATCCCAGCCTCAGTCCATTTGCTTCCTTAGCTCTATAATGCCTCTCTTTCTCTCTCAGTTATACTCCCCACTTGACTTATTCATGTCTCTATGCATCTGAAGGTACCTGCACGGGTTTCCCTTGAAGCACCTGTCCTTACCCACTGAACAACACACAGTCACGCATTCACTTTTCAGCTGCTTTTAATGTCAAGACAGGGGTTTAAAATATTGATAGCTGGCATTTCTGACTCGACATGCATAGAGTGAAGGAGACGAAGAGGAAAAGAAACAAATGTTTGCTGGCCATCAGAGGATGGTAACAGCTTCTGTAGCCTGCTGTGATCACGCTGAGAGAAGCACGAATACATATGGACTGTTTCTGATATACATTTACTGTGCAGTCGTGTTTCAACTCATTTCAAACTGGATATTATTGTAATAATAAAAGAAAATCCTTCTAGAAGCTAATTAATGCCAATAAAATACAGGAGTTTATCTGGGTTGGGGTTTTATTCTCACCGAGTATTAAAACCCTTAAATACAATGAAATATTCTTCCTAATTATTTCTCAGTTCCTTAAAACTATTATCCCAGTTACAGCTCTGTCTGTTTATCATTGTTCATTTATTTTATCTCGCCGGCTTCGCAGTCTCCTCTTTCATCTCATCTTTAAGCTCTGCAAATAAGCCAGAAAGCTGGAGCTCCGCTGCATGCAGATCCCCTGCTGCTATCCACACACACACACGTAGAATATGTGCTCGGTAAAGCCTGAGGCTGCAAAGATACAGCTCTGCAATACCGCAGGGCTTTTACTGACCAACTGTAGGTGATACAAGACCTATTGATGCACTGGCAGGAAAACAAAACAAGACAAAATAACGCAGCTTCTCTGCAGAACTGCACACGGGGAAGTTAGGAAGACATTTGTCGGTTTATTGTGCCTTTGCTCAAGTATTTTTGTATTTTTAATTTAAGAACAATACGTTTCTCAACAAACGCTTGTATAACGCTTTAAACTCCGCTCTGCACAACCGAGCGAGTTGCTGTCAGGCAGAATGTGCCCATGTGTTTGTAGAGAACTTTAAACAGTACTCACACATTGGCAACTGTTTACAAAAGCTTAACAGCCTTAATGGAGCTCTTGACTGGCATTACAGCCACACTGGAGCTGCCATCAATACTTGGCGGCGGCTCAAACCTTCCTCGTCCTCGTGTGCTCGCAGCCTATAACAACGTTGATTGGGTATTATTTCCACATTATACCGCCGCAGACAGTCAGCAGTATGGTGTTTTACAATGCGCTGCGGTGAGCCAGAAGAGAGACGACGTGATAATAGCCACAGCGCCTCTGCGTTTACGGCCTGCCACAAAATCAATGACTGTTGTCTTATTGAGAGATCAGTCCAGCTTGTTCGCCTGCCTCTGACCTTGCAGTTCTAACCGGTGTGTCTGTGGTTGACTTATTGAGACATATTCATGTGTTGAGAGAAGTCTTTTTCTTTTTCAAAATCAACCAGCCAACAAAACAGGTCTCTTGTTGCCATGGCGACTGCAAGTAACACATCTGCTTGTTATTGTGTTACTAACCCTGACCTCTGACCTCCCAGTGATGCAGGCCTTTCACATTACACCAACTGACTGAGAGCTTAAAATCATATCTCTATGCCCAGTGTCCTTACTGCAAATGAAAATGTGTTTTATTTACTTCTTTTCTGGATTTTTCGAATTTGGGAACACTTAGTCGCATTTCAAAATTAATCAGCAAATCATATATATAAAGATATGTTCATGGTTTTAAAGATCAAACTTTAAGCTTTCAAATTAGCTAATAGGGACACCATAGCAACAGTAATTGTAATTTTTTTGTGTTTTCTGTGATACGTTAAGTTAGTTTGAAATAGCCATGCTTTAGCTGGATTGAGGGAAACTGTGATGGCGTTCACACATGCAGACAACACTTGGGAACAAGGTCCAAATTTTGCAAAGTATCATATGTGTCTGAACTTATCAATTCCTCTGCTAACGCCTGCATGTGCTGACAGTGCACACCGACTGCAAAGCAACAATGTCAAACATGTGTTAGAACTAGTGTTGCCATAAAAAAGGAGATGACAACAGAAGTAGTTATAAGCTCTGTAATATGATGAGTTCAAATGGCGAAAGTCCAGCAACATGCCGAAACATCTTTCTACATAACATAGGATTCACTCCCAGGACTGTTGTATTTGATGCTCTATGTTTGTGCACCACAAGTGTTACTGCTACTGTTTCCCAGCTGAGCAGATCATCTGTACAGATGCTGAACACGGGTTTATTAGACTTAAATTAATGACAAAAAATATATTACCTCAATTTTTAGACGTTGACTGAGAGACTGATGACACATGTAGCACTAGGAAGTATTCTGTTTGGGATTTTAGATAATATAGTGTGCTGACACTGGAGTTGTTCATCGAGATGTCCCTTAATGAAGGAAATGTGGAAATGACTTTAATCAAAGCCAAATGAATTTTAATTGCACTCACCTACTGAATATTCCCTCTGATAAATACCCATAGTCTCATCAATTACAAACAGACTATGGGTATTTGCTGCGATTTATTTTGCAGCAAATCAGGACCAAGCATAAATATACTATGAACATATTTATGCAATGTATTTCCTCAGATGGGAATGTACACTCACTGGCCACTTTATTAGGTACGGCTCAACTGCTTATTAGCCTAACTATCTAATCAGCCAATTACATGTTGCAAATGAAATGCATTAAGGCAGGTAGACATGGTCAAGACAACCTGTTGAAGTTCAAACAGAGAATCAGAGGATGAATGATTTTGGTGACTTTGAAGATTGCGTGGCTGTTGGTGCTACACAGCCTGGTCTGAATATTTCAGAAACTGTTAATCTACTGGGAATTTTCCCACACAGCCATCTGTGGGGTTTACAGAGGATAGTCTGAAAAGGGAAAACAACCAGTGAGAAGCAGATCTCTGGGTGAAAATGCCTTTCTGTTGCTGTCAGAGGTCAGAGGAGAATGGTCCAAATTTGGCCTAAAAAGCACCTAACCGTGAATCCATCCCGTCTTGTATCAATGTTTCAGGAGGCTGGTGGTGGGGATATTTTCCTGGCACACTTTGGACTCCTAGGTTCCAACTCAGCATCGTTTAAATGCCACAGTCTTGACCAAAATCTCTGAGGAATGTTTCCAGCGCCTTGCCGAATCTACCCAAGAAAGAATGAAGGCAAAAATGGTAAATGGCCTGTATTTGTATAGCGCTTTACTCAGTCCCTATGGACCCCAAAGCACTTTACACTACATTCAGTCATCCACCCATTCACGGGGCTTGAACCGGCAACCTTCCGATTACAAGACAAACTGCCAACTCTTGAGCCACGATTGCCCAACACAACACTAGCGAGGTGTACCTGATAAAGTGGACGGGGAAGTGGCGTAAGACTGTGGCACTCCAAACATTTCTATCAAAAACTGTGACTATAACCTCCTAAAGAGCAGATTGGGTCTGCAGCAGAACTTAGCACAGTAATCTTGGCAGATTTGTGACAGTGGAGATTTTGGCTTTAACCTCAGCAAACATCACAAACCCGTTCACCTGGTTTCAGAACAGACCCTTCACATCAGCTTGTGTGCAGGTCTATTAGGTACCAGCACACAAATTTAACAAAGGTTTACCATTAACTGTCACATACTTTGATAAAATCCAGCTCTTTCCAAGAATTAATGCTCTGCTTTGCTGTAACCAGGAGTGTTTTCTCTCAGCCTCAACACACTATCAGCTCTTATCTGAGAGTCTCAGTGGTGAGCTTGTGGTTGGCAGCGTGACTCTGCAATCTCCCGGAGCTGCCGAGTGGCTCTTTGTTAAGACTTACGCTCAGTGCACACCTACAAAAGCATAAACAAGCACTTTACTCCGTTTTGAATCTGCATTGCTACAACATCCAAAGCCGCTCTCAACTCTAACACTTGGCAGAAATAAGCAATGTACAAAGGCTGGCAGAGCAGCTCTGAGACTTCCAAATGTTTGCAAGAGATACTGTTTCCTCCATTTGAAAAAGAAAACAGCAACTAATAAATCACAGCTTCTATAAATACCACTCTGTGCCTTAGGCTCCAGCATACAATGTCACAATGGAGCAGCTTTTGTGAGATGACGGACATAAAATTTCCACCGCTGACAAACTTTCACTTCTCCACATGAACCCCTGACTTATCGAGTTCACCAAGAAACTGCCTACTGTGGCAGGACAAAAGCTGCCCATTGTCCTTTCAGCAGCAGCCAGATTCTCTTCAATTATAGATGATTGAGCTCCCACCTCCATCCACCCTTCTTTATCCTCCGTACTTCGGATCTGTCATTCTTCTTCCTTTCTTTGAGTCCCAGCCATTACTGCCCCTCTGAACACCTTCAGCGCTCGCATTTCTTTTTGCCTCCATTTTTCATGCATGAAATCTTTTAATGGAGTTAGCCGGCAAGAGAATAATGGAGCAGCCAGATGGGGATCATATAATCCCTCGTGATTCTGTATATGTTTAAAATAGAAACAAAGGCACAGAGTTTGTCGGGATATTAGCGCTCTGCTGTCATATTGGGGCAAAGGCCACGGAGACCATCAAGTCTGTTTAAAAGACACACAGTAAGTCTACTACTTGAACCTGCTGTCCATGGTTTAATGTTCTCTCGGAGATTCTTATAGATGTGTGTTTAATGGTTTAAAAGAAAACAAATTATATCACATTTTCCTCATTTTATTGTAATGATTTATTAGTTGAAGCAAAACCACGCACACTATTGTTACATAGTGAGATCTCTACCACTCAACAATCCTCCCGGCAGCCCAAAACAGCGCTCATCTGGGACGCTAAAAGCATCTAAAAGCTGCCTTTAAGCAGCTCAGCAGACAGATGTTTGCTCAAAAACCTGCCTCGGCTCCTCAGGATGACACACAGGCAGTTGTTTTTCCCTTCCCTTCACGAAAAAACAGTTCGTGTGCCCAACATGTTTGGAAAGTGAACTTCCACACCAGCAAGTAGAAAACCTTTTAAGCAGTGATTTGTGTTTTGTTTGGCAAGACTGCGTGCATCCCTCCCTCGTCGTATAGCTGAACGCCGATATGTCTTTGATGGTAATTCTCAGATCTGTTATGATTTTTAGCTGCTTTCACTTTGATTCTTGTGAGATACGGAGTTTCGATTTTCTCCCTCTAGGATGCTCCAATCAACCAGAGTAAGAGGACAGCGTGTCTTTTTTAGAGATTTAAGCAAGTGCAGCATCGCTTTACCTGTGGAGCTGCGATGTTGAGTGCAGGGTTGGCCAGTTCAAACCTCTCCTGGGATTTCTCTCTGGCTAGACGGGCTGCCTCCTTCACCTCCTTAAACTGCTCAGCAAACTGCAGATTGAGGAAGAGAAAAGACAGAAATTACACTCGGTTTGAAAACGTCACAAAGCTTCCTCCTGGAGAATATCTAGAGTGTCCGACCAATTTATGTTCTGGCACTAAAGTCTGTCTGATCTCGCAATAAATTATCTAAAGTGCTAAATCTAGTAAATTAAACTCCCTTTAATTCATTTCAGGTAAACAGAGAAATCTTGAAGATGAATGAACGTCACCAAAGGAAACACTGCGGTAAAATGAAAATGCACACGTGTGTTGTGGATGCATTTTAAATATAATCTGAAAGATGTTCAAAACCAAAGAGAAAACGCTGCCCTTGATCATCACAGGAGTGTCCTCTACTGCTTCACAGTCCTCTTTCTTAAATCTCCTCTTTGTTTGCGACATCTAATAAATTAGTGACGCTCTGAAGTGTGTGTGTGTGTGTGTTGTGCTCACCTGCTGCAGCTGCTGCTCTGTGGAGAAGCCTAGACCGTAAACGGTGTTGGCCCGGCTGTCTGCCCACTGGCCAAACTTTTGGGAGGTTTTGGTGAAAGTCATGTTGGGGGTGACGGTGCTGTTGATGATGGCCTGGCGCCACAGAGAGTAAAAACAATAAATCACATGAATAAAGCGCAGAAAGATCCCTGAAGGAAAAGTGGGCTATTTTTTGTGATAAATAAAGCAATGCTGCCAGAAATGTAGGACATAAATAAGAAAGAGGCACAAAAAAGATGTTAAATATGTTGTGTTTGATATGTAGACTGGAGCACATGCAGACTACATCTATAAAGCATACAGAGGACTTACAGATAAACATAAATCTGAGATATGAAATATTTGGGTTTTTTTAATAAACCAATCAAGGTCAGGGTGGATGATCTTCACCATCATAATTAACTAGTGAGATGTTTGGCACTCGTCAAGTTATTTCAAAAGTCTGTTTTCCAAGATCCCTTTCGGGGATAAATGATGATATACAAATCAAACAGAAGAAGGACATTAATAATTACTGCCAACAAAAAACGATTTTTCATTTGTACAAACTGAGTGAAAAGAGAGCATCTATTCACTGTAGCTCATCACAGCAAACAGGGCAGTGTGTGAGCAACAATCACAGCATCACCAAACGAATCATGTGACTATAATCCCTGACATTAAAAATAAATTTGTGTCACATACAGTTGCAATCAGAGACAAAAACAACCTATAACCAGGCCACGGAAAGCGAGCTACGTGAAAAAGCTTGTTCTGTTGTGCAACGATCTCTTCTGTAATATTCTCGAGTGAGCAGTCTGATGAGGTGAATTTGTTGCCAAATGATTTCTTTATTCTCTTCTCCAAAAGCCTACAGTCTCAGGGTGGCAAATTGGCACAACTGGCTGAAAAACAACAAAGTGCAGCGTTTTCTCTGAATTTCTTTCACTAACAAGATATCCTGTTAGGGGTACTCCCAGGTGCTTCAGCGCTGCTGTGGAGGTTGCATTACCAATGTGGGTGCGTTAGAGATTTTCTGCTGACGATGGGTGTGTTTGAGTAATGCAATCCCACCCAAAACAGCCACAAAGCAAACAGATCTTCTTCCAGTGCTTCAAAGAATCTCATTTGCTAAATAAAATGCAGGAGAGGAAAATATAATACTCCACAAACAGTGTCTCTACATCAGTGCTATACTAGTACCAGATGAGGAAAATGCAATTAAGATAAAAGTAAAGTAAAATTATATTTATACAGCACCTTTGAAGAGAAGTATCACAAAGTGCTTCACAACAAAAGTGGTGAGTTTTAGCTGCTAATTCACACAGTCCCACACGTCAGGCTTCCTGTATTTAATAGAAATGTTTTCAATAAATGCAGAAACAAATGTTCATAAAATTCATGGATGCTAAAAGAATTGAGAAAGTTTGTTTAGAAAGTGGTTTCCTTTCATCGTAAAAACCTGAGGACGATTCATTGCCTAATGTGCCTCAACTCCAGAGTTTGTGGTAACACGTGAATGACTCAAAAGTGACCCGATGAGGAATTATAAAAGCAAGCAGCAATTTCAGAGGATTAAAAATAAAATGTGGCAAAAAACTGCAGTTCCTCTAATGGCCAAAAATACATCAACTGCATAGATTCCTGTAAAATATCCAAATTACATTGGCGTGTATGTAAAAATAGTCTATATAAGGAGTTTCTCCTTTCTAACTACTGGGGGTCCTCTTTCACCAGTTGTGCCTTATTAAACTATTAGCTGCCAAGCTAGGCTTTACCTCTGTGTTTGTGGTATTGTTGCCTTTTGAAGTTTTTTTTAATGCATAAAATACAGCACATTTAAAAAGTCTGTGCTGAAATTTTATTTTTTAGTCTTATTAGATTTAGCAAAGCAGGTACCGGAGCATCCGTAGAGTCTATGGATGCAGCTAAAGGCTAGCAGCTGAAAAGTCCGCAAAGCACTGCATGATATGACAGTAGCTACCTCCATTGTTTACATACAGTCTATAATAAAACCCATTCATGCATCTGTGTTTGACACCACTCGGCCCGTACAGGATTCTTACAGCCCCCGTGCAGCTTTGCCTTATGCAGTAGAGCTGTGTTCAAATCTGTCCTGGCATTCTTAAAACTATTCCAGATCTGTGTTTCAGTGACGTGAACAGGCACAGATCTGACTACATGTGTACTCTCTGACTGGATTTAAGAGTCTTGGGCTCCTACCTTAGTTCCACCCACACTGATGATCCGGTACACATTCCGGGTGGCATCATAAAAGAAGGACACAGTGACGGCATGTTTGCTGGCCGGCAGCCAGTTGCGTTTGGTGGCCGGGTCGATCTGGAAGACATGAGCTCTGGCACTGAAGATGGGCTGCTCTCTTTAAAGGAAAAGACAGGAAAAAATTAACTTATGACTGTTTGGTGTCACATTCATTAAAAAGCACAGTGGCACGTACACTTACGATTAAAGGGACTCAGTAAACAACTTGAGCATGTTCAAACGACATTTCTACATATCACATTAAAACATTATTTTTTTTACAAAAATGACAAGTTTAATAAGGTCATGATTATATTTGATGTCTGAATTCTGAAGAAAACAATCCTTAAAGCTGTCAACACATCTGTTCATAACTGGACAATTTAAGAATTATTTATTGTCCAAATCTGCCTGCAATCTCTAAGTTTCTTCATGTTTGAAGTGTTATCTGTAAGCCACATGCTTTGTTGCTTAAGGCCAGCAGGAGTTTATATTTACCAACATGTTGACAGAAATAAATCTTCAGTTATGTACCTTTTTCTTAAAATATATTTATACAGTAAGAGAAATGGCATGAGAGGAAGAAGAATAAAAATTGTTATTTATTTTATGAGCAATACAGCATTTAGCATATGGACCATCAAATTAAATGAAAAATGTTTCGGCACATATGCATATTTGCTCGAGTGCGCCTAATTTGTTTATGTATAGTGCAATCAATCATTTTGTAACAACACGTCACTTCTACCGGGAGGTAAATGTATCACCTTCAGCCTGAACTCTTTACTTGTCACTCAGCTCTATCACAGACAGAGAGGGGAGCCTGAGGTCAGCCGTTACATGCCTGATTTCTCAGGAGACGTAAAGCTGTCTGCATGTGACGCTCTCGGCTGAGCCAGTTTTCACAGAGGAGAAACTCTTTAGGGGCTCTGAATATAAAGAGGAGTGATCTTTGGAGCATCACAGAGCAATGTTGGACTGTCACTTTAAGTGGAACACAGGGTCTGTGTGTAGTAAGATACATATTTATATTTTTCAGTCAAACTAGCTGTGGCTGTATTTGCACAGGCTCGGACAGTTTTGACACTTCAGTCTTCCTGTCACTAATTTCATTTGCAGTTAAACTTGCTCTACATTTTATTTATTTATTTTTTTGTTTTTTTGTTTTTTTGTTTTTGCTTTTTAGGATAATAACACAGGAAGAAAACAATATAAACAAAGCACAGAAACCTTGTGAAATACTCACTCGAAGCATTTTATTTACATCATAGGTATCAACAGCAGGAGTCAGCAGTAACACCCATAACCCTCAAAACTCTCTTAAATGAACTGAAGTGAACTGAAATATTGAACGGATCAGGATATCACTCAAGTAATATCAAATGTTTCTATCAAATTACCAGGATGCAATCTTATAGAATATAATTCTACCTTTTTCACTCAATTTTAATGAGCAGCTGGCTTGAAATTCTAACAGAGGCGGTGCTTTTGAGTCTTCCTGAAACTTGGGTGAAGCTAATTTTGGTTGGAGCAGGTTCTTTTTAGCTGGCAGTCGCTGTATAGATTAATGTTGGATGGAATAATTACAGACAAAATAAGGCCATTCTGTTAATAAGTGTTTGTTTTTTGCTTTTTCTGGAAAAACAACTGTAGTCTGAGTTCTTTTCTGATCTTTTTGAGCCATAGAGAAAATTGCAAATTGTAAAACAGTTTTTAGCTCACTAATCTAAGACTATTCCACCTGTATCCACCACAAACAGTGACTCAGTATCATTATTCTTTGATGTAAAACTGTCAGGATGCAAATCATCAACTAAAATACTCCAATCTCTAAATGTGATTGTGTTTCTCACAGACCTTCAGGTCATTCATGCCATCCTGGTGTAATGAGGCTATTGATGCAAATGAAGCTGAAGATTTGCTATGTGCTAGCGGTCCAATTAGCGCCCCGGCCTCTTTGAAGGCAATGACATAGACTCGCTGTGGGCTGGACAATAAGCGACTACACAGGATCTTTGGAGAATTCACGCAACACTACACAGCTAATAGAGTTTGCACAAAGTCAGTGTAGCCAATGAGCCATTCTCATGGAAAGTCAATTATATAGCAACAATAATGAGAATAATGTGCAACGTGAGTAGGCTTTGGTCCTTCTCCAAGCAGGAGAACAGATATGTATATAGGTCAGCAATGACTATATGAAGAATTGTTCCTGCAGGATTTGCTTGGCATTACTCAACATTTGCATACAAACAATAGTTCTTAGTGTTTCAGCACAAATGCTGAAGTACAAGAGACAATAGACAATAGCAGCACCAGCAAGTGAGCAGATTTCTGTCCTTCAGGTCCAGGATGGCTGCAGCAACAGATATAAGGACTATCACTGACTTCTGATAGAAATGATAGTACCCAAAAGTGGATTCAATCAAAAAACAAGTAAGGAAATATCACAGTCCATGTACACACTGGATTTACTGGTTTCATTCCTATTCTAATAATATTCTGACAACTCGCTAAAGAAACACTAACATTTTTTATCCATAAATGTTCCATCATAATGTCCCCAAGGACAGAACAATGTGAGGCACTGATTTTACACAAGCATTCAGAGAGCAGGAACTCCTTTAATAAAAACCTTTAGACCTCAGAGTTCAGTGGGAACTGCTTTGCTCACATTTTTGTGTGTCATGATCCTGGGCCATATTGGCCCAGCATTCTTAGCTTTCTTGTATTTTTGTATTTTGTTCCTTATTTATGCCGTGGTTCCTAGGTTCTGTTAAGATGTTCCTTATTTGATTACCCCCTGTGTGCCCCTCTGTGTATCTGTGAGTCCTCGTTTCCCCTCCTTGTGTTTCATTCAATGTTTTCCCCAGCCCGTTATGTCTGTGCTCTCTCTCCTCCTGTCTGAACCTCTGTGTACTTCCTGTTTTACTTTGACAGTCTCTCGTCAGTATGCGTCATGTTGTGTTCACTCCTGCCCTGTCTCGTTGCGATTATCTGTGTCAGCTGTGTTCCCCGTGTGTTCCCACTTCCCTCGTTAACCCTCTGTGTATTTATGTCTGCGTCTCCCTCAGTTCAGTGTCGCGTCGTCAATGTCTCCTCCCCGAACCTGTGTGTCTTTCTGTGTTCCCTCGGTCTTCTGTTAGTATTCCCAGTTTAGTTCTGTTTCGTTTTAAGGCCTGCAATAAAGCAGTGATTTTGAGTTCAGTTCCTGTCTCCGTGAGTTTTGTGTTTGGGTCCTCATCTGCCTCCACACAGCCAGTTCATGACATTGTGAGGGACAAAAAAAAAAGAAGTCATTTGACATTGATTATTTTCTTTTTCCAACCATTCTGTTTTTTGTTTGGTGACTTGCTTGTTGTATAACCCAAATTTGGCAAAGCTTTAGTTACTAGACAGATGGCCTCACATTCATTTCTAGAGAAATGTGAGGCCAGTTAAAGAGGCGTTGATGGTTGACTCAGTGACTGCACGGTGCCCAGGTCCTCTGGCTGCAAGTCTAAATCATCACCCCTCCACTACCGTGTTTGGCAGCTGGTTTGACTTTTCTGGTATCCTGTTTGTGGCACCGATTACTTAAAATCATGAAATAAAAAGCTGTGCAGTAATAGTTTTCCACTCTGCTACTATATTTGTTACTTAGTAAGTCACTTCAGAGCACTGATAACATTAGACATGGCTACACAAAGAGGAACATTCAGTCTCAACCCTTAATACTGCAACATTTAAGCTGCACTAGTAACAGTTAGTCACACTTGTACAGTTTTTTGTTTTATCAGTTTTTAATATCGTTTCTCTCTGGCAGTCCGTCACATTTGATCCTATTTCTGATGTTGAAGCTACAAAAAATAAATAAATAAATAAATAACCAAACAGCATTTTTTGCAGCCATCTCTAAAACATGGTGGAGGCTCCATCGTAGTTTGAGGCTTTTCAGTCAGTGGCATTGAGGATCTAGTCAAATTGATGGAATGGTGAATTTAGAAAAGTACCTTTAGATTTTGAACCACCGTGAAATTAAATTTGTTATGCACCTAATTCCACACAGCTTTATTTTTCAATGATCCCAAACACACTGCCACTGTAGTAGAAGAAGAAAAACACACAGCGGAACACTATCAGTCAGAGACGGGCCTCCCCAGAGCTCAGACCTCAACATCTGAAGCAGTGCGGAATCATTTTGACAGAGAAGGTAACAAAAGTCCAAAAGTCAGTCAACATCCAAAGAAGAGCTTCGAAGGTCCTTCAAGAAGCCTGGAGAGCGATTCCTGGAGACTACTTTAAGAAACGACATGAAAGTTTGCCCAACACAGTTCTGACTCTGTTGAAGAATGAAGATGGTCACAAGAAATATTGGCTTTCGAGCTCATTAGAATTAAATTACTTGTTTTAGACAACAATCGCTTTACACTCCATTGTTTTACTTGGTTTTCACTGTTTTCACAATAAGTTGATACGTTGAGACAAACATTTACAAATGTATTATTATCTGTGTCGTTACCACAGACCATTGCCCATTTCTGTAGGGAGAAATTCAGCGCTGTTCCTTCTTGTACATATCGTGATTTTTAATACAATATCATTCATTCATGCCCCTTTCCCCTTCTTGCTGGAGTCAGTGCTTGCCCAAACAAATTACAAGCTCATGTAATGCTTTTATTTTGACATTTAACAGGTCATGAAAACAGATAGTAATTCATTTTACACCAAGCATTTTCCTACTGAAAATGGATAGGTGTGAAATCTATTTTCAATCAAGCAAGACTTTTGTTTTGCATATACTGCACTGCCCTACTTCAGCATGAAAACTGTGAAAACTACGTAGGTTTGACGAGAATTAGCAGAGAAACCGATCAAACGATGAATTGATTCTAGCACACTGAAGTTCCAGCTCTTCTTTCATATGCGATCCACTCCTAATTACGATTCTCCATGTGATACTTGAAGGCAGCAGAAGTTTGGACAAATCTTTAAACTTTAATGCAATGCAGAGAATAATATCACACACGCTTAAACTCCATATCTGATGGTCTTGGAGGTGGAGATTTCAAAATAATTGCTTTCATTCCATTGTTACTGCATCACTGTCAGTTTAAATTTATCTGGGATGTGATTTTCCTCCTAACGGAGGTAATGAACCGTTATCGGAGATGTCTGAGCAGTAATTTGAAACTGAGCACGAATGGCTGCAAAGTGAAAACAGCCACGTAGGTCAGCTGAAGTGTATTAAAGCCGTCTTTTTCGCGGATGGCTTCCTTCTATAGAGCATTGGCACTGTATCTATTACCCGTCACCCAGATGTAGCTATCAGGTGCCTCTGTTTATGGCCTCTGCTGCACACAGCAGCCAAGTAATATTTTTCTGTCGCTGCGAGGAATGATTTCATTGGTGAGAAAAAGTTTGAAGGAGACAGACTGCAGAGATCTGTTTTTCTTCTTTTTGGCTCAGTGAAACATTCGATAAGATCTCTCATTCTGTATGTGCAGCCTTATCCTTGAAATTCATATGAATGTTTCTTGGGAATTAATTTATCACGAAGGTGGAGTGTAGCAGCTGGACTCAGGGCTGAGTGCCCCCTTCTCCATGTGGTGTCAGAGCTGGAAGTTCATGTTGTGGATTAAAAGAAACTTTAAATTTCATTCAAGAGCTCAGACACAGCTGCTTTACTCTTCCATCCTCTGACAATGGCGGGAAATAAAGATTTAAGGCAAACTTCAAGTGACTTTATTGTGGCAAGGTGTAATTCCTAACCTACTATTTTTGGCTGTGCATCAAAATCACCATCCAATTCAGAAGCTGCAGACTTGTGCAGTGCATGGATACAGAGTTCTGCAGAAGGAAAGATAAAATGTCCCAGAAAGGCATGAACAGTGATTGTGCCATTCAGGTTTGAATGGCACTCGAGAATTCAGCCTTGTAGCTCTGCTGGCTGACGTCCCAGCAGAGCTTTCTCTCCCGTATCTGCCAGGTTTTGCCTGTCTGTGTTTTTCCTGACTCTCCACTCTGACCCTGAATACATTTTAAAAAAAACAAACAAACAAGAAATGCAGTAGCTGCTTTTATAACAGAGTATATCAGAGTATCCCCAACAAAACAGTGCTTCAAAGATTCCCGGAAACTCTTTACTGCCATTAAGACATTATTTTATAATTATTTATTGTAATAGATTATTCCCATTATAGCTGAAAGAACTACTTAATCAGTTCAACGACAAATATTTCAGTAGTAATTTTTAGTATTAGTATTAGTATTGATAATAAGTTATAAAGGGATTTGTATGTTTCTGTGTTTCTGTTCTTATATATGTTGCATGAAAATTGTGTTGCACTAGCTCTGCTTGTGTAATGACAATAAACTGAAGTGAACTAAATTAAGAGTCTTAAAAATAGCTGTAATTATCACCAGTGCTGTGTAAGTTCAAGCTTTGCAACAGCTGCCCCCAAGTTCAGTTCATTTGGGAGTTGAGGAAGAACATCATTATTCTGAAAACCCCAATTAACTCAAGTCAGAGAGAGAAAATAAATAAAATACAAGGTGTGGCCGAATCAATAATCTGCATCATTCTTAAACAGAATTCTAGGCTGGAGTGAAAGACCACAGAAGATACCGTATTTCCACACTATAAGGGGAACTTAAAATCCTTTAATTTTCTCAAAAATCGACAGTGCACCTTATGTATGAATTCTGGTTGTGCTTACTGACCTCAAACGGATTTTATGTGGTACACAGCGCTCAAAAATCTGTCAAAAAATGTTTTAGTACGACTTTGATAAGCTACGCTTGATGGATTGTCTAAGCATTATGGCTACCGTAGTCAGGAGCCTCTGGGGCCAAAACTCGGTCCGCTTCAGGCCCCAAAGTCAAACGAACACTGCGGCATCACTGAGAGTTACAACTGTCTAAGTTCTTCCATCTTTAATAAAATGATCAGCGTTGCTGCTTTACCAGGTGTAACAAGTAAGTTTAACATCCAGGCACCCATGAGAACAGAATTTATTAAATTTAATTGAGTTAGAAGTTAGCAGGAAGTTAGCTCGCTAGTTTCCACCTAAACATGATATAGCATGTTCTGGCTGAGAGATTAATGAAAAAATGAAAACGTACAGCTCTGCTATCACTTCCAACATATATGAAGACAGAAAACTAAACAGCAGTGACGTTTGTAGGGTTACTAAAGTTGGGCTAGCTGGTATATAACGATGTGCTACATGATCGCTAGCGACAGCTATGTTAGCATAACAAACACAGTGAAGCTGGAGGATGAACCCTATCTTTCCACTCGATAAAAGTTAACGTGAGGGTTCCCGATGGTTTGGGACAAATGCAATTACATGGCAGGATGCTGTAAACAGACCAAACTTCAGTCAGGAGAACTACTGAGATAACCCATCCACAATATGAGGTTAATCATTAATATACTGCAAAAACATAGGAATAGAGCAGCTGCGAGAGAATTCAGCATTAATGACTCAATGGTACAGAAGTGGAGGAAGCAAGAAGAATGAGTTGAGTAAAGTTTGACTTATCTCATTTTGTTTCGCTTAATGAACCTTATAATCCGGTGCACCTTATGGGACGAAAAATGCGGTAACTAAAGTGGCAGAATTTCCCTGGTTAAGAAAAACAAATTCATAAGAGCACTATTAAGGAGGTAGGTGCATCATTGTCAAGGTCTACAGTCCGAGCAGGCGGCAGAGGAGCCTTCATGAATGGAAATACAAAACATTTACAAACAACATGCATAGGCATTCATTGTCAAACACGGTGGAGGTAGCATTATGGCATGGGCATGTAGGGCTGCCAGTGGGAAAAGTCCTTAGTGTTTATTGAGGGCTGCTGACAGAAGTAGCAGGATGAATTCTGGAGTGTACATGGCCGTACTCTCTGCTCACATTGAGTCAGCTGCTGTCAACTGCTCATCACAGTGCAAATGGATAATGGGATATTCTTCAATGTGCACATCAGTCACCTGAATGCACCCCAAAAGAGCAGCTTTTTAGTTATTAAAATACAAAACTCAAAGCAGAGAGACCCACAACTGAAGGCAGCTGCGGTGAAAGCTCCAGCAAAGCAACTCAGGGGAGGAAACAGTATTTGATGATGTCCATGAGTGCTAGCCTGCAAAAGGATTTTAATCTGAGTATTAAAATTAATCCTTATATTTAAAATGATATTAGTTTGTCCAATCATGCAGGACTGTTTTGTTTTGTTTCTAAAACCACTTCAATTGCAGTTGAAAGTCTCCACTTTAATCACATCTAGATTGTTTGATTTAAAATCCAGTGTGGTGCTGTACAGAAGCAAAACTACAAAAAACAGAAAGAAAAAAAATCTTTATAGACCTAAATGTCTCTTCATGAACTTTTTGCAGCTCATTGTCAGACCTTTTGTTAATGATATCTAATAACTTCATAAAAATGTCACATTTTTGCCAATATGGCATTTTTATTTATTTTTTAAAGACATGTTGGGTATGGTTAGCATCAAAAGGTGAAATTCTTTATATCGCAAGACTAAATGGATAAATATTTTTAGTTCATTTGGTTAGTTTTGTTTGATTACACTAACTAAACAAACCAAAGTACTGTCCACTTCACTCTTTACGTGAACATTACAGCTTTCATCGGCCACTAACAGCTCTGCACAGCTAAGTAGGATAGATAACCCAAACACATTGCCTAGCATATCATTAAATAAATGCAAGTTACCAAAGCTATTTCTCAGAAGCTATTGCTCATCCATTATTTACACACATGCCAAATAAAATCTTAGTAGTACAGTAGGATCTGCAGATTCTTTGTTTTTTTTCCCCTTCATGAATGATATATATTCAGTTCACCAGTGGGTACATGCCTCATAGACTAAAACCCACTAGTTTATGTCCACATCGTATGGTAATGACAGTGTGCACACATTACATTAAGCAGACGTGCATTATAGTGGATTTAATTAAACTGTAAAATTCTCAGTGGAATAAGATGGTGTGCAAAACAACTACGTAAACAATGTGCGATTTGTGGATAACATTTGTGTTTAGTGTTTTGTGAAAAGTTTTACGTGTGCATCGTAAAATGCATTCACAGAGTGTTAAATACAGCAGAAGGCTGAATGCTAAAGACTATTTTCAGAGCAGAGTCAGTAATGTAGGATTTCTTTTCTTGCTGTTGACTTACGATTTTATTTTACAGTCTTATTTTTTTTGTATTATTTTGTCCGTATCCTTCTATCCACTTCTAATAGTCAAACAAAAATCATACAAAGGGTTTGTTTTTTGATTTGTTTTTGCATTTTAGTGTCATATGAAAATTTCACTGTACAATAAAAACATGATCTGACATGAAAATCTGCACTCATCACATAAAGTGCTGCAGATTCAGCAGATTTGAATAGTTTCTGATGATTGCTTTAGAATCTTTTATTGAAGTATACATTTATTTAGACATTGGATCAGCATGCTTCTGCAAATTAAAGCAACAGAGGGAACAATAATTACATACATGAATTTATTTGTGCTTAAATATATTTTTAAGCATCTATATTTCACAGACCAACTCTAATTCACACATAAAGAACAAAACTATATTATATTGTATGAAATATGATGAACAGTGTGCCATCCATCCATCATCCATCCACTCACACTCATTCACGCCTATGGCCAGTGTTGAATTGCCAGTTAACCTGTTAAACTGTGTGAAGCTCATTTTTTTGATTTATGTAACACACATAAATTTGAGGTCTTACATACTTCCTTTTCTTATTTATTTACTTTTTGGCATTCTATTGCCGGCATAAATAGAGATGCATACAGGAAATGAAGGTTATTTCATAAGCATCCCTCTGAACCAAACGTACTGGCCCCCCAGTACCATTTTTGGTGATATCAAATTTAATAGCAGGAAATTAAGTGGGCATATATTCTTTTCTTTCTCTCTTTTTGCCATATTTCAAATAACCTTTATTTGACAACAGCATGATAATACAGCAAACACCATTTTTTTGGTTTGTCACACCAATATTTTTAGTGGCCCCCATATGGCCACCCCTATGAATAAATTCTGGAGGCACCCCTGGAACCAAACCTTGAAATGCAGCCACACATTTGAACCAGAATCTGATCTAGGTCAAGGCAACGCTACTGCAGACCTTCATACATTACCCCAAACACAATGTTTTCATCCAAGGACATTGCCACTTCAAAAATGACTTGCCCCATGACCATTTGTTCCTCTGCTAAACTGGGGTGAAGCCTCAAGCCCTAGGAGAGCTTTTTATGTTTTCAGTTTCCTTTGTTTGTCAGCACGATTACTCGGCTGAATTTTAGAAAATGCAGTGAAGTAGAGCTTAAGCAAAGAGAGTGCCCATTATATTCCACCGTGGAGCCAGAAATGTCTTTAAAATTGTAGTCCTTTTCTTCTTGCCTTCATGGGTCTTAAAATATTGCACAATTTCTGATTGTTCCTCAGCACTAAAAGAGTGCATGAGGACTCTTGTGTTTACTCTGGCAGGCAGCAGCAAATGTGTTACATAGTGATGTCATTGATGAAGTCATTGAAGAATAGTGGTCGACTTAAAATAAAGGTTTCATGTGTTTCAGAATCTGTTTTCCCTGCAGGAGAATCAATACATCTTGCTGTGGACTTTGGAGTTTGTAAGGACATGAAAAACCCCTGAAAGTATAATTTGGGCTTAAGATGCTTTACAGACATAAAGACTGACTAAACAGTGGTTTTGATATTTAACAAAAGGTGTAATGCACCTGGAAGACTGACAATAAATATAACATAAGCATCAGCAAGAAAAGAGGATGTTAAAATAGGCCCAATCAGCATGTGTTTACTTGACTTTCACAAAAGTTGTCCACGTCTAATGATTCATGTAAACTGCAGAGTACAAGTCGGTACAGCACATGCAGACATGCTGCTCTTTACTGCACTGCATTAGTTCAGACGAGGCTTCCCTGACTGCCAAGCTGCCGTGCAGTGTTTTCGCTCGTTCACCTCAGGAGGAATTTAATCCTGTTTTAATCTGCTCATATCATCAAACTTCGACGTGACGCATCCTGTCTGAGCTGATTAGCTTGACAGGCTTTTCACGGAGCGGAGTCAAGGCGGGCCAAATGAACGACGGGACATTAATTTGTGTGTGATCTGCTGTGACGGCTGTGAGCTGACAAGCAGTCACTCATCATTTCTCATTAAAATGAAAATATGATAGAAGGGAAATCCCAACAGAAGCTGCTTTGCTTTGATGTTAATTCTTATTTATTTTGGCTTATTGGTTTATTGCATTTAACATCCCGAGTATCCATTATGGAGCCAGATAATTCGTTTTTATTGAGTCTAATTAAGTACTTTCATGGTGCTGTTAATTTGCTTGATCCATATCTGATGTTTTGAGCAGGATTTTATCTTTTGACGGTGAGAATATAAATATTATTGTCTGCCATAAACATTAGATTAGAGTCGCCCAACTGAAAGCTGTTGGCAGATTGTTTCATATAATAAAGATGAGGAGATGGTTGCTCCTTGAGATACATAAAATGTAAATGACAAGATAATGCAGAGATGAGATTAACATAATGCCAAATGTTGAAACTGAGATATTTATATATGCTTCTGTAAAAACAAACAAACTTCTTCTGTAGTTTTCCATATCTCAGCTGTTTCTTGACAGCCGCCCTTCCACTGAGCCCACTTCTGATGATGGATCAACTGAATGATTAGGTCTTTGCCACACTTCCTATTTCTTATGCATATTTCAGATACTTCTCCACTGAAGTTTTGTTTTTTAGGCCTTCCACTTGTCCAGTTTCCTCAATTTTTTAAGGAGTAATGCGTCACACCATGCCGAGTTGTGTTTTAAATGATTCATAGGTCAAAAAAATGATTCCTCTTACAATCGGCCACAAGAACAGGACTAAAAATGCATTTTTTTTTAAAAAGCAGCCAATGTTTAAAGAAAAGACCTCAAGAAAACCGACTGCTGCTCAAGAGCACTTCAAAAAATTACCAGCAGGTCATGGAAGCAAAATGTAAAGAAATGATGGGTAGCTTAAGATTCTTGTGTTGCACTGTAGGTAAGGAAGTTTTGTTAACAAGTGGTGTCAGTTCAAAATGTAAAATATTTAACTATGAAATATTCCACTATATTGGATATAAATAAATGTGATCTATCCGTGATGTGAAATTTTAAACTGCACTGTTAATGTCAAAGATTGTTCTTCAGTATGGATTTTTCCCATCAGCAAGTCTAAAGAGTTCAGCAAAGTTTGCATAAAGTCAACCAGAGATCCTTCGTGCACTTGGTAAACTTACTGTATATCATGCTAGAAACATTGAAATACTTTCATCCTGATATCTTCTTTGTGCATAAACTTATAACTGTGGACTTTAGCTTAGACTTTTTAAAAAGCATTTCTTATTCAGTCTTGATCTGCCCCACCACACACACACACACACACACACACACACACACACACACACACACACACACACACACACACACACACACACACACACACACACACACACACACACACACACACACACACACACTCTATGGCTTTGCTGTGTGAGCTTCACCCCAAGTCATCACTTTCTAATCCTCTCTCGCTGCTTTCTTCATCTCTCTTCTTAACCTCAGTACCCATTCACCACCACCAGATCTCTGATCTGTTAAACAGGAGCTGCACCCTCCTGTTTGGCCCTGCAGTCAAACATGACCAGTCGCCCATTGAGAAAATACTCCTCTAACTGCCAATAATGAAGCCTTTAAGCTGTATGGGCTGTAAATAGCCTGAGGGAAGTGGAAAGCTGATGAAGTCACTGCCAGAAATCGTATTGGTTGTGCTTAAAAGCCAGTGTTCAAATCTGAAAAGGCAAAGAGGTGAAAGCTTGCAGGAGGTCCAGTAGAGGCGGAGAAGAACAGGAGGTTAAGAAAGGGTCAAAAAAGGAGCATTTACACATTGTGTAGAACAAACACTCCTTGCTGTAAACAGCTGAAAAACGAACTAGATTAACACAGAAGCATGGACCGTCATGCAAACAGTTTACAAGCGAGAGTCTGTGATGGCAGCGACTGTGAGATCTGTAGAAGCCCTGTTAATGCCGAACATTTCTCAAAGAAGGTCTTGGATATTTCGGCAAGACTATCCCACACCATTTGAATACAAGCGCGCTGATCCACACAGGTGTGCACACGGGTGTTCACTGTTCGTAGACTTAAATCACACCTTTCTTGGCTGCTACTTCAAAGCACATTGTGCGCTGTCTGTCCTGCGTGCTGCACAACAACATTCAATGTTTAATATTTACTGCTGTTTACACTTAGCTAGATTAATGCGATGATGTTGTGTTTAGTATGTTGCTTTGTTTTTTTTTTGCTTGTTTTCTATTCTTTTTCTCCCAACAGGTGATCCAGGAGATTTTTTTTTTTTTTCCCCCTTTCTCACTGTCCCTCTCCCCTTCTGTTTTTCTTTTCCTTCCTCTTTCTTTCTCCCTTTCCTATCCCTCACTCATGTCTGTCCCGTCTGTAACAACTGAAAATAAAATAAAATAAATAATAAAAACAAAGATCGATCAAATGGACCAATACGGCAATGCCATGATGATCCATTTGGCAAAATAAATCCATTGGGTATCCTTGTTGGTCTTCAGACAACAATTCTGACGGCTAAAGAACCAAATGGGACAGGCAAAAAAAAAAAAAAAAAGACTATCCCACACCACATTCTGCAAGTATACAAGAACTCACACTATGAAACAAACAAGGTACACAGAACTCCAAAGTTTTTTGATACACCAAGACCAGTAGACCTTAAAAAACACATTTGAATTTGTTAGTTAAGTAAAGGCTTTGATTTTTAAAAATGAAAAAAAGTTATGTTTTAGTAACATTTACCCCAGCCAAGGTGGCAAAGTTTTAAGAAAGGAGAATATAATTTATGACTATGGGAAGCTTTTAAAGACATATTCACTCCTAAGAGGAAGAGAAAGTTTGTTATGAATACTAATGACCGCTGTGAGTAGCCGTTTCCCTCTTGTGCTAACTCCGCAAGAAAAAAAAAACAGAAGTACAGTGTCATGCATTGCACCACACAGAGTGCTGTATCAATCATTCATGGAAAATTATTACTTACTTACATCCAAATTATGTAAGTAATAATCCAAATTATTATGTAAATGATATTTTTCTCTGTTTTTCCTAAATAGTCGATTCAAATGACAGTCGGCATAATTTTCGAGTCATCGACCAATAGAGTATAATTCAAATGTTACTGAACAAAACTCCCAATGAAAACAGTATGTTTTTCAAAAATAAAAAACTTAAAAAGTACTGTTCCAATTTATTATGCACACAGAGTTTCAAAAGATTTTATAGGTTGTAGAGAATTGAAAATGGTCATTTGTTGAATTTGCAGCATTAGTACAGGGTGGGCCATTTATATGTATACACCGTAATAAAATGGGAACGGTTGAGTGATATTAAAGTCCTGTTTGTGGCACATTAGTATATGTGAGGGGGCAAACTCCTCAAGATGGGTGGTGACCATGGTGGCCATTTAGAAGTCGGCCATCTTGGATACAACTTTAGTTTTTTCAATAGGAAGAGGGCCATGTGACACATCAAACTTATTGGTAATGTCACAAGAAAAACAATGGTGTGCTTGGTTTCAACGTAACTTTATTCTTTCATGAGTTATTTACAAGTTTCTCTTTGTTCACAGCCATTGACATATCGAAGAGGTTAAAACGTGAGGAGCGGATCGAAATTGTGTTGATATCTGGTGAACGCAGGAACCGGGTCATTGCAGCAGATTTCAATGCAAGACACACTACGAGACCACCCATCTCCCATGCTACAGTTAGCAAACTGCTTGCTAAGTTTCGTGAAACTGGTTCAGTGTTGGATTTGCCAAAATGTGGACACAAGAAAACTGTCACTAATGAAGAAACATCAGTGGCTGTCCTAGCTTCATTCAGCAGGAGCCCACAGCGTAGCACTCGCCGCATGTCACTGGAGAGTGGCATTAGTCGAACATCCCTTCGGCGGATATTAGCTACTCACAAATGGCACCCTTACAAACTCCAGCTACTGCAGCATCTCAATGAGGATGACCCAGAGCGGCGCACAGAATTTGCAGAATGGGCAAAACAAAAATTGGAACAGGACCCTCAGTTCACACAGAAGATTTTGTTCAGTGATGAGGCAAACTTTTATGTGAATGGTGGAGTTAACAAACAAAACCACCGCTATTGGTCTGACACTAACCCACATTGGGTGGATCCCTCCAAGATTGTTGGAACAACAAAAGTGATGGTTTGGTGTGGTATATGGGGTACAACGATAGTGGGTCCATTCTTCATCAATGGAAACCTCAAGGCCACTGGATATTTGAAATTGCTACATGATGATGTGTTTCCCTCTTTGTGCACAGAAGCTGGCACATTCCCGGAGTTCTTCCAGCAAGATGGTGCACCACCACATTATAGATGCCAGGTCCGAGCAATCCTAGATGAACAGTTTCCTGGAAACTGGATTGGTCGTCGTGGGCCAGTTGAATGGCCCCCAAGGTCTCCCGATCTGACCCCCTTAGACTTTTATCTTTGGGGTCATCTGAAGGCAATTGTCTATGGTGTGCAGATACGAGATGTGCAGCACCTGAAACTACGGATATTGGATGCCTGTGCTGGCATTTCTCCTGCGGTGTTGCTATCAGTGTGTGAAGAGTGGGAGAAGAGGGTTGCATTGACAATTCAACACAATGGGCAGCACATTGAACACATTTTATACGTGGTCAGAAACGTGTAAATAACTCATGAAAGAATAAAGTTACGTTGAAACCAAGCACACCATTGTTTTTCTTGTGACATTACCAATAAGTTTGATGTGTCACATGGCCCTCTTCCTATTGAAAAAACAAAAGTTGTATCCAAGATGGCCGACTTCTAAATGGCCACCATGGTCACCACCCATCTTGATGAGTTTGCCCCCTCACATATACTAATGTGCCACAAACAGGACTTTAATATCACCAACCATTCCCATTTTATTATGGTGTATCCATATAAATGGACCACCCTGTAGATCAATTTCACTGAAATCAAAAGCTATTTCAATCAAAAACATCTTAACAGTTCAAGTTACATATTAACATAGGAGCCCTTATTTGATAGCAGTTTTACAATTCTTGCATCCATGGAACTTGTAAGTTTTTGGAAAGTTTCTACTTGAATGTCTTTGCAGGATGTCAGAATAGCCTCCCAGAGCTGTTGTTTGGATGTGAACTGCCTCCCACCCTCATAGTTTTTTGCTTGAGGATGCTCCAAAGGTTCCCAATAGGATTGAAGTCAGGGAAGAATGGGGACCACACCATGAGTTCCTCTTCTGTTATGCCGATAGCAGCCAATGATGTAGAGGTGTTCCTTGTAGCATGAGATGGTGCATTGTCTTGCATGAAGATGGTTGTGTTGCAGAAGGCACAGTTCTTCTCTTTCTACCATGGAAGAAAGTGGTTGGTCAGAAACTACACATACTTTGCAGAGGACATTTTCACACCTTCAGGGACCCTAAAGGGGCCGACCAGCTTTCTCCCCATGATTCCGGCTCAAAACATGACTCCACCACCTCCTTGCTGACGACGCAGCCTTGTTGGGACATGGTGGCCGTCCACCAACCATCCACCACTGCATCCATCTGGACCATCCAGGGTTGCACTGCACTCATCAGTTAACAAGACTGTTTGAAAATTAGTCTTCATGTCGTTCTGGGCCCACTGCAGCTGTTTCTGCTTGTGAGCATTGGTTAGGGGTGGCCGAATAGAAGGTTTATGCACAACTGCAAGTCTCTGGAGGATCCTACACCTTGTTGTTCGCAGGGCTCCAGAGGCACCAGCAGCTTCAAATATTTGTTTGCTGCTTTGTAATGGCCTTTTAGCAGCTGCTCTCTTAATCTGATGTATTTGTCTGGCAGAAACCTTCATCATTGTGCCTTTATCTGCACAAACACATGTGTGCTCTGACTCAGCCACAAATCTCTTAACATTATGGTGATCACGCTAAAATTTTCGTGAAATATTTAAGGTTTTCATTACGTGGCCAAGGCATTCAACTATTTCACGCTTTTCAGCAGCAGAGAGATAATTTTTCCTTCCTATATTGCTTGAAAATGGTGGTCTGCTTAATAATGTGGAAGATCCTTCTTTAGTAGTTTTTCCTTTAATCGGGCTCACCTGGCAAATATTGATCATAGGTGTCCGAGATTGATTTCAGTGATACAAAGAGTCCTGAGACACAATTCCATCCATGGGTTTAATTGAAAAACAACTTATTTAATCTTTATGAAACTTAAACACAATTTGCATAATAATTTGGAAAGTGGTGTATACTCATTGGCCACTTCAATAGGTACACATTCATAGTGTTGAACCTCATTTCGCTTTGAAGATTGCCTGCATTTTTTGTAATATAGATTATATTCCTCAAAGGTTTTACCCCATGTTGACATGACATTCATGCGTGGATAGATATCCACGCCATCCCAAAGGCGCTCTATTGGATTGAGATCTGGAAGCAGCCATCAGAAGATGGATACAGCGTGGTCAGAAAATGATGAACATGGTCAGCAATGATACTCTGGTAGGCTGTGATGGCTAAATGATGCCACACCATAACATCACCAGCCTGAACCACTGAAACAAGGCAGGATGGATCGTTATTTACACCAAACTCTGACTCTATTATCTGCCACAGTAGAAAACTCAAACTAAACTCAAGTTTTTCTAGTCTTATGTTATCCAGTCCTCTGTTTTTGATGAGCCCATGTGCACTGTAGCCTCAGTTTCCTGTTCTTAGCTGACGTGGTCTTCTGCTGCTGCAGAGGTTTGATACATTTTGTTACAGTGGTTACAGTTACATTCCTAACACTCCTTTGATATTTCTACCCGTTTTCAGACCATCCTCTAAAATCTGGCGTGGGAAACTCCCAGCACATCTGAACTACTCAGACCTGCCTGTCTGGAAAAAACAAATATGTCACATTCAAAGTCACTTAAATCATCATCCTTTTGTTCGGTTTGAACTTCAGCAGGTCTATGTGCATATATGCACCGAGTTGCTACCATGTGACTGGCTGGATAGACGGTTGAATTAATGAGCCATTCAACATGTGTACCTAACAGTGTCCTGTGAGAGTAGTTTTCCTATAATCAGAATATAAATGAACCCAGTTTTATAGTCAAGTCCACTTTACTTTTGAAGCGCCTTGAGGCGACTTTTGTTGTGATTTGGCGCTATATAAATAAAATTGAATTGAATTGAATTGAATTGAATTTACCTATTCTCACAAACCCTGTGTTTGTCAGAGTTCGCCTACAGATCAGTCAGCTGGATGACTTCACCTTCTCCAGTCTGATGTATTAGAGCACCATGTGCCCAACATCAAGTCAGTTTCATTTATAAAGCCCAGTATTGAAAAAAAAAAATCCCAAATGTGCCTCAAGTGGCTTTACAGATTTTAGAGCAAGGACCTTCGATTTGTGGAAATGTACCCTGATTCATGTGGGAGAGAAAATATTTCAAAAGACTGAAAAAACACTGTGTGTGAATTTTAAAAAATGCTGTCAGCTTTGCTACTGCAGGAGATGTGATTGCAAAGACTGCAGATGGTCTAAGGCCATGTCCACATGAATACATTTTCATTTTAAAACAGAATCTTGATGCAAAAGACCTCTTTCCAGAAGAGTGTTTCACATTCATACCATTCATGTCCGTCTGCCTGAAAATGCACCATTCAAGTAGACCGAGTGTACCTCCTGTGCATTTAGGCAGGATTGTCATGAAAGAATGCAGAATTTCCCTGCACAATTATCACAACACAAGGTCGCCGACACCTGCGTTTGATTTTAAATTCAATACTGCTAGCCAAGCCAGAGATGTCTTTTTTTCCTTCCACAAAACAGTTATGGGGTAGAAGCATAGCGCATAAAGGAAGGATAAGTAGTGACTGATCAGACACGATCGGGAAGTATCTCAAAGTTTCAGTTTCAGGCTGTGCAGAAAATGAAAATGGGTCAGCAGTGTTTCCAAAGGCTTCTGCTTTAGGGGTCCTAAAACAGCAGAGAGGTGGGGGATGCTAGTGGCTGCTGATGAGTGAGGTTTTGACCCACAAACATGGATTTGTCCTAATTTCTGCATCCATCTGAAAAGGGTTAAATTCACTCTAAATGAGCACATCAACTGAGCATCACTGTTCACCATCTGTGAATTAAGACAACAAACAACAGGCAGCCTGCTGTGGCTTTGCACCCTCTGGGAGCGTCGGGATTACCAAAACAGGAAAATGTTTTTGCTTCTCTTTGTTCTTCTGACAGTACTTCTCCTTTAAAGGGTCTGCTTCCTCCGACCTCTGAGAGCCAGTAGCCCCGCGTCCACCTTTCCTGAGCCAGCGAAAGTGCCTGGCATGTCCGGGCAACATGACACGCTACAACTACATACCAAAATAGCACAGCTAAGTGAAACACCAGCTCATATTGTAGCTGCAAAACAAGTCCCCATATCTGTCCAAATTTCCAACTCTGGCACAAAGTAAGGAAAGCTTTGGAGGTTTATGGTTGTCACTTCAGATTTTCTTTGATTAGAAGAAGTTGAACAACTCATCAAGCAGCTCCACGGTTCACTGATTTCACTTTAACTGGAAAAACGCCCTAACGTGAACTCCAGCTCTGCTAAACAGCAGCACTGCACTTATGTGAAGGTCAGCTCCTCTTGCAGGAGGCTGACTGTTGTCACGATTTGTGTAGGTGACACAAAGCCAGAGTATTTTCTGTATTCAGGGCATGAAAGAGCTGATTTTTTCCCCCCCATCGTTTCACTTTTATGTACTTTCAAGACAGCAAAACGAGGTAAGATGAATAGAAGTGAGTCAAGATGACTGGTTATTAATTCAATTATGCATGTCTCAAGAACAGCATTTAAGAGGTTATTCTCCCCACAGAGCAGCTGGTTTTGTCCTTGACCAGAGCGAGGATACAGACAATCCACTTTACTATCATTATGCTGAGGGTAAACTGAACATGTTCAAAGTGTAGACACCCTGTACAATGCACATGGAGGCTGCTCTGTGACGTTACAAAATATTTCAACAGTAAATGAGCTTATATTGGTCTGAAATATCTTAATCCTTTCCTATGACTCTACAGTAATTAATCATCATTAATCATAATCATACTCTGCCACGTGCTGTATAACCATGAATTCAGACAACAACAAACTCCAATCCTCTAATGTGCATTTATGTAAAAGCTTCAATTTTTAGATGAGAAACTGATAGCCGGGACCTTAGCTTCTCATAACAACAGGAAGCATGACAACAGCTAGCTTCAGTTGCCTACAGGAAACAGCTTTGATGCACTTTGTTATTTCCACAGACTGTATATATACGATGGATGTAGCATGGAGGGTGTCTCGAAAGTGAAGCAAATTCAGAAATACCTTAAATCTGCATTCTCACTAAGCTTTCTCATTGGCTAATTTTAAGTCTTCACAGGTTCATTTCCTCTGGTCCACACAGAGAAAACTCTAATGTGTCACATTCAGTCCACTTATTGGCCAGATATGGAAATAGAAATAGCTCTGGTAGCTGATGGAAGTCATCTTAAAGAAACTGCTTTGTAGTTCTCTTGGACCCAGACCAAAACCATCTCTTCCAAAGGGGTCTCGGTGTGAATGTTTTGGTGTGCACCGAATTGTGATTAGCATCTTCACAACTGCTTTTCCAAAATTAAAATAGGCAATAAAACGTTGGTGTGTTTTAGCTGGAGGCTCCCTTATGATTGACAAATCACTATTGTATGACCATGAAGTTACCTCGGTTTCTCAATCCTTTACTCATTCAGTGTTTGAACAAAAAAAAAAAAAACTCCTTCTTATGCGGAATTTTGAGAAATTAACTGGCCACTCCTCCAAAGAGTCTACTGTTTAGTTTTTCCAGCCAGTGGCTGTTTTCTTGGAAGCCTGTTTTTCACTTGGCACATCTAGCATCACAAATGTCATTGCAGTGAATAAAAGGATGCACATTCCTAATCCAGCTAGTTAGCTAGCATTGACCTAGCTCTAGCTAGTTAGTTAGCTAGCTGATCAGCTCCATCCTCATCAAACTATATGTTCATGTATGCTGGCTATATCCATCTTACATTAATTACAGCAGTTATCGCCACCTTAAACAACAAATGTAGATGGCTCCACATTTCTGTGTGTATAAAAGGATAAAGAAGCATGATACATGTATTGAAATTGTCTTCATGAGCTAGCTAAATCCAGACCTGCTGCACCTAACTGCTTTATCAATTTCACAAAACACTAAAACAATAAAATCCCACAAGCTAAAAAAAAAAAATCAGAGTTTGCTTTACTCAACTAACAGTTAAAAAGAAGAAAAAAACAATGAAGCTGACACCAGCACTTCATTATTTTTATGATTTAAACATACAACTGATTGTCAAGGCCTAGAAGAGAAGAGAGGACTCAACTTTTGTTTCTTTTAAGAGTCCATTATTTGTCAGTGAAGCTTTCATGTGCCTGAGGCCTTTTATACTGACTGTATTCACTGAGCGGGCAGAGTTGTGTTCAGCCAACCAACAACAGGCTTCTGTGAATGAGGAATGCTGAAAAATACAGTAAAAACAAATTTCCCACACGAGGGACTAATAAAGGTTATCTTATCTTATCTTAAATGTGAAACTCCATCTTTTAAGCTACAAGCGCTAAATTGCTCAAAGAAAGTGTTTCACACAACCCCCCCCCCCAAAAAAAAACAGAGCAAAAAAAACAATGAGTTTAACTTGAGTCAAGAATATACACAGTATATTTTTACACCACAACATTTTTTGTTTTAACATTTGTAGTTATTTTAAACACCGAGGCTTAACATGCAAAACATGCCAAGAGCTCGTACAACACGATGCACTTGCAAAACAATCCAGCAGCGCATGGAACAGCTGAGCTGCGACAAAGTGTGTGACAGGACGACAGCGTGATAAAAGGGACACCAGGTGATGACAGCGAGGGCAGCACAACATGCTGACAACATTTGCACATCACGACAAGCATGAAACCTCCACTCTGCGAATCACATCTTACAGCTTGTTACAGTTTCCACAGATACCGAGCAGAGGATTAACACGATGGGGAGGATGAGATGAGGGTGGATTTTGTTCAAAGGCAAATAAATATTTAATGAAGCAGGGATGGGAGAATTGATCCCCAATGTATTAATACCTGATGTCTTATTTTGGAGAATCAAAAAAAGAACCTAACTGTAAAAATTCACAATTTCATGATGTAATGGTGACATTTCCATTAATAGCTGCTCTACTTTAAATTTTACAAGCGTCCCTATATTCATACTGAGCTACTTTTTACACTTTTTTTTTTTTAAACCAAATAATATTAATAGATACCAAACTTATACGCTTTGAATACCCCAGGCGTTTGTAATTAAGCAGCTTCTGCTGAGTGAAAGGTACACACAGTGACCTAAAGCTCAGCATTAATTGGTAGGAGGTATCACCCATCCCTATCAGACAGAGCAACAACACAGAGACAGCGGTGTGTTTGTACCTCTCTCGGTGTAGCGGGTACATTTTACAGCTGGCAGACAACTCCTCTGCAGCAGAACAAGAAGGAGATAGTTCAAGTTATAAGGTGAAGCATAAAACCTGTTGATCTTACCAGCCACTGCTTCAGGGGGTCCACATCAAGAGGTTGGGACGTTGTGTAAAATGTCAGTGAAAGCAGAATACCGTGATCCGCAGATCTCATAAACCCATGTTTTATTCACAACAGACATTTTACTATTTCAGGAAAAATATTAGCTCATTTTAAATTTGATGGCAGCGACACGTCAATAAGTTGGGACAGGGCCATGTTTACCACTGTGTAGCATGCCCTCTTCTTTTAACAACAGCCTGTAAATGTCTAGGAACTGAGGACACCAGTTGCTGGACTTTTAGGAGAGGAATGTTGTCCCATTCTTGTCTGATACAGGACTTCTCAAAGTGTCTTCTTTTTTGTATTTTTGGTTTCAAGATGCTCTAATTGTTCTCAGTTGATGAAATTTGGTCTCTACTGCAGGCAGCTCAGACTTCTACTATAAAGCAATGCTGTAATAGATGCAGTGTGTCGTTTAGTATTGTCTTAATGAAATATGCAAGGCCTTCCTTGAGAAAGACATGTGGATGGGAGCATTATATTACATGTACACTTTTCAGCATTATTTGATGCTTTTCCAGATGCACATGCTGCCAATTCCGCAGGCACTGATGTAGTGATGAGTGTTGATAACAAGCCGGATGGTCCTTCTCCTCTTAAATCCAGAACAGTGTCCATGTTTTCCCAGAAGAATTTAAAATTTTGATTTGTCTGACCACAGAACATTTTTCCAGTTTTCCTCTGTCCACTTTCAATGAGCTTTGCCCAGAGAAAATGGCAGCATTTCTGGATTATGTTGACATATGCCTCTTCTTTGCATCGTAGACCTTTAACTTGCATTTGTGCATGTAGACAGTGATTTCTGGAAGTGTTGCTGAACCCATGCAGCGATTTCCATGAAAGAATCATATATGTTTTTAATGCAATGCTGCATGAGGGACAGAAGATCATGGGCGCCCTGTATTGATTTTCAGCCTAGTCCCTTGTGCACAGCGATTTCTCCAGACACTGAATATTTTTGAATGATATTATGTACTGTAAATGAGGAGACATTTAAAAGTCTTCATATTTTTTCATTAAATGCAGACCTGTTGCCAAATAACATTATGGCAAAATGTTGTTTCCTTTCAGTAACACTTTTCCAGCATTTTGTTGCCCTGATTCAACGTTTATGAGATGTTTTGCTGCCAATAAATTCAAAATGAGCTAATATTTTCCATGGAAGAGTAAAAGTGTTACAATTATTTGGAACTGGGGAGGTTGTTGTACTTATTAACAGTACCAAGAGAACATGATCATATCCTGCACAAAACACTTTAAGGATCATAAATGTGGTAAAACCAAAGAATTTCATTTAGGTTAGACCTGCTTAAAAACACACATGAAAAAGACTTACACTTAAGACCACAGCTCCATTTAAAAATAGTACTTATACATAGTTCTCGTGTCATTAACACACAATAAACCCATTCATTAGGCTCCTCCAAATGCTGCCCGAAAATGCAGATTTTCTGAACCATTTTAATGTATTGCTGTTACCGAGCATTGATGTTGAATTAATAGAAACTGATCATAAACTTCACCCTGTCTAAATCTGCAGCCTGTTACCTCAAGCTAGAAGGTGTTCATTATATCAAGACTGCATCTCCATCTATTTCCAGGCTACCCATGTCAGAGGATAAGAACAAGAACTCCAAGACAAGCAGCACAGCTTGAAAGCACCTGTGTGAAAATTCATTTGGTTTATGGACCTGAAGCGACTCTTAATCAAGACTCTGCTCCATCTGTCAAGTGTGCAGAAGAGCTGCAGGCTGTCTCTGGATATTATGAGTTCTGCAGACTCCTGTTTGAGAGTACACGGTGGCCCAGTGACTAAATCTAGCTTTCTTTTTTCTTTTTCGCCATTTGGCTCAGGTGACTGAATCCTGCTGCCTCTCTGCTGCTCAGAGGGATGAAGCAGAGTTGATGCCTGGCTTAAGCTTTGACAGTGAAAATGCATCAAACACAGGCCATCGGAGCAGATGTTTGCTTGTTTGTTACTGTCAGAGGACCATTTCCCCGCTGGCATCAACAGAGTGGATACAGTCTACTTTAAGCTTTTAGCGTTGACACTGTGGCACAACGCCACGCTGACTGGGGTTGGGTATTTAGTTCCTAATCTGACTTTTATTGACAGTAACACATTCCAGTGCACCCTCTTCATCTCACACATGGAAAACACGACAGCAAAAGAAACATTTGTGGTTTCAAAGCCCTGAAACCACAAATATTTCCATGACTTTGAAACCTCGAGTCTTGAAACCTAAGAATTGAATGCGTAGGTGCTTTACAGCAGTTTGCAATCACTTTGTAAAAGTACTCCAATCACGTGCACTAACACAAGTGAAATATTACAATTCATACTGGAATTTCAGGTATGTATAGCTACTTGTTGTTGGCCAGTTTACTTTTTTTTTTTTTTAATCGTAATTGTGAACAAAAAAAGAAAAGGTGCCGCTCAGGTGCGTCCTCAGACTATGCCCCGCCACATAAATGTTAACCTGACCAACTCAATTTTGGCCCTGAATCCAACCAAATAAATAAAAGAAAATATTAAGCTCAATGAAAAACTGTTCAAATCCGAGTTTCCTGGATGACAGTTGTCTTACAGTGCAGATTTCTAGTCTTTTCCATTATCACATATTTTCTATCCATCTTCTTCTGACTATCTGGATCCGGGGTCACAGGGCAGCACTTTAAGCAGATATGCCCAAAAGTCCCTCTCCTCTCTCCAGACACCTCTTCAAGCTCGACCCTGAGGCATTTCCAAGCCAAATATTTTGCTGGCAAGAAAATAAATGTTCTTGAAATGTATTTTAGATGACATTTTAGGAAACGGGGTCTAATCTGAGCAGTAAACGGGTAAATATCGGCACTGTTGCATTACTGTGCACTGAGAACGATTACATTAAGTAGTTTAGACTGCAAATAAATAGAATGTAAAACCACAATAATGCAATAATGCAGTGAAATCGGATCCTCCTGCGGGTGCCAGCTTATCGTGGCGCATCAGTGAAATCACATTAAAGATAAAAGATGATGCTCTCGTGCTTTGCATTCATTTAAGGAGCATCTTAAAGCGCCATAGAAGTCTCCCAGAGGTTGGAAGCTAACAGCTTGGACTATGGTAGTGGGAAGAGGGTTCAGGTGTATCTGAAGCCTAGCTGGAGACCTGCACGTATAATTGAACACACGAAAACACACTGACAGAGTTAATGAGATTGAGCGCAGCATGACACCAACAGCATCCCAATAAAAGCCACCCAGGATCCCCTGCAACAGAATCAGCCTGCAGACTCTCTCTTCAGTGAGGAGGAACAGAGTAGAGGAAGTCTCAGCAGTTGGAGCATTTAAATGACCTCCGTGTGCGTCATCATAAAAAATTACCATTACTTTTAAACAAACCGCCAGCGTGACAGCCAGACGGTTACACGTAATACGATTATCTTCGTTGGCACAGCGGTCAAAAAATAGAGTTTTGATCAAAATAAGTTGGGATCTGCGTTTCAAATTAAAGACTCCTTTCTCTCTCGGCAGCTACCGGGATGTAAACAAAGAAAACAGCAGACTGTCACATGTGAACTAACGGTAGAATTGCTCCAAAAGCTTGTACAACATGCCGTCCAACGGAATCAAAAACCCACAACGTCAGAAACGAAGCTGCTTCGTCACAAAGTTCACATTCAGCTTTTCTTTTTTCTTTTTTTAAATTAACACTTGAAGAGAAAAGATTTCAGACACAAAACCACAACTTACCCCATGCTCCGAGGATTTAGATGTTATTTTGGAGGTTAAATCCACTCCTAATTTCCCTCTCGCCAAAAAGATTTTTCCTTTCCTAAAATCCTGGACGTAAGTTACATTTCTGAAGAAAAAAAAAAGACAAATCACTTCCGACTCCAGATTCCTCCAGTTTCCCCTCCAACAGTACTCCTCTCCGCTCAAGTCAGTTGCACTCCAGCCCGCCTGCCCTTCTTTGTCCGCGGGGTTTCCACAGCCAAGAACACCGCGGAACTGTCGTATCCGTGCGTAATTACGCACCGCGAACGTTTGGCTCAGCTTTGCGGCTCGGACAGACGGACGAATGTCGATGAAAAGTCGGGCAGCACAGTGTTCTTGGCTCAAACCTCCTCCAGGACTTGTGTGCTGCGCTCCCCTCCCACCACTGTGCCAGATCACACTGGGATTCCATTCAACTATTTCTGTGGGACCGCGGGGACTCCACAGTGCCATCTAACGGGCTCCGTGGAAATGACTCCTCATTATTCCGACTGTTCATTTATATGCCAGAATGAGAACTATGTCAAAATGGCATAGTTATAGCCTTAAATCCCCCGCCCCCGATAGCTATTTAGACAAAAGCTTAAGCAAACAATCAGTCATGATGCGCACTGCTGCACTTAATGTGTTAATCTCATGTCAAACCAGATTATGGTGAGTATGGAGATGTTTATAAAGAGCTATATGGTAATCCCAATTCTTTCAAATCAGTATAGAAATGTACAAATATATGACAGATTAGATTAGAGTTTTGTTTTGTTTTGTTTTTTAAACTCAGATGCAGGCATTAAGCCTCTGAAAACTGAGAGCAATTGCTGTAGTTTTTATAGCCATATTGGATCTCCTGAGACTAAGTCTATTAAATAGTTCACGCCCTCCTTTGTTGTATTTTTCATTTCATATTTTGCCAAATGCTTTCAGTGCATCGCCGATCTGGGATATAGACAGGTCGGTTAAGCGCTACACAGTCGATTTCTTTTTGGAAAAGCAAAACTTGTTTGCACCATTTTTCTTTCTTGTTAAAGTTCTATATTTCCCCCTAAAAGTGCTGGAAACATTTCTGTGTGCTTAGAAAGAGTCTCCACTGATTTATCTGCATGAATATAGGCTGAACATGGGAGACTGGAGCCTCAAGTGTGGTGGAAGAGCAATGGGAGCGCTAATCATGTTGCTCAGTGGGCTGTTACAGCGATGCAGCTGACTGCGCCTCTGTGCTGCAGGGAGGCAGCAGGGAACATCGGATCCTCGCCTTTGCATTCAGGCAATTTTCCTTTTAATTTAGAGAGACACTTTTCACTCGGTCCAAGGCAGTTTGCAGCACAGCTGGACGGTCTGGACAGGATGGAGCTAAACCTTCAGGCCTTTGCCTTTAACACACAGGGCATTAATCACCTCTGGCAGCCCGGTGTACAGACACAGATGGGTTTTTCTTGGTGAAGCTTCTTCTGCCTCTCTAGTCAAGCAGTAACTGAATTAACTCACACTGTCCTTCGCAAGCCCACAGTGGCAGGTGAAGAAAATACTCGCATGATCATCTGCAAGACATTAACAAATAAATCTATGCAGAGAATCAAATCTTGGATTTTGAAAGGAGATTCTGGAGTTTTCCATGTGAGACTGCTGCAGTTCTGTGCAGCACAGAAGCACAGAGAGCCAGGAAAAAGTCAGGTTTAAGTTCAGGGTTTATGCCCAAGCAGATCAGGATTCGTGGCTGACTGCAAAGCCTCTAAAACCCACACAGACCACCTTCTGATAATAAAAACCATTTTCTGACTGATGTGAAATTTAACAAGTTCTGACCAGAGAAAGTGTATTTTTATGATTCCTGTGAAAGATTCCCTTCATCTTGTTGGTCATTAATCACACGTGACAATGCACCACGAAGCGATCAGTCTGACACAATCTGCCACATAGAGAAAATAACAGGTTTTTATCGATCTGAAACTTTGTCTCACTTCATCATTGTGACGTGAATGGCGAGAACTTTACGACAGGTGATCTCTATCAGAACCCTGAAGGCTTGTGTTTCACAATAAAAACAACATCTTAGAAATCCAGGTAAATATATATATTACTGTAAAGATTGGGGATTTACAGATAGGCACATTTTATTCAATATTTCCTCTAAATGTGCGCTGCAAAGACAAAGTAGAGACAGCCCAGCTCTACAATGAAAATGCTGAGGCTCTGGCAGGTTCAGAGGTCAATACAAATCTGTAGTGCTGGACACAAAGAACTCGAAACCAGGCAAAGCGTCAAGCTCCACTGCGTGTGCATATTTCTTTGTGAATATGCAACGTTTAATTAAATTGAGGCTGTACTACCTTCGAGTCTTACAGAGGGGGCACAAGGTCTCATATATAGTTTCATTACATCATTATTTAGGCACATAAGAACGTTCTGCATGTTCCTGCTTTAATTTTAATGCGTTAAAAACGCTGAATGATGCGCATGTCACAGAGAAACAGCTCATATATGAAGGGTCAGCTTTAGTATCGTTCCAAAATAGATGAGATTGGATTTCTGTGGGAACAGAAATAAATTAACCAATCTATCAACAGCTTTTTTTTGCTCCACTCTCTGCTTTCAGTGTCGTTCGCTACACCGACCAGGAGATGGCAGCAACGCGCACTTTCCTGCAGTGAAGAAGACGCATTCTTGTTACGTAATCAGCAAGCGCCCGCGGACCTGCCACACGAGGATGTGTTAGTGTTTACTGAAATAAGAGTATTTTAGCGATTCTTTTATCATAACGCGTCCACAGCTGATCTCACCGAGCTTCAGAGGACGAGGTAAATCAGAAATGGGCGACTTTTCCTCCCTCGGTCTGTCAGACTGGCTGGTTAAACAGTGTAAACAGCTGGGAATCAACAAACCCACTCCAGTCCAGGAAAACTGCATGCCAGCTATCCTCCAAGGTAAGACAAGACGGGAATACTGTCACATATATGCTTGTAATACCTGCCGGAGGATCTCTGAGTAACTGTGAAGCTGGTGTTGAGGATGTCTGGAAGACTTTCTCTGTTATTTACACAGCGGAAGTGGACTTCCTCTGCAGCTCTACATTTGCTCCATCATTGTTGAGGTGTTTCTTTCCACAGGTCGGGATTGTATGGGCTGTGCCAAGACCGGCAGTGGGAAAACAGCAGCGTTCGTGTTGCCAGTGCTGCAGAAACTCTCAGAGGACCCGTACGGCATCTTCTGCCTGGTGCTCACTCCTACCAGGTCAGTGCAGGGGACAGATGTGGGCATCCAGAGTCTCAGTAATGCCTCATCAGACAAGCTGTAATAATGTTTTTTACCAAGATAAAAGCCAAGGATATTTCCTCCATGTTTGTATTTTATTTTAGTTCGTTTTCAAGTTCACAAAGTCATTTTAATTAGTTTACATTTTTCCAAAAGTCTAGCTAAATTTAGGTAACTAACTTCTTTCATATCTAGTTTTATTATACATTATAATGACCTCGATGTACATTCAAGATTCATGGTGATAATTGAGAATCACTGGGTTGGTGCATAAATACTATTTTATGCTGTGTTATCTTTATTTTCACAGATTTAACTAAAGAAATGGGAAAGAATTATGTGTTTTTAATTAGAGGCAGCTGGTAACAAAGTGCTTAAAGATTCGGTTTAAAATTGCTTCGTTGATCAGCCTGTTATGTGTAGTGTTGGGCTCGTAGTTTTAAAAAAGCAGTACACGTTGCTCTATACTTCTCTTAAAAGTAATGCAGTACTTTGCTTAATTGCACGCCAGAGAAAGTAATTTGGTATACTGCTTTTTTTCTCACAGGCAAGTTACTCTGTAGTAATTATAACTGCAATATGATTACTGAATTTATTAGAGTTACTAAGTTACTGAAAAATCTAATGTTATTACATTAACATGTTACTTTGGAGCGTGTTATTCTAATACTGGTTCATCCTTTGAGCTAAGTGTCTCTTTTATCCTTGAATGAGTCATAGGTCAGTGTTGGCTTAAGAAACCAAAAACATTCATCTGAAAATGGTCAGGTACAAGGACTAGACTGAAAATGAGTGAAAAGCAGTCCAGTGAGTAACTCTGAAAGACCTTCAGAAAGCCCAAAGAACTATTGTTTAAGACCACTTAAAAAAAAAAGCAAAAAAAAAAAGAGAAAGTCTGGCTCTTTGGAAACAAAATATAAAGAAATGAGGGGTCGTTCAAGATTTTTACACAGTACCGTAAATACTCATTATGATGTAAATATGTCACTCAGGGAGCTGGCCTATCAGATTGCAGAGCAGTTTCGAGTCCTGGGGAAACCTTTGGGTCTGAAAGAATGCATCATCGTCGGTGGAATGGGTAACTACTTTCTTATTTCTGGGTTGAGTTTTTTGTTTTTTGCAAAAAAAGGAAAAGAAAGAAAAGAATAAACATCAGAGATTCTTTTCCCCCTGAAATCTCTCATCAGTATTTTTGAAGCAAATAATTGAGCAGCTGACCTTTAATCAGAGTGTAAAAAATGTGCCAAATTTACCTGTTTCTGTTGTGCTTTGAGTGAATTTATTCCACCTGTGCAGAATTCACAGTTCACCATTAAAGGTGGGAGTCCTGCTCAAAATGTGATGATGCTCAGCTGCAGGAACCAAACAGTGTTGCCATTTTCCATGAACTTGGTTTGCTTTTGTCTGATGCTCGTGCTCTGTGCTGACTCTGCTGTGTTGTGGGCAGACATGGTGACCCAGGCCGTGGAGCTGTCCAACCAACCACATGTAGTCGTAGCAACGCCAGGCCGACTAGCCGATCACATCCGCAGCTCCAACACCTTCAGCATGAAGAGGATCCAGTTCTTGGTGAGTTCACCGAAACTCAGAAATAGATCAGATCCAATGATGAGAGTATTGTTATTACATAAACTTCTGTTTATATGAAGTACTTCTGTCACGTACAAGTTGTAATCTTTCACCAGTGTGCACACTATTTAGTATTTTTGCACCTTGTGGAGCCACGGTTAGATGTTCAGTAACTGTGATGTAATTGTATATAATATCTCCTGGTTATAGTGACTGTTTGTGTGTCTCCTTTTCGTCTGTGGCAGATTTTGGATGAGGCAGACCGGCTGCTGGAGCAGGGCTGTACCGACTTCACCAAAGACCTGGAGGTGATCCTGGAGATCCTGCCGGCCAAGCGTCAGACGCTGCTGTTCAGCGCCACACTGACCGACACCCTGCAGGAGCTGAAGAGCATCGCCATGAACGAACCGTTCTTCTGGGAGAGCAAATCGGAGTGAGTGACCTGCATCTGTCTCGCGATTTGCAGGTTATTCATGATCCAGTGAGAAATCGAATAAAACTGTTAGCAGGGTTCAGATTGGGAAACGGCGTGTGCAGATTTTCACCGGATACGTTCACAGAAAACTAAAAGAAACGATGTAAAATGTGAAAGTGTGTACAGAATAAAACAGCGGCTCAGCAGCTGAGCTTTATGTTCTCTCTTCAGCTTTACATGTTTTCTCCTCCTGGTGAGGTTAAATCTGTTATCTGATCTCGGTGGGCAGATAATAGAATCTAACTGCGCATGAGCGCTGTGTCACAGAGGCTCCACAGTGTTCAGTTGTTTCATCACCTGATGTTTCTGAATCCCCATCACCTTCAGCGATGCTGTCTGTTATATTTTTGAAATATCAAATCTAACCAGTGGTCAGTGATTTATCTTTTGTTATTGATGTTGTCAGAACACGAACGGTAGAGGAGCTGGACCAGAGATACATCCTCACTCCAGAGAAGGTGAAGGACGCCTACCTGGTTCATCTGATCCAGACATTCACCGATGAGCATGATGATTGGTCCATCATCATTTTTACCAACACGTGCAAGTAAGAAGCCACGAGGGGTTCAGCATCCAGGAAAAAAACGATCATATGAATGATGTAAAACTTCTGCGTGCAGGTCTTTGAGTGTTCTCGCCTTTTTGTAGCTGTGGTTATGCTCACGTCGCACTGAATACATTTTCTTGACCAATTCAGGAGCTGTCAGATCCTCACCATGATGCTGCGGGAGTTTAACTTTCCAACCATCTCTCTGCACTCCATGATGAAACAGGTGAGGCTTGTGTGAACAGCAGCAAGGGCACAAACTGACATCAGCAGGGCGCCTGCTGAGACATTTTAAGGGCAGCTTCTTTGCAATGACAGCTGAGTGAGGTGCAGTCAATTAACTTTGCACCTACAAAGCATTTGACTTTGCTTTCTGTGTTGGAGATTTCACAATTCCTCAGAGGTCCTCTACAAATATCTGGGAATTATATTTGTGTCATTAAAGGGACAAAGAGTCTGTTGAAAAGGATCAGAGTATTTTACAGCAGATAAATGAACCTGCAGAATAACAGGCTGTGCTTTTTGTTCTTCAGAAACAACGATTTGCAAACCTCGCCAAGTTCAAAGCCAGCGTCTACAAAATCCTGATAGCGACTGATGTAGCTGCCAGGTGAGAATGCACGCAGAGCATTGGAAAGAAATGAAAAGGCCACATTTTTATGACTCTAATCAACAAATCTGACACAAACATTATGTAGTGCGAGCCCGTTTAAGGCTTCTGTCACTCCTCAATGGAGTCACCACAAAGCATTTCAAAGCAGAAACATGCGTTTTCCTGTTACTTCCCACCCACAGGGGTTTGGATATCCCAACTGTCCAGGTCGTCATTAATCACAACACCCCCGGCCTTCCCAAGATCTACATCCACAGAGTCGGGCGAACAGCCAGAGCAGGTTTTGTTTCTGGTTCTTTTTTTCTTCTGAAATCGTCTTCCTCGCGTCTGACATAAACACCACTCATGCACTGTGATGTTTTCCTCCTGCAGGGAGGAACGGAGTGTCCATCACGCTGGTCACGCAGTACGACATCCACCTGATTCACTCCATCGAAGAACAGATTCGTAAGTCGCATCTAGGGCTCAGTTTAAAGACCTGTGAATAAAGCTGGTAGGAAAGCTGCACCTCAGGATAGATTGTAGTCCATCGGTAACATTAATAAGTAAAACTTTTGACTTTTAGAGATTGTATTTATCTTAAACTTGGATGTTTGCACAATTTCTGATTGCAAAAGAGGTTAGATAATGATTTTTGCTTTTTGAGATCTGCAGCTCATCACCATCTTGTAAATATCACAAAGTGTGTGTGTGTGTGTGTTTAAACACTGGCCTCTCGTCTTCTTACAGAAACCAAGCTGAAGGAATATCCTGTGGAGGAGAAGGAAGTCCTGAAGATCCTCACCCAGGTCAACGTGACCCGGCGGGAGTGTGAGATAGTACGGATGTTTTATCACTTATGCTCACCTCTTGCTGTTCACTGTGCTGAATCCAGTTAAAGTGGAACATCGCTGTTGTTTCACACGATGACTGACAGTCTGAAAATTGTCCCGTTAGTCAGGGACGCCTGTTTTTAACCTGCCTCACCAGTTAAGTGTTTTCACTGTAAACTCCATGTTGCAGAAACTCGAGTCAACGGACTTTGATGAGAAAAAAGAGATCAACAAGAGGAAACAGCTGATCCTGGAGGGGAAGGTGAGTGCAGCCTCTTAGTGAACTATTTAAACATTATTCTGTTTTTGATTAGAAGCATCATTATTATATTTTTAAGTCGAGTTGAACGTCTGAACAACAGTGAGGCGTTATTTTCCAGATCTCGGGGTGATTGCTACTTAGGCAGAAGGGACAAAATAATTTTAATATTTTGATATAAATACAAATAGTAAAACTAGACTAGAGTCTATGAAAGGTCTGTAAAAAAAAAAATAAACAGCTTCTTATAAACTCTGAAATATTTATGAGTCATGCTTGATGCCTTTTACTTCACATTTAAGGTTGATTGGAGATCATAAACATTCAGAACAGCAGCGTTACACATCGACTCACCAAAACTATGAATACGAGACAAATTAAATGTTATCCAGTATTTGACAGTCTCCTGATGACATCACCTACTCCTGAAGGGTGAACGGCAAAGCAAGATTAATGACTTGGTGAGCTCTTTTTACTGGGCTAAATCGCCATGGTAACTTATGCTGAATACATCACCTGTGCACAATGTTTTAGCCAAGTTTTAGTTTAAAATGAGCTGGATTTTTTAAAATTATTATTTTTCATTTATTTACAGGATACTGTGTGATATAGATTATGAAGGAATAATATATGCAACTAAAATAAGAGCTAGCTATAAAGTTCCAGCAGTGCAAACTGTGTGTAAGTCTTTTATAGTGCTGTAATTGCAGCTGCTGGAGCAAAATTGACGATGGCATTTGTCACAGCACACAATAATATTTTCCTGCGAGGCTGTCTGAAAGTAACCTGTGACTAAATACATCCAGTTTAAAGTTTCGGAGCTCTGATGTTCACCTGACATAAAGAAGTGAAGCGCAGGATTCAAGTAAATTAAATCAAGTTGAAATGTTTTTATTTTACGCGTCTGCCTTGCAGCAGTGTTGCATTTAACTGTTACATTTTTTTGTTCTTTATAGATTTTAATCGTTTTATCACCGTTGTGATGACAACGTAACGTAACAGTAATGAGCCCACACAGCATGAAGCAGAGAACATTTAATAACCACTCTGTCATCTCTGATTGGGGTTCTGTATCTTGTCAAGCCAGCGACTACAACACAGCTGTGGTCGCTGAGGGTCAAAGGTTATGCTGCTCACACTCACAGGCAGTAGCTTTTTGTGGCCATGTCTACTTTTAGTATGGATTCTTTACAAGAGAAAATCCATCATAAGTGTCCAGCGCCCTTTTGCAGCGGAGAACTGATGGAATAACCAGTAGGTGTTGTGACGACCGTGTACATAACTAGCCTGTGTGAAACAAGCCTTTAGCAGCAGTGTGATGTTTTGGCTGCACAGGTGTAATGAATATGGACACACATGATAGCAGCAGGTGCCTCTCTGTCCACCGTGTTTTAAATAAAGTGTAAAAGACCAAGAGTGCCTAAAATACCTGCCCTACGGTGAGTTTGGCATTCTGGTATTTAAGAAGTCATTTCCTGCCATTTCAGGATCCAGAGCTGGAGGCCAAAAGGAAAGCTGAGCTGGAGAAGATCAGGAGCCAGAAGAAGAAGTTCAAACAGAAAATCCAGGAGAGCATTCAGAAACAGAAACAGCTAAAAAAGAAACTGATGAAGAGAAGACAGATGAAAAAGAAAGAGGCGGCGCAGGCAACTGCATGAAAACCGCCTCATGTATATACTGCACACTGTATAATAACCTGTAATATTTGTACCTGCAAATAAACTTCAAGCCACAGAAACAACTGAAGTTGACAGCGTTTATTGATTCAGTTTAACAAGAGAATCAGCATCTTGTGATGAAACGTCACTGCAAATAAGACTGTTTCAAATATGTATTTACATCACATTGAGACTTTATTTCATGAATTAAATCCCGGCCTAATGACGTGGTGAATGAACGCTCTGCGTGGAACAGAATCACATCTTCAATGATCGCTGCACATGTTGGAATTGACTGTAGCTCAGAAGATGGGAGGAAAAAAAAAATATTACGGCAACATTTTTTTAATAATTTTTTTTTAAAGCTCTAACACATTAGGATTCACCGGAACAAGTTGATATGCTAAAAGAACTCTGTGCACAAATGTCAACTATTTCTAACTCAAACATAACAATGTAAAGCGCAACATGATTGTCACGTGTGTGCAGAAATAAGAAGCAGGTGAGAAACAACGGTGCAGTACATTCTTGCTGTGTTCAGAAAGTGTCATTCCTGGAAGAAGTTACAAAACTACAATCCTTCGGACAGTTTGAAGAGAAGATACAAAAATCGAGAAAGGAAACGGCGTCCCGCTCATTCCTGTACTCAGCAAGTTGCTACGAAAAAAATAGATATATATCCCATATTTCAGTAAAACTACACAACGAAACGATGCACACGGCAGCAAAATGTCTGACGAAAGCAAAGTGGATCAACTCAGGAGGAACTGCTCAGCACAAATCAAACAGCCACAGAAGGGGAAAATAAAATCTAACAACCTCCATTTTTACCTCACAGAGAAGGAAGGTGGCTTTTGTATCCCCTGCCCCTCAATCAGCCCAGCTGCTAGACTCACTCGCTTCATTTTATTCAAACAATAAAAATATATAAATAAAACAAGTCCTTTTCTGTGGGTTTCTTAAGCCCTCTGGTGTCAGAAAGGTTGTTGAAAATGCTGGTCGTTTGACTGGAACTACATTCATGCTTGTGCTGCGGCTGTTTATCTGAGGGTGAGCGGTTATAGGCACTGATTCTGGTCTCATTCGCTGTTTATTTCATCTCTCTGCCACCGCCCGATCAGTACTGGGTGGCATTTTCTGCTGTGAGTGACTGGGGGTTAATAACAGAACAATTTGAATCCACAGGAACCAAAAGTCTTTCGGGTCAAGTTCATTTCTGAATTTCAAACACTTCTTTTCAACCTGATTAGCTTTCGTTGTATTTGGGTGGTCAACGTGACCTTTAATATGGCTTCATTAAGGTGGAAAACACAGTGGCATCTGGTATGAAAAAGTCCACTCTTTTCCCTAAACCTTTGACTTTAACATGTTTCCTTCTCTGCCTCAGCCACCTTCCTTTTCTTCTACTTTCTTGCGGTTGATTGATCGCCACGACTGCCTGTTAGCCTCATCTAAATGTCCCCGTTTAGTTTCTCTTACCTCAAGCAGGGATTCACGTGATGAGTGTGAACAGTCCACAATCCCCTGAGGAAATCACTCAGAGCAAAAGCATTCAAGCATTTGCCAATGTAAGCGTACACAGGGTGTTTTAAAAAGACAGCGGGACGTCAAAGACGCCGTCGTTCGAAAGATTAAAATAAGAGGGGGGGAAAAAAGCCTTCGCTGAAACATCAAATGACGCCGAGCTGAATATTCAATGCTGGTCACGTTTGATAGTTTCAATGACTTTTTTGCAATTTTGTGCTCTGTGGTAAGAAAGGTAAACTGTCCCATGATGATCGCGACATCGTCGGGATTCGCGTCTCATGTCTTGAAAAAGAAGGAAAAAAAAAAAAAAAAGAAAAAAGAAAAAAAAAAGTCTGAAATCCCCATGCCCCTCCACCACTGACGGGTGGTCGAAACCACCCCACTGCAGACCTTGTGAACGAGCCAGTGGTTCTCAAGGCGAATGAAAGGCCTTTCAATATCAGACTCAGACACAGAAACAGAGTTTGTCGTTCCTCTCTGAGAGGGTCCGTCGACTGCCGCTTTCTTTAGAGGCTGCTGAGGTTTGGAGGGTCCAGTAGAAGACAGTACGTAGCACGCTTCTCCCATGTCAAACCTAATTTTAAAAACAGTCCAGGGCACTGCACAGGTTGATAGTCAACCAGCTTTTAAGCATGGGGAAGCAGAACTGCAACCAGGTCGTGAAAGGTTTCTTCAAATTCTGCTGAAAATCTACGATCTTCACCTGAAGACGAGCATATAAACTTTTCTCAGACGCTGTGGATGGGAAGGTGTTGGGAAGATTATTTTATTTGGAGCTCAACCTCATTTGGATTCCCATGAGAGACCGTTTGGACCTCTCGTGTTTCCCTCAGCAGCCCGACCACAAGCCGCCATCTTTTCGACCTCCCTCCTTCACTCTGCATGGGCATTGGTTCCTGCCTCTCACTTGTTCACTCGGCCTCTTATGCCATCTTCCTGCCTGTCTGTTCGTGCTCTCTTCTTCTTCTACCCTCTTTGTTTCTCTCCCTGGTCATTGGTTTGGTTTCGCTATCCCGTCGCTTTCACTTGGTGGTGCTTCGGTTGTAGCAGAGGAAAACAGGTATCCATTTTATGTTTTTATTATTTCCCAGATTAAAAAGCTGATGAACTAAGCTCAGCTCAAGCCTAGCTCCCTTCTTTGGGTAACCTGCAAGACAACACGGATGAGAAAAGTTGAGCTGGTAGAGCTTTTGCATAACATGCTTTATATGCCTGATGTGATTTTAGCTCATCCACAAGTCAATTATTATATAACATTTCCAGTGGATGATCCTGAGGTTTCAGGCACTTTCACCAAGTTTTATGTGCAACTGGACTTAAAATATATTGTAAGTTAGCCAAGATCAGTGAGACACCTGAAGCTTGTGGCACTCAGTCATGAGATCAGCTTTTCTCTGAATACTTTGACACTACACTGCAGCTAAAGACATACTTCATGTACTTACACTTCAGTACTGCGACAGTCCAGTCACGCCGCCATGCTGGTACGCACGTTCACCCTGGTAGGTCGAGTCCTGGGACAAAGCCACGTCGATTTGGGACTTGAACTCGTCACCCAGGTAGCTGTCCTGGAGGACATAACGGTAAACAAATCAGTTGTTTTTCCATCCAAGATTGTTCAAGTTTGTCCACCGACGCCTTCAGAGTTTAACCGATCAGTGTTGAGAGTCATCCAGACGTTTTCAAGGGACACTCAGACGTAGCTGCCCCTGAGCAAGCACTTTTATCTCCCCTGAAAACAGCTCTGAATGAACTGCTGCAGAACTTTTGCAAAGTGAGAACACACAATGGCCAATCAAAAAGTCCCTGGTAGTTCCTGAGGTGGAAAACACTGGAAAGTGTTTAGACAGGAAACTTTTCCAGCTCAGGGTCCTTTAACCTTTTTCTAATTCAATCTTAGTAATGCTTTTATTTATTTATTTAAATAATTGAATGAATCTGGATTAGAATACAGTTTCTCTGGTCTAGATAGGAGACTGGTATTTATAATGATTTTAAAAGATATGTAGCAACTCATCATTCCAGGTTAATTTCAAAACAAAAATTTCTCAGAGGATTAATGCATGATCACAACCCAAGAGATTATTAATGAAACAGCAACACTGATGATATTTATGGCAACAGTTAAACTTGGTTGTCATTAAATTAGCGTTACTCTCTGCTGCATCTCCTTTCTTTAAGCAACAGTGACGCGTTACCTGGGAGAGCTCCGGCTGGGAGAGGCCAGGCTGGCTCATCTGTGAGGGCTGGCTCATGGAGATGTAGCCTTGTGTCAGTGGCCCCTGGGAGAAGGATTGGGAGGCTCCATCCTGGCTGGCTTGACTGTTGGGTCCATTACCCTGACAGGCACCCTGGTGTGCTGAACCACGGACCCTCTGCCGCCCACCACGCCCAGGCTTACCTTTCATTGCTCCACGCCCTTTAAGGAGGTGGAGGAAGGAAAAAATAAATAAATAAAATCACAACCTGTCAAGTCATTATGCTGGGTAGCTATAAGGCATGAGAAGTGACAGTTATCAAATATCATTGAAGGACTTTGCATTATGCCCTCAGTGAGCAGCAATTTTTTGGAATCACTGAACATCAAAAAACAAACAAAAAAAAAAAGAACACATCCAGAATAACCCGTCTGCGTGACGTTATTAAGGTAGTCTGAGGTGGGACTAGTCCGAGCAATGCTGGAGGAGGTCTATCAACTTTCCCTCCCCTCTTTTTTTTCCCCTCCTTCTTAGGTTTAGATTTGCAGTTTCAATGAAAAACAAACTTTCCTCACTTCTCCTTTTGCTGTTATCGTACCTGCAGCAGGGCCATTGGGCTGACCTAGATAGCTAGGTGGAGCCATTGGTGGCATCACCAAGTTGAAGGGTATAGGAATATTCATAGCAGCCATGGGACCTGGGCCTGCACCAATCATCCCAATCTGGTCATGTGTTTGGAAGTACATATTAGATGGACGTCCACCTGAAAGAGATCATCAGTATCAATAAGACATGGCATGCAAAGTTTTGCTGATTTTAAAAACAAACAAACAAACAAACAAACAAACAAACAAAAAAACAAAACAAAAAAAAACAGCTGACATATTACCATTGCTCCGGTCGTATGCAGAACCAGGGATGAGAGCCTCACGGGCATCGTACATTGCAGTGCTCATAAAACGTCCTCCCTGGAAAACACCGGTGACGTTTAGAACAAATTTGACAAAAATCTCCTTATACACAAGAGCTCAACACCATTTAGCACTCACTGATTTGCACTAACCAGCTTAAAAACAACAACAACAACAACAAAAACACTGCTGCCTTCAGTTTACTTCCTGTGACAGCTGACTGGATGCATGCAGCCTTTACATTCATGGCACAAGTTTTGGGAGACCCCCTCGTGTCAAAGCAGGTGTGAATGTTGACACCTTTAATCAGACTCTCCTCAACTTGCTAAGCACAACACTCCTCATCAGAAGAGAAACAAGACACATTTAAAAACAAATAGACAGCAAAGACACAAAAACATCTTGTGACCAAAAGGTTGAGCCCCTTTTCCATTAGTACCTACTCTGATCGATTCGCCACCTGATACCAGGTACTAAAATGTGAGGATGTCAAACTGTGCATGCCACCGATTAGCGGGCCAATGGCGTCACTCAATGAGTCACGAGCATCTTGTTCACAAAAAACACACCTTTGTTGGATACTAATTTACGTCACAGGACGCTTGGCCGCGTTGCTGTGACGACGACCATGCACATTAGGTTGTAATGGAATGCCAGTCGAACAGAGTCAAGTCAATCCAAGCAGGTAGTAATGGAAAGGTATCACGATCCTAAATTACTTTTTAAGTCAACTTCCACTGTTACTCAGGTGCCAATTCCCAGTATTAGTTTGGATTCATACATCATTTAAAAAAAATAATTTAAAAAATGTATGACACGTTCACTCAGTCCTACTCACAGGGTTGATGGTGTTGACCAGTTTGCGGGGCTTGCTGAACTGCATGAGGCTCTCCCTCAGGTTGTTTAGGGGCCCCTCCACGAGGACCTTTTGCTCCTTGTAGTTGTTCAGCAGGTTGTTCCACAGTGGCTGCTTGGAGAGTGCCTTGGGGTTGCCCACAATGATCACACCATACCTTCAGACATAAGACAACTGATGAGGGGTAGGTTGCAGCTTACACAAATCACACAGTGTGAAATGTTGTGTGCGCAGAACAGAGTCAATCTAGTGTGTGTTCATATAGCCTGATCGTTAAAATTAAGCTAAATTTGACACAGGAGTCATTCAAATCAGAAACGCCCGATAGATTGAGCCGTGCTTCATCTGTCCACTGTGATTATTTTAATAGTTCTTACTTGGCCCTGGTCAGCGCCACGTTGAGACGGCGAGGGTCGTTCAGGAAGCCAATTCCCTGGTGCTCGTTGGCTCGAACACAAGACAGGATGATGAAGTCCTTCTCTCTGCCCTGAAAGGCGTCCACGCTGGCAATTTCCACTTGCTATAATGAATCACGATAAAAGGTGAAATTGCATTGTAAAAAACAGAGGACCAAAACTGAGTGACCGTGTGCTAAACTTTAAATAATAACTTCATGTCGGTGTACTCTCAACTCTGGCTCTCCAGTTGTTCACTTTCTTTTTTGTCCATCTCCTCTGTGGAGGAGACGGGACGTCCTACTCCTAACTGCTCCATGTTGATGTTGTCCTGGGATATCTCCTAATGTGTGTAACTATAAAGTGTTTGCTGGAAAAGGGTATTTTTGCATTTGTGTTATAAGTGATACCTGATAGAGTTTGGTGTGTAGGGAGCCGCTGAACTGCATGTACTGGACCAGGTAGGAGCGCTGACCCTCGTACGGGGTGATGATGCCGATCTGATCGGGTTTGGCTCCTGCCTTCAGCAGCCTGGTGGTGATTTTCTCCACGTTGGCAGCTTCAGTCCTGAAAAAACAGTCAATCGTATCAATATTGGGACAATCATTTAAAGTTAACTATGGCAAACTGATGCCAAAATAAATAAATAAATGCAATCACATCCACAGTTGTTTTAAACCAAGGGCCAAAACAAATTACGTCAGCAAATTTAAGTAGGATTGAAGTGAAATGCCACCAAGTAACAAACAAAATGTGAGAACTTACCTGTTAAGGTACGAGGTTCCAGAGCTGGCAATTTCCTCCTGACCTTGGGTAACGTAAAAGAACATGGGCTTGTCTGGTTGTGGCCACTGGAAATCAAAGCCTTTCTTGATGCGGTCAGCTGAGGAGAACAGGACGGTCTAATTATTGTTACGTTATAAGTTGGTGGATCTTCTACTAATCAGTGCGGAAATCAATTTGCTCCTTCATCAAACCAGATAACGAACTGGTGGGTCGTAACAAACCTGCAGTGACGCCATTCTGCAGGGATCCCTCATAGAAAATGTTAGAGGGGAAGGCACTGAGAGCCGGGTGCATACGGTACTGGACCTGCAGGCGGATCGGCCGGATCCCCAGGACCACCAGGCGCTCAAACAGGGACTGCGACAGACCTGCTTTAGCCGCCTTCTTACACATCACCACAGGACCCAACTGGCAGTGGTCACCCACCAGAATAAGCTGGGTGGAGGAAGAAGAGCCACATAAGCGTGACGCTTGGGTTAGTTTAACAACAACACAAGACATCAATGTTCCTTAATGTTCAGACTGTTGAAAGTTTTAATACTTGACAGTAGCTGCTACTACAGTTTAAATGACAAAGCTTTACATTTTTAATTGACATGTGCCAAAGTATTTCTTCATTTACTGTTAATGCAAAAAAACGACAGAAACCAAAGCAAACAGCAGCAGCTGGGAACTGGTGCAGCTGTTTGGGTTTTGTACCTGCTTTGCTCCCAACACCACGGGCACCATACACTCGGGCTCAGTGGCTTGGGTGCTCTCATCGATCAGGATCGAACGGAACTGCATCTTGGCCAGACGAGGGTCTCCAGCTCCGACACAAGTGCAGCAGATTACGTCAGCATTCTGGACAACGAAGAGGAAGTTATGATCATTATCTGCATCTCAGGTTGAAGAAGGTATTGAATCATCTTAATGGACTGGTACAGACAGCCAGTTGAAATGTGATATTTTCTTCTCCTGTACTGTCATGTGCTGACTGGCTGAGGCCAGTGGAGTTGCAGGATTTAGCTACACAGCAGTGTGTGAATGTGAAAAACAATTGTCAAAGGCAGCAACTGTCTATAATAGGGAGAGGCAACTAAGGATGTGGACAACTAATGTGGTGGATGTTTAAATGCTGCTGCCCTCAGTGATCAGCACCACAACTTGTAGTTAAAAATTAAATGTAGAAATTAGGCCACTGCTTCTACAGAATAATTCTCAGAGGCAAACAACATTTGACTGAAATCACTTGTTGCACCAAGAATGCCTGAAATCGCCGACTTCCAGCTGCATTTAAAGTGAAAACCAACACCTCCGCACCATGAGCAGCTCCCTCTCAGCAGTGCGCTTCAGAGCCCTGTAGCGTTTCTCATCAGCAGACGACAGCTCGCCAGTCTCATCTTTTAGCTGCTGTAGTTTCTGAAGCTCCGGCATACTGTGGAGACAAAGACACATCAGATTATTTACACCAGTACATTACAACACCAAATCTGTGATATAACATGGTCACACCTGGAAAATGACGGACTATTTCCCCTCATGCTACTGACCTGTCCATGTTGCTGATCTGGTTGTGTAAAGCAAGGAAAGACACAGGGGACTCGATGGCCTCCCTGCTCTTGGCACACAGCCTGACAACCTTCAGTCCAGTCTTATCGATCTTCTCAGTCAGCTGGTCCACAGCAATGTTACTGGGAGCACACACCAAAACTGGTCTACAGGACACATGCACCACAGAGAGAAAGGGAACAAGAATTACACGACTGGAATAATAACACGCTCCAAGTATAAAAGGGTTAACTCAATTTTTGCCTCACCCGTTGCCCTGTCGGGACAAGTGGTACACAATCGTGGCAGAGGTGACGGTCTTCCCAGTGCCAGGAGGCCCCTGGATCAGACTAAGAGGTCTCTGAAGCACCGTCTTCACAGCATACACCTGAACATGCAAGTAACAAAATAAATCAACTGGATACTTAAAACAAACGCAGTTTGCCAAAAACACAAAACACTTTTTGGCGATCATAACAGAAATCTTTTCTTATTTTTTGAGTTTTCTAAATTAATTTACAAAGATGAAAGTCTTTGTTGCACTAATGTACAGTAAATGAATCAACTTAAGTTACACTATGTCCTACACTGAGATTATGGCCATCTAAAAGTTTTCTTGTATGAGTTACGATGTCAAAGTCTGACCTGTGAGTGATTGAGGTCAGGAAGGCCTGGGGCAGTGAAGCGCTTTGGCAGCTGGCACTTAATGGTGACATCCTCGACTTCATGCCCCAGGAGTTTGTGGTAAATGTAGCCAGACACTGAGGTCTCATCCACCGCAAACGTCTTCAGGGCGCTTTGCATCCTGCAGCAGGACATAAACAACTCTAAGTCAGCCGTTACTGCCAAAAATAGCTTACCAAATGCATTTAAATTAAGCTGAAATCTTTACAACTGGTAGTCAAATCAAAAAAAAGAAAAGACAAGACACAATGAATCTACTGAAAACATGAGGTGGAAATGAAAGGAAAGGAAGAAAAGACCTTTTGGTACGGCATGTCGTTAAATGCTCTGGCATAAAACAGCTTACCTATCAAAGGAAGTCGACTTCCACACAAAGTCCACCTGGAAGTTGTGGGGGATTTCCACAGGTGCTCCAACACTGCTCCGCAACTCAATGGCAATTTCATCTCCATAGTCTTTAAACACAGGCTATTAAGGAAATCCAGCATTATCCGTAAAATATTTCTAGTGGGTGAGTGTGGGCTTTGCTGTCTGTACTTCTCGGTTAGGACAGTCACTGCTGCCGTAAAGGGCCACGCTGGAATGCAACATTAAGAAACAGATCATATCAGCTGTGCAAAGGATACTGTCTGGGACCTTGATGACATGACCGATGCCCTTCCACAGCGGGGCCAGGTCTCCCTTGTACCGCAGACAAATCTCATCACCTTGCATCAGCCGCATATCTGGGGTCAAGTGAAAGGACACAAGTTAGAAACCTGCACTTACCAAAAATTACATACAAAAGTATAAGTATTTAAGGACAGGGCTAAGTTTATGAAAACACATGATACAATACCGTGCCCTCATCTAACCCCACAACACAAAACAGAGGCAAGACGAGAAAAAACAAAACAAAAAAAAAAAAAAACACGCACACATGCCACCAAAAGATGCAGGGATGGGGGAGGTTGCGTGCAAGGCCTGGGGGGGGGGGGGGGGGGGGGGGGGGTAGGATGGGAGGTACATCTGTACCACAGAACCACTGGGAGGAAGGAAAGTTTAGAGAATTACCACCTGAATCCGTCTTAGGAAGAGTGAAATAGGCAATCCGCTTTTTGTTCAGCCCCAGATCCCACCTAACTGTTATATTATCTTGAGTCTGAAAAAGGAGGGAGAAAAATGATCAAAACATCAGGTATAATAATACAGATATCACAGCTATGACAATATTGCAGAAAATAAAGTAAAAACACCTGAACAGAAAAGTGCCTTACGCCACAAAAACACATTTCAGATCGCATCTGTAGTCAGGAAAATCTATCATCACATCCTGCTTCAGCATGAAAATAAAATAATCCTCACCATACCATCAAAATCATTAAATGATTAAAGGCTTTTTAAAGATTAAAAACTTTAGCCATGTACATTTCTGGAAGTAAAACACCAGTAACCACATTCCAGGCACCTCTGTGTGGAACCATGTTCAGGTACCTGTGACTCCTTAAGCTTCTTGTCGTAGTCAGCTTCCAATTTGACCAAAGGGCCAAATATATTTTGGTATTGATAAGCATCCTCGTAACGCAGCAGTACATGCTGGGGCTCCTCATCTACTCCAGGTTTCTCCAGGTCTTCCAAGGTGGCAGTGGGATTGTCCTGTAGGAAAACCACAAAAAAACAATAAAAACAAACAAAGTCAACACTCTTACAAGCCCTGAAAGAGCAAAAGGCATACAAGTGGATCGTACCTTCCAGAGTTCCTCCAACTTGTTGATCTGCTGGGCCGTGATCTGACGGGCTCTAAGCTGCTCCTGTTCTGATGGGATCTTCACCAGCCAGGACAGAAAGCATCGGTCCTGGATCAGCGGCTGCCACTGCGAGCTGTCCCAGTTGATGTCCTTCAGGCTGCTTTGGCTGGCACAGGGCTGCCTGAATGGAGGCACAAGATTCAGGCCAAGTATTGGAGGTTTCAAACTAATCGAACTACTGTTAAATCACAGTACTTCTTACTGCAAGTCCATGAGGCCATACAGAGGGTTATGTTTACTGTCAGAGCCGCAAGCTCTATTTCAAGCTTAATGCACATTAGTAGGGTGGTCCAGAGACAACAGCTGCAGACTCTATAGCTGACTGCCTGTTCACTACTTTGATTAATAGTGCATATTATGTGCTATAGTCAGAACACTGGCTCTGTCTTCACTGAACACATTGGTGTTTGTGTGACAGAGAAAAATCCACGCCGGGGACTTTATTTCCCACTTCCAGCACAAACAGAAAGTAACAGTCCAGAAGTGTTGTAGCTCTATTCATCTGCCATAGTACATAATGTATGTACGCACACAGCTCTGAGACGTGTCTGTGCTGAACTCTGTTGATCAGAGGGCAAAAGCAGAGAGTTTCTCACACTTCCACCATGAAGAGAAAGTATCACGAGAGCAGCAAGTTCCATTAACCTCCTTCACAAACAGCAATGAACGATTAATCCTAGTCTGCTAAGTCAGTCTAAGCAGACCACTGAAGGTAAAAAATATAAAACCATAACATTTATGCAAAACCTGCCCAGTTCTTTTTATTAACTTGAAAAAGACCAAAACCAAAAAAAAACCTAGAACATCTTCTTGACTGTTCTGAGTCTCTTTTGAGCTTCTTTAATATGTCTGAAAATATTTTTAATACACAGGTCAATTAAAAATATTAAAATATTTCTAAATACGAGTTTCATATAAATTTTTGACAAGATTATTTACCCTAAATTATTCCATTTTGCAAAAGAAGAGCTCTCTTTAGCAAAAATACATTAAAAATAAAAAGGTTCATCAATTTTGTTCATGAACCTTCATCTGTAGGCCATTTTTTCTGTCTATCTCATTATTCAGGCATCTCAAGGCTTCTTTACCAGTGTCCTAAAGTCTAAAGTAAGGGGGAGAAACCTAAATAACTGAGAAGAAAACAACTTTATCATAAACTTCCAGAGTAAAATGTAAATATTCACATTAAGCTTCACAGAGGTAAAATATTGTCCTGTTTCAATCAGGACAGTCCCCAGCAACATACCTGCAGAGTAGCACCACCACAGAATCAGCCTTTGCTGGGATGAAGCCCAGGAGAAAGACGTTGCGACAGCCGCAGTTGTAACACTCCAGCACGGTTTCGCCCAGCGGCCCATCTTTATGCAGAGTTACTTCTTTGCATTTGGCTCTCACCAAATGGTTCACAATATGGCTGCGAGGCAGACAATGGAAGTCAAACCACACAGAAAATTAAAAAACTGACACTGAGAGCAAAAGTGGGAAACGGCCCACTTCACAGTTATGAACAAAGGCTGTGAATAGGACACATTTCCTATTACACTGCTTGGTAGCATCTACAGTATATAAACCTGAACACGCCCTCTGTTCAACCAATGCAAATGCAAGAGTTGCCATCTACTTCTCACAGATCTCTCATTACACACATGCCACATGACCTGTCTGTCAAAATATGGCTGGTGTTGGCAGAAGTGTGTGAAAATTTCATTGTTATCGTTTCAGGTTATTAGTAGTTTCACTTTCCGATTCCTACATGCAATTAAATAAAGACAAGCCGACGACGCACCTGCCGGATGTATTGCCACGCCCATTACAGAACCACTTCTTGCTGGTATTGCAGTACACCACACACGCTGGATCGTGGATACCACAGTAGCTGTAAGGAACAAACACAGCAGTGTTCAGAGCAAACACAACAAGAGCAAAAGACCAACTGTACACACACCCAAAGTTACACACATGATATTGGGTGTCAAACGAGTCAGCATATTATACGGACCCTGTCAAATGCTACATGCTCATATGCCTCAACCACAAAGATGAAATGTCATGGGAATATGTTGCCACCATACATGCAGGACTCCTGAAGCTAATTCATATTCAATAGGTGTCAAAAAACATGTACAGTATTTCATAAGTTTCAATAAGAATGCACACAAACACTCCCAGAAAGCCAATTTAAGAGAGTTAAATACATTTAAATTGCATATTTAACTGCCAATTCTTATTAAAAGCTTTTACCTAAATTTCACTGTCAATTTAATGTTTAGTATTCTTACAGGATTATGAAAGTAAACAGGAATGAGATTCAAGCAGTAATGTGAAAAGTACTAAAGCTGGTTGACATTTCATCAGGGCCACGTGAATCGTATCGTAGCACTAAAATTATAAACCTCTGATAGTGCACAATTCAACCATTGTGAGTAGCTAAAAATTGTACAGCATAGTGATGTAGATGACGATCACTAACTAATGTACTGCAATCAGTTCATCGGTAACGCACAGTCTGCTGACATCCTGCCACGGTGCGGTTTTTTCCAGCGTACCTGCACGCGTGCAAGGGCAGGTCTTTGGTGTAGTACGTGTCCTCTTCATCCTCCTCAAAGTTCAGCTCGGCCAACAGTTGGCTGGCTTTGGCCACGGAATCATCCACTCCACCGTTGTGAAGACCCTCATCGGGACCATTTACCTGCAGCACAACACCTGCTTTACTGAACAAACTCACCGCTAACGATTAGCAGCCAGGCACACAGCGCTGAGAGAGCCACTAAATTATAAGTTGACAGGTTGTCAGCGCTCATGAATTTTCTCTTTGATTTTTACAGTTACGCTCACGAGTTTAGTTTACTTAACACAGTTCAAAATAAAGGTAAAAATACAGTTACTGTTACTTCAGAAGTTTAGTTAAGGGGCTTGCTAACGCTGCAACCCAGCTAACACTGAGCTAAGTAATGCTATCCAATTTAGCGGGCTAACAGGTAGCGCTGGGTCAGCTAGCTAACTACAGCTAGCGTCAGTAAAGCGCGCTTTCTCGTGCCTTCCTGTGAAATTGAAAACCTCAGACCTGGCTGTCCAGCTGGCTCTGTGTCTGCCCTTGAGTTTGCGTCTGACTGGGAAGGGTGAAGTCGGTGAAGTCATACTCCGAGCCCTGGGTGTCCGCTCCAAGCAACTCCGCTTCCTCGGTGTCCAGGAAGGTGAGGGTCTGGGAGCTCGGCCCGTACGCCTCCACGCTCATCTCGACTCTCTCAACTTTCGCTTTACTGACGGGTTTCCGGGATTAGTATAAAGACAGTTAAAATCCAAAGCGTTTTCGTTGATCGACAATTGGTTTAGAGCCCGACGTTAACAGTCTCAGTTTGAACCTAAAAAAAAATGGAACCGATCGGAACCTCGAAAGCTGCAGCAGGTCCAACAGCCGCGGTGACGGACTTCCCCAACGTGTGACGTTCACCGGAGGCTGGAGCTCAGCTCACAGACAGGTCTCTACAGGGAAGAGCTCTCACTCTGATCCTATATCCGGGTCTCAAAGCAACGTCACGAAACGCTGTGAGGAAATCCATTAAAAATAGCAATACTAATACATATAATACTCCTAGCTCCTTGTCGATATTTTGACAGCTTTTTCAGTAGGTTTTGTTTTGTTTCAAAAAATTTTTTTACAAATTGCATGATTCCCAATTTGAGTCCAAATCTGGTAAAAAAAAAAAAAGAAAGTCTAATCTAATCGTGTTTTTAGTATGTTTTGTATGGATAACAACGAGTAAAAACTCGGTCCCACGAGTTTATCATTGAGTTTTAGGTAATTACGTTAACAGCAAAATTGTTTAAAATAGTATCAACCAAGGCAGGGTCTACTTAAGTAACTTAAATGTGAGCATTTAGATGGCCCCTATGCCAAAATGTATTTTAAAGAATTCAATCAAATGAGAGGTCTACGAGAGCACTGAGATATGAAGGTATGTACCAAAGAGGAATGAACGTTAATAGGAGTGAGCCATGCCTGTGAATGAGAGAGGCAGGTGGAAAGGTCAAGATGCAATGAGGAGGTGGGTGAGTTGAAATACTTGGGGTCGACCATGCAAAGCAATGGACAGAGAGGTGAGAAAGAGTTAACATAGGATAAAGATGAATGTCAGGTGATTTTTCCACAGGTAATAGGTCTTGAATAATCAGGTCCTAACTTGTCTTAAAGATCTCACAGTACCATACTGCATAAATAGAGTATTTGTGGTTCTACTAGAGTTTCTAAAAGTGGAATGGGAAGAAGAGCCTTCATCTTTCAGGCCCCTCCACTATAGAACCAGTTCCCTGTTTGGATTCAGGAGACAGACACTCTCTCTACTTTGAATATTAAGCTTAAAACTGATTTTTTTTTTTTAAGGTTATAATTAGGGCTGTATCAGGCAACCCTGAAATTTCCCTTAGTTACGCCGCAAAAGGCCTAGACTGCAGGGAGCTTCCCATGATACACTGTTTCTTCTTCAATCACCTCATTTTCACTTTTTGTGTTTATGCACCACTTTGCATTCAATCATTAGTTATTATTAATCTCTGGCTCTCTTCCACATTGGGTTTTTTGTCCCTTCTTCCTCTTCTTACCCCCAACTGGTCACAGGAGATGGCCACCTCTCCCTGAGCGTTTCTACCTGTTAAAGGGAGTTTTTCCTTTCTACTGTTGCCAAGTGTTTGCCCATAGGGCGTTGTCTGATTGTTGGGGATTTATTCCAGGGTCTTTATCTTCCAATATAATCTTCCAATGCTTTTTTGAATTGGTGCTATATAAATAAAACAGAATCAAATGGAATTGGTGACAGGAGGATAGCAGCAAGAATGAAACGGGAGGGGGGGAAAAGACAGGAGGCAGAAGTGGAGGTGACAGAGTTAAAGATAGTAACCAAGAGAAGGAGGCATAGCTTAGGCTGAATAGTTTGGAGACAAAGTTAGAGAAAAAGGCTGGGTATACTGGGATAGACCACAGAGAAGGATCATGGATGTAGTGATGGGCATGTGTGACTGAAGAGGATGCTAGAGATCTGATCTGATTAAGATATAGGCAACCTAACTTCTTCATAATATTGTGAGTTGTGACCCGTGTTTTGTGATGGTGAATCACAATCATGTAGATGTCATTAACAATAGAGTGGAGCCTCGTGGTAATAACTGTGACAGGCCTTTCATGGTCATTGTACCAACATGTCGATTACAAGGTTTCAATAGGAGTGAGTACTGAATGGAAAAGCACAAACATCACTTGTACTTCTTTTATTTCAAAGCCTTTCCTTTACAAAGCCAGGATTACTTACTGTAACAGTGCTTTGTTAATGAAGCTGAAGAGCATACCTTTCAGAGGATACTCCCAAAACACAGGTAGAGCACACACTGATATTAAAAAAAAAAGAAAAAAAAGAAAGTACTTTTTGAGGTAGCCACAAGGACAGCATCAGTACTACATCTCTGAACTGACCCACTGAGAATTAGTAAGGCCTTTTCATAAAACACATAACCAACAGCAAGGCACAGGAGGGAGTTTGGGGTCAGAGGTCACCTCATATGTAAATTTGAGGCTTTAACTTTTGTGAGAAGAAATTCTGTTCTTACACAACTTTTTTTTTTTTTTTTAAACTTCTCTGCACACACAAAGTCACAAGGTAAAATATCAGCACCTAAAACAACATCAGAGATTTCTGAAACACCACAATCTAGAAATGAGCTGTGATAAAAGGTTTAGGTCTGAGATGGAATTCAGTTATGTTCAGCTCCATGCTTCACTTTGTGATGTACAGAACAGCATTAAAACAAAATACAAAGCTAAAAACGGCAATTTACTCAAATTTAATGGCACCAACTTGCTTAATTATTACTGAAGCACTACACAGTGTCAGGTATTATGACATAAATACAGTGGTGTGAAAAAGTGTTTGTCCCCTTCCTGATTTCCAAGTGTTTTACATACTTGTCACCTATTAAACCAAGATAACCTGAGTAAATGCAAAATGCAGTTTTTACATGATGATTTTACTGATTAAGAGAGAGAAATTATCCAAAAGTAGTTGCCCCATGTGTTAATCATGAATTTACTGCGATTAACCACATTTTTTGGAAAGCTGAGTTCAGTTTCACTAAATAGACTCAGGCCTGACTACTGGCAGACCTGTTGAATCAAAAAACCTCCTTAACTATAATCTGTCTGACAAAGTGAAGCAGGTTAAAATATCTCAAAAAGCAACACATCATGCCACAATCTAAAGAAACCCCTGAGCAATAAAGTCTGGGAAGGAATGCAAAGCCATGTCTAAAGCTTTGGGCCTCCAGTGAACCACAGTGAAAGTCATTATGTCATATGGAGTAGACTTGGAACAGTGGTGACGTTTCCCAGGAGTGACTGGCCCACCAAAATGACTCCAAGTGAACAGCAAGGACTCACCCAGGAGATCACAATAGAATCCAGAATAAAATTAAAGAATCACAGACTTGTCTAGTTAAGGTCACAGCTCATGATTCAACAATAAGAAACAGACTGGGCAAAAATGGCATCCATGGGAGAGTTCCAGGAGAAAACTACTGCTGACCAAAAACAAGAGAAAGACTCATCTCACATCTGCCAAAAACATCTTGATCATCCCCAAGAGAGCTAGGAAAATGTTCTGTGCAGCATTTCAGAAAAGGAACATCATACCAACAGTAAAATATGGTGGTGGGCTGTTTTGGTGCCTCTGGGTCTGGAAGACTTGCTGTGCTAAATGAAACCAGGAATTCTGCCGTCTGCCAAAACATCCTGAAGGAGAATGTCCAGCCATCTGTTCGTGACCTTAAGCTGAAGCGCACTTGGGTTCTGAAGCAGGACAATGATCCAAAACACACCAGCAAGTCCAACTCTGAATGGCTTTGGAGTGGCCTAGGCAAAGTTAAAAAGGCAGTTCCTGCTCTAAAACCCTCCAGTGTGGTTGAATTACAACAATTCTATAAAGATGAGTGGGACAAAATTCCTCCACAGCACTGTAAAAGTCTCATTGCCAGTTATTGCAAACGCTTGATTGCAGTTATTTCTAGTAAGGGTGGCCCAAACAGTTACTAGGTTTGGGTGGCAATCACTTTTTCCACACAGGGCCATGTAGGTTCCCCTAAATAATAAACACCTTCATTTAGAAACTGCATTTTGCATTTACTTGGGTCATCTATGCCTAATATTTAAATTTGTTTGATGATCTGAAACATTTAAGTGTGACAAACATACAAAAAAAAGGAAGCGAGCAAACACTTTTTCACACCACTGCAGATCTGTCGTTGGGGCATGAACACTGTATTTAGCAGTATATAAATGATTACAGGCCAAAATTACTTGAACTGAAGCTGTGTTAGGTGTAGGCAGTCAGATTCTCAGGAGCCAGGGAGTGATCGAGATGACAAAACACAACACAAAATTTTTTTTAAAAAAAGAAAAAAGAGCATTTACTCTGGGAGCGTTACTGTCATCGCCATGCATTCCTGCTCTACGTCATAATCACCGTGAGGAAAAGGGTTGACAATGGAGGACTAGAAAGCTACACAAGTTAAAGTGACAGAAAATAAAAACAAAACAGAAGCTTTCACATTGCTTGAGAAATGCTGTCCAAATTCCAGATTAAGTAAAACTGAAATACACAAGAAAAGAAAGAAACCAAGTGCTACAGAAAAGACAGGAGGCCCAATTCTGACTGAAAGCAAAGTCCAACTTCATCAAATCAGATTCTCAGATAAAATAAGCAGCTACACCTGATTTAATGACAGGAACGACAGAAAGTTAATCAAGGAAACAGTTAGAGCTGCACAACCACAAAAGAATGATTTCTAAAAGGTTTAAGATAAAATATGCAATGTCAAAGCCAGCAGGCATCCTCAGACACAAATCACAGCAAGTGTCACTATTTCACCATCCAGTGAGTCTGGGAGAGTCATGCCCAAAGTGCGCTTTAACAACAAGGCTACATGATATGAACTACTTCACTCTATATAACTCATCTGTTACAGTTTAATACATACTTTCTACAGTTAAAATCCAGTTGTGCAGCCTTGATGTATGACATAATTATCCCACTGAATCAATGAATGAGATCTGTGAAGTAACATTGCACATCCCGGGGCCAGATCTCAGTGGGGGTGGGGGGTGGAAAGAAGGGGGTGTTTCTGTCAGAACTGGGCCAACAAACTGGGGAAATGTGAGCTGGAACCAACCCGTTCCCTGATTTAAATAACCTTTGTCAAAGAAGGCAAATTTACAACTTCTTATAAAGAAAAAGGACTCAAGAAAACAATTCAATATAAATGAGAAAAGCACAGATAAGCTTTAGAATACAGAGAGGAGAATATGTGAAGGAAAATAAAATGAGCAGTTTACTGCTGGATGTTTCATATTAATACATAATGCAGACTTTTATGTGTGCTACATGAAACCTATTGTGACCAACTAAGAAAAAAAAAAATCGGAGAAAGAACCATTATGATTACAGTTTCCCCCAAATGTGTCTTCTATAATAATTTTAATAACCCTACCCCTATAAGGTGCATTATTAGGAGTCACATTTGGGGTTACAGGTTATAATATCTGCCACATTAGAGACCACCTGCTGCGACCGCATGTGAACAACACAAGCAGCATTTTGCTCCTGTGTTTATCTGGTTTTTCCTCACATTTTGCTCCAATGTCAGAATGCTTCCAGTTCTTTTAAAGCTTACGTTACAATGAGACCGTAACAGAATCAGGCCTAGCAAAGCAAGAAGCAAAGAAGCAAGACAAACTTTGAAAGCAGATTATACTGTGAAGTGTCATTATTACCAATTAAAGATACAGTTTAAAAAAAGGGGGGGCGGGAGGTTTGGCTACTTGTGATTAAGTGCAATTTCTCTTGTGTGGTAAGGGCTGGAGAGGCTAGTTGGCATATGGAGGTCACTTAGTGGAAGTGTTGTTGGCAGTGAATCTTCCCCTCAGCTTGGTCCATAAGCTCCAGCATCTCCTGGATGACGGCCTGCAGTGCACGACCCAGGTCTTCTTTACTGTAAGGCTTTCCAAGAGGAGGCACATGAATAAAGGCAGAGCGGCCGTGGCTCAGGTACAGAGAGGTGTAGTAGGTAAAATCACAGAGATACCTGTCAGAGAAGGGAGCACGGTATTTAATAAATGAAGAGACTGACTCCATAACACAAACAAACAATAAAACAGCATTTACATGATGCATACTCGCCTCTCAGCTGAGCCACTCAACCGTGCACATACCTTCAAAGGGCCCTGATCACTACCTGTCACACTGAAGCATTGTTATGTCACTGCTAGATCTTGACAGCAGTAAACATATTTTGCCTTTTCCCAAAGGCCAAACTGCATAATGTGACTACTGTTTATATCGTTACTATAGCCTGACAGCTGTCAGTATATCAGAAACACTGCTGTTTGTGGCCTAGCAGAACAATTTCAGGCTGCCTCTGAAATGTAAAGCTTAAAGCTTCAGTCAAAACTTCTAGATTCAACTAAGACAGACTTTACTTCAAGTAAAGCATCAGTTTAGCAGCTTAAGTGCATTTATTACTGCAACTAGCAACTAGCTAATTTGTCAGCCTAGTGTAGAAACTTTCAAAAAGCCTAAATTCAAACCATGAGGAAAATATAAAAATAAACTCCAGAAAGCTCAGATTCAAGTCAAAGTTCTCTGTCTGTTCATCACTGGGAACTTTGTTTTCAGTCTCTCACTATAGTAAAAATAGTGATTACAGTTTCTTTCAAACATTTGACTCAAAAAACAAAAAAAAATATTAGTCAAGCTCCAAAAATTGAACTTCTGCAGAAAACGCTGATAAGGTCTCAGTATTTACAATCATAGCAACATATCTGTGCCGAGTTCTGAGCTAGCCATCTCTATTTAAAAGTACCACCATGTGAGCAGTACATGCAACAGTTGGACGGATAAAGATACACAACTTGGTAAAAGAGAAAAAACACATTAAATAATGACCTCCCGGCATCTCTGGAGACAGACACGGCTACTCCCAGCCCTGATGCATTCACTCTTTTGCAGACTGATTCCATGTCAATGATCGAGTTGATGCAGTCTGGGCCTCCAACAACGCAGCACTGTGAATCGGGGCAGAAGCTGCTGTTGTCCAGGCCCTTGTAACCATGATTTCTTCCACACTTCTCCAGCGTGACAGTTGTGGCCATACCCGAAACTCCAACATGAACTACCAACTGTCCAACAAAGAAAACAATAAAAACACAAAGTCAGAATGACTAGACTATTGTAGGCTTCCCTTACACCTGAGGCATCCGTGCTCTCGAAACAGGGCCTAGGATTATTTTACTGAAACAAAAAAAAAAAGCAAGGAAACTCAAGATAAAAGCTCAAGCAGAATTTTACAATGTAGCCCCTTCATAGCGAGCTTTTAACAAAGGCACTTTCAAGCCCATAATTCATCGTATTGTTCATCGGGGCTTCTAACTCTTAAAGCAGCGGTCCCCGACCCCGGGCCATGGACCAGTTGTTTGGTGCCGGGCCGCAAGTGTTGAGGCTCGGGTGTGAAATTCATGGTTTCAGTTTTTAGCGCTATTTTTTTTTTTAAAAATAGTTTTTATCGTTAAGTCTGTGTCCCTGGGTCTTTTCCTGTGTGTTACGAATACATCTTCTTTTTTGGTACTGGTTTTATTTTGTTGTATTTATCTGCAACACCTTAAAGGCCGGTCCGTGAAAATACTGTCGGACATAAACCGGTCCGTGGCGCAAAAAAGGTTGGGGGACGGCAGTCTTAAAGCGCAATAATGCTGTCAGGTTAAATTAGGCTCTCCTCTTACCAGTGGATGATACTGCTTCCATAATGAAGGAACCAAACTCTGGACTTGTTGGTACTCAACAGGAACCTCGTGTACATGCAGATCCACATCACTGCCCAGCCCGAGCTTCTTCAGTTCCTGTCAGAGTAAAATTAAAACCTGAAGTTTAGAAATCATTCCACATGTTGAAACATCAGTTTCAGATTCTTCAGTTAAATTTAGATAATTTACAAAAATTGCAGTAGATAAGCCATGAAATGCATTCGTCATGCGGAGCTACGCGCTGTGGCGACCCCTTGTGAATAAAAGAGCAGCTGAAAGTAGCTTTACAGGATACTGTAGGCTGCCTCCTTTGCCTATGCTCTTATCATTTTTACTTCATGCTCACTGACAGCTAATTTCCCTGCAAAATATGTCTCCACATATTTGGAATTTTTGGTCACTTGGGAAAATCTCTTAATGCTTTGCCATTCCCAAATGGTATAATTTTACAGTCAACTTGGCAAACAGAATGAACAAATACTTCAACCCCAAACTCAGGCTTCTTCAAAAGCAAAATCAAGAAATAAAATATGCCAAACACTGACTTCACATATAAAAACAAACAAATCTGTATCAAATTCAAAGCCAGTAACCCAACAGCTCCCCCAGTCTCTCTGCAGGACAAATAGCCCTGGACACTGACCTCCCAGCTGTATTGAAAGGAGGCTTATTTGACCACGTCTGTGACCCTGCCACAATGTGCCCTTTTGTTTGCCTTTAATATCCTTATCAAGTCCGTCTAGACACCCTGACAACCACCATCATCCCCCCACACAAAACCTCTGACGAACACTACTACATAGTACGAAGCCGGCCGTCAGCATCGCAGAACTGCCGCACAAACATCTTCCAAGTGTTGGCAAAAACCACATGACAACCTTCAAGACTTTTGAAAAGCATTTTTGGAGCAAGTTTAGTATAAAATATATATATATATATATATTTATATATATATATATATATATATATATATATATATATATATATATATATATATATATATATATATATATATATATATATATATATATATATATATATATAACACCATCACACACTTTAACTGTATGGCACATTAACTTGTATCAAATACAGACTTTTTTAAAAATCCTTTAAGTGTAAATACCAATTATGCAAATTATTACCTCTTTATTAGATGCTAAAAAAATGAAACAAACAAACAAAGAAAGCCAATAAATACCTGTACTGCTACCCAGCTGGCATTGACAGTGTGCTCTCCAAATGGCCCGAAACCTGCAAAAGATGTCAGCTGCTGAATTAATGTGGATTATGTTTGTGGTGTCTGCAAAAACAGCCATTTTTATAAGATTTATTTATTTGTTTAAATAATTCTACTGATATGACCTTAAAGGTAGTTTCTGATTGAAAAAGGGGGCTGTTAAAGATTTGGGTTGACTGAGATGCTGATTTGCAATATAAAGGTATACATTTCGTCTTTTATATCAAATGCAACATCCTTTTCAGTAGCATGACTGAGATGTAATTGCCTGTTGTTTGAAATTATAAACTGTTGTTTTGAAGAATGCACCTCATTATTAATAACATAAAGACCCGCTGATGCACAACTACAAATGAAAAACTGTAAAATCTCAGCAGCCCATGGAAATTCACTCAGGACTGTTTATATAAGGCTCTATCACAGATTCCCCCGCCCCACTGTCTATCCTAGGGTCACTGGGTCCCTGGGGGTTGGGTGGAGAGGGGGATCAGTCTGTCTGACAGGCTGATGAAAAGGAGCAGAGTGAGGGGCCGGCAGCTGCCAGCCAGCCTGCTATTGTGAAGGTGCTGTTCCCAGGCAATCTACACTTCTCCTATCAGCTGGGGAGACACGTTTCTGCACCCCTTTGTGTCTGTAAACAGCAAATTAATGTGTCTGTTCTGCCAAACGTCACCATTTAACACTGCTGTTTGCACTAACGAAAATATGTTCATGTAGCTGGACTTGAAATTGTATCGGAGTGTGATTTAGATAAACAAATATGTGCATACACAGTACTTGTTACAAGTATTATACATTGGTGATTATTACATAGGGATGTAACTTTGAATCACAAGTGATGCAAAATAAGTTTTCTGAAATAAAACACAGAGACTGGTTGATGACCAGCAGCTCTAAGTCTACACTAGCATACCATAATGCAAAATAATGAGACTAAACAGAATGAACTGGCGTAAAGAAACTCATTCAATAACTTATCAATAGTGGAACCTAGTCACCATCTGGGAATAGGATATGTATTTTTAGCCACAGATCTATAAAGGCATCACACACAACAATTGGACAGAGGAAGATACGAATAATTCAAAGCAATAAAGAATAAAAAAACAATCATTTAGGCTAAAGGGTTCATTATTAAAATCTCTCTGTATTGAGTTTTCACCTTTATCTTTTGTTCATCTATCTATATTTTGTAGATTACTGACATAACTCCTATGATATCAGTTTTTTTTAAACTGAAATAATTTCAATAATGTCCCAAGTCACAACTAACAACATCTAATATTTATGAAAATATATGCATTATTACCTTTGGTAATAATGCATATAGGCATTATTACATATGGTATTGTGCTCAGTATTAGTGACTAATACTTCAGATGAACACGAGCTATTTGAAAGCATTTAGAAACAAATATGATACCGTATCCATATCCATCACTAAAGCACTTCTGGATGGATGCAAACTGCATTTCATTGCCCTGTACCTGTGCATGTGCAATGACAATAAAGTTGAATTCTATTCTATTCTATTCTATTCTATTCTAGAGCAAAACAAATGTGTAGACAACACAAAAGGCGCTTGTTTTTGGAGGAGTAATTTGTTTACTGTCTGCGGCCTTTCAACTGAAGTCATCTAAAACAATGGTCAGACCACCGAACCGGTCTGTAGCGTCAATAATGCCTCCCCCCAAAACTCTAAAGGGTCAAAACTCCCACAAAACTACTCGTTTCTTTCTCTACAGTTGCAACAGAGTGGAGCAGGAACGACCTGACGCCATTAATGGAGCAGCTTTAGTCTCCTCAACTTTTCCTCAACAGACAAAAGAGACAACGACAGCGGATAAAAGAGCCCAAACCTGTAACGACCACAGCCCGTTTACTGTTATCCATCTCCCGTCCCGTTCACGAGGAACCGTTGCCTCTTTTTCTCGGTCTTTACTTTGAACAGGGTTAGAACGAGAGTCTACCCCGCAGAGCTGACGGCTCCTTCTCCCACACACAGACCAAACCGGAGGTACTCCCTCCTTCCGCAGGCAGCTTAAGACGTGACGTGATTACGTCAGCAAACCCCCCGAAAAGCTACAAAGGCAGTATACATTTTTGAAAGATTTTTTTTAATTGCTCATTTATTTATTTGTTTAATTAAAAAATATAAATCCATTCATTCCCTGCGCTAAAGATGCAACTTCATAAATGAATATTATTTTCATTTTCTATTAAACTATTTACATTACTGTGCAAAGGTCTTGAGCTACCCGTTTTTCTTTATATTTTGCAAGTAAAATGGGAAATAGGTGCAGATATATATTGAAGCATGTGCAAACATACATGAAAATACAGAATATAAAGCAAAAAACAGAGTCTATACAATTCTAACCAGCATGAAAGTCAATATTTAACTTTATTCTTTTATTCTTCAACACAACTTGAACTCTATTAAGCTTTCTCGTGACCTTTTTTAATATGGCTGTTTTATACTTAAATGATATAGGTCAGTGTAAGTGGTATAAGAAAGAAAGAAAAAAACAAAAAGCATTTCTCTGAAAATGGTCAACTATTAGGATGGACTGTAAATGAGTTAAAAAGCAATACATTTCTAAGGAAAAACTTTGAAAGACCTTCAGAAAGCCTGGAGAGCTGTTGCTAATAACTGCTTTAAAATAAGAAGAAAGTGGTTATGGTTGTATTCTACATTATAATGATGAACAATGTGTTGAACTCGGTGTGTTTTTGGCTGTTGACCTGCTTTTGGATTTCATGTTAATCGTGTGTCTCATATCTGAAAACTTTTCAGTTATTTGGATAATTCTCCTCCATTTCCCAGTGAATTTGTTGACTTTAACGATCAATAGTTTCAAACAATTGGTAAGGGACTAAAATGTAAGAAGAAAGAAGAATAAAATTCTTTAAATAACTAATCTAACTGTTTGCTCACCACCAGAACGCCATACAGTCTCCGGTTACCAGTTTTAAAATCTGGGAGAAAACATAGTTCAGATAAAGGGGATTCTCTGCTAAATTAAACACCCACTGGTAAACTATCTTTATAAATAAAACAAATTAAGTATACCTTAAGTATATCTTGGGAATAGGAGAGATGCAGCTAAAATGAAAAAAAAAATGAAATTTTAATATTTGATCTGATTATTTTGATATTTTTTACTTTACATATTCTTATTCCTATCCCTTTAAAGTGGCAAACACGAAAAGAGATCGCGAGTGCACATTTTAATCTTCGCACCTTTCATTTGTGCTCATTTAATATTGGAAATGCGTGTTTCTGACAGTAGAGGGCAGCATCATATAATACAGCCATGAATGCGCCTCGCCACACCGGAAGACAAAGAGTAACAGTAGGTGGGAAAATCGTGTTAGCAAGTAAGACACTAAAAGAAAAAAAGAAACAATCAAAATGGTGAGTTGTTAAAACTTTTATTCTCTTTAGTGGCACTGAGTGCTAGATTTTCAGCTAGCATTCTCAGTGCTAGCAGCATCGCCTTGCCTCTCTGTACTCGGTCCGTTAGCTATGGGAAGTTAGCTTAGCAGCTAAATTAAGCATCGTTTACGTAAACTAGTCGTTTTTAATAAGCATATATATGCAGACTTAACATACAGCTTTGGAAAGCTTTTAGGTCGTGCTCGACGTGCTGAGGCGGGGATTTATTATCTCGTTTAGCTCCATACTCTTGCAGCTGACAGTTCATAGGAGTCGGTGAGTAAACGACGTAGACCTGAAGGCACTCTTAAAAATCCTGAACATAAAAGCACCTTCATGTCTTTACGCCAAACACCGCGGCTATGGAGACGTTTTCTCTGGAATAAAACACTCCTGGCTGTTTTATGCACTCTCGCTTCAGTGCTCACTTCGGTAAATGCTGTTGATTACACATCTTTTGCCATATTTGATCTGCTTCTCTGTTGTTTTGCAGCTTCCCCTGTCTCTGCTGAAGACTGCCCAGAACCACCCTATGGTGAGACTAACGTGGACCATGTATACAATTTTATATAACAGGCTGTAATAATAATAGTCATGAGGAGAGAAGGTGACATCTCAAGATTTCTTACATGTAGAAAGCAGTGAATCATAAATGTGTGAGCAGAAAATGATTCAGGTTTCTTTTGAAATTTATACTGTATATAATTGTGGCTTCAGCTCTGACTGTCTCATTTTATTTTGCTAAACTATCGCCCATCCTAATTTCTTTTTAGAACTTTAATTGGCACAAGTTCAGTTTATTTTTTGTAGTGAGTATTGAAACAGCTGTGAATTCTGAAGACATTGTAAGACAAGCCCCCCCCCTCGTCTTTTCTCTCTGTAGTTGGTGGAGCTGAAGAATGGAGAGACATACAACGGTCACCTGGTCAGTTGTGATAACTGGATGAACATCAACCTGAGAGAAGTCATCTGCACATCCAGGGTAACACTGACCTTGCGCTTACATTAAAGCTCTAGATTAATGACTGATGGTTAAAAAAGACAGTTTTCAGTGATTACTTGAAGCTTTCATTGTTGTGTGCAGAGTTATCATTTTATATAAAGGCTGAGTAAGTTATTCACACTTTTTGGTGGATACACCTGCTGGCTGTCTGCGCTCTGGTGTTTGTGCACAGCCCTGCTTTTCTCTAACTGTTCCAAAAACACTGATATGGACACATTACTCTAGCTAAATAGGTACAGGGAATTTTGAATGGGAAACAGGAATGAGAGTAAACTTTTGGATTTTTTTCCCCCTTTTGCTGTAAATACACTACTAAAGTATTGTTTCAGTACAGATATTTCTATATATGTAGCTGTTTGGTCTTACGAGAGAGTGCTTTCTTTTTTTTTTTTTTTTTTTAATCTTGAGTTAATTGTTAAGCCAATTTGATGAACCGACAGCCCCACTCCACCTCTCACAGGATGGAGATAAGTTCTGGAGAATGCCTGAGTGCTACATCCGAGGAAGCACCATCAAATATCTGCGAATCCCAGATGAAATCATCGATATGGTGAAGGAGGAGGTGGTGTCGAAGGGGCGTGGACGTGGAGGTGCCCAGCAGAACAAACAGCAGGGCAAAGGAAGAGGAGCAGGTGGCCGAGGTGAGAGGAAGCAGCTTTTGTTGTTCGTGCTGGATGTCTTAATAAACATGGGAGAGTACTGAGTATTGTTTCCACATTTCTGTCAGTTCTTTCCAGAGTGTTCATAAGTTAACAAATTTACACCTGATAAGTGTAAAAATAAATTATCTAAGTTCAACTTTAATTTCACTGAGGTTAAAAAATTATCGAATCCCTAACCAATCTAGGAACCCATGACTATTATCGTAATCATAGCTGAAATTTCTGACAGCTTCTACCACATACATTTATGCATGATTTGACCAACAGGAGCCTCATAATTGTTTCTTATAAGTGTTTAATTTAAAGTCTTTTCATATCTACTACCTTCCTTTTTTGTTCACATGAGAGGATTGTGGCTGCTTCACATCAAAACCTGATGATTTGTAAAAGATATCAAACAGATCTTTCCAGTTGGGCAGCACGGTGGTGTGGTAGTTAAATGTGGCCTCTCAGAATAAAGGTCCTGAGTTTGATTGCATTGTGGTTTCTGTAGGCCTCCAAATCTGCTCGCAAAGTTGGACATCCACAAATATTTTGGGGATTTGAAGGATCTATGTTAACTTAAGATACACTCTTGAAAGTCCGTACTGCTAGAGCAGTAGTACCAGATATTTCCCTATTTCCCTAGACCTAGCTAAGGTACTTTTCTTAGAAAATTGAGTTTTGATTCCCAAGTGCATCTTTCACCCCCGATTTTCTTTTTCCTCTGACAAACCTGTGATAGTCAGGTGTGAGGCATTTCCAGTTATTAAACATATATTGGTCTTTACTTGGTGTTGGTGGCAGGTTCTTTATAACTTTACATTTTTTCTGTTTTCAATGTCACATACCAATTCTCCTTAACTGCATTATTAATTCTATTTATTTTTTTTCTATCAATTTTAAATATTAAGATTTGGTCATGTTTACAGGGGATTGGGAATACTTTCTGTTACCTGATCTAACACAGACTTTCTCTTGTATCTTCTCTGTAGGTCTGTTTGGCAGCCGTGGCCGAGGGATGACTGGCCCCAGTCGGGGTCAGCAGCAGCAGCAGCAGCAGCAGTCGGATAAGAAACCAGGAAAACCACAGGGAATGAAGAACCAGCACTGAAGGACGACGCTGCACCTCTGACAACATCCTGTTAATCAGTGATTCTTCCTTCTGCACATGAAGAAAAAAAGTCTCTGTGGTGTGTTTTTTCTGCTGTGATCTTTGTTAGGACTGATTGTCGCAGAAATCTCACTGTGAGACGTTAAGAGAAGCCGTGCTTTTGCACTGAATTTTGTTTTTTAACATCTGGAAGTTGATATTAACATTTTTTTATGAAGATGCCAGTGTATCGGCCAGAGCTGGCAGACTCCTCCTTTAGCATCAGTTTGTATATCGTTATAACAAGAACATTTTGTATCATAAACCACATTATCTAAATTCCACTTTGCATCTGTTGGTACACTGGGAAAATGTTTTTACTTTTAGTTTTTGGCGGTTGTCTCCTCAGTTGTAGTTTTTATGGTGTAATGGCCCATCTTCTGTTGCAAGAATACTTTGTTTTCCTTGTTGTTTGTGAAGTTTTGTGGTTTGAGACCTTTCTTTTTTTTGTCTGCTTGCTCCGCTGTGGGGTCAGTCACAGCAGGTGAACAGCAGACTGATAACCAGGAGACACAAATTCAGTCCCTGTAAATTAACACTTCTGTTAAAACGTTTGTAAGACAACCAGTTAGGATATCCAGACAAAAAGATTCTCATATTCTTAAGTCTGAAATGGATAGAGTCCAACATGTGACGTGTTGGTTGGGTTTCATTTTATTTTTATAACAAAAGACGATATTGTAATTTATTTACAGGAGAACATGAGAATAAAGCAGCTTTTGTTAAAGGAGTTGCAATTATTAAGTACTCATGTCTGAGTCTCAGTTTGCTGCTCAGGGTCTTGTTCAATGTTGTGGTGAATTAAGTGGTGCTGATATCAAGCTTTTCTAGTCTGAATAGTGCATTAATTCATACACTGATTTATTCTGTGCCTTTTGGGGCTTTTTAAGTAATGGACACTCACACACCTTCTGAGCCATAGGTACCACCACCACCACCTAGATATATACAGGTGAAACTCTAAAAATTAGAATATCATGCAAAAGTTCATTTAAGTAATTCAACTCAAAAGGTGAAACTAATATATGATATAGACTCAGTACATGCAAAGCAATATATTTCAAGCCTTAATGTGTTATAATTTTGATGATTGTGGCTTATGGTTTATGAAAACCCCAAATTCAGAAGCTCAGAAAATTAGAATATTGTAAGAAGGTTTAATGTAGGCTCAAAGTGTCACACTCTAATCAGCTAATGAATCCAAAACGCCTGCAAAGGCTTCCCGAGCCTTTAATGGTGCATTAGGCTGGTTCAGTTCAGTAGGAATCTCAATCATGGGGAAAACTGCTGACCTGACAGTTGTGCAGAAAACCATCATTGGCAACCTCCATAAGGAGGGAAAGCCTCAAAACATAATTGCAGAAGAAGGTGGATGTTCCCAAAGTGCTGTATCAAAGCCCATTAATAGAAAGTTATGTGGAAGAGAAAGGTGTGAAAGAAAACGGTGCACAAGTATCAGGGATAACCGCAGCCTGGAGAAGATTGTCAGGAAAAGGCCATTCAAAAGTGTGAAGGACCTTCAGAAGGAGTGGACTGAGGCTGGAGTTAGTGCATCAAGACCTGCCACACAGACACAGATCCTGGACATGGGCTTTGTATTCCTCTTGTCAAGCTGCTCCTAAAGAACAAACAACATCAGAAGCGTCTCACCTGGGCTAAAAGAAAAAAAGAACTAGTCTGTTGCTCAGTGGTCCAAAGTCCTCTTTTCTGATGGGAGCAAATTTTGCATCTCATTTGGAAACCAAGCTCCCAGAGTCTGGAGGAAGAATGGAGAGGCACACAATTCAAGATGCTTGAAGTCCAGTGTGAAGTTTCCACAGTCTGTGTTGATTTGGGAAGCTGTGTCATCTACTGGTGTTGATCTACTGTGCTTTAAGTCCAGAGCCAATGCAGCCGTCTAACAGGACATTTTGGAGCTCTTCATGATTCCATCCACAGACGAGCTTTATGGAGATGCTGACTTCATTTTCCAGCAGGACTTGGCACCTGCCCACACTGCAAAAGATACCAAAACCTAGTTCAATGACCATGGGGCAACTGTGCTTGATTGGCCAACTCACCTGAGCTGAACCCCATAGAGAATTTATGGGGCATTGCCAAGAGAAAGATGAGAGACATGAGACTGAACAATACATAAGAGCTGAAGGCCGCTATTGAAGCACCCTGGTCTCCCATAACACCTCAGCAGTGCCACAGGCTGATAGCATGCATGCCATGCTGCATCGAGGCAGTAATTCATGCAAAAGGGGCCCAAACCAAGTACTGAGTACATATGTATGATTATACTTTTTAGAGGTCCGACATTTCTCTCTTTAAAATCCTTGTTTTATTGATTTCATGTAATATTCTAATTTTCTGAGATTTTGAAATTGGGGTTTTCATAAGCTGTAATGATCAACAAAATCATAAAAAATAAAGGCTTTTAATATCTTGCTTTACATGTATTGAGTCTATATCATATATTAGTTTGACCTTTTAAGTTGAATTAGTGAAATAAATGAACTTGTGCATGGTATTCTAGTTTTTTGAGTTTCACCTGTATAAAGTAAATACTGAGTCTGTACAATGCTAATAAGCTTGGAAGTCAGTATTTGGTATGATCACCTTTATCCTTCAAACAGCCTGAAATGAACACCATCCACACAGATACAGCAGCCAGGGAAGAAGAAGAATATCATATGAAAAAGGCCCAGAGTAAATGTGGTTATCCTAGCTGGAATTCTGTCAAAGCTGGGAAGACACCTAAAAAAGGCTCCAGGAGAGCAGGACAACTGTTGCCTAAGCAGAAACCTCTACTGATCCCTTATGTGTCAGGAGTATCGGAACAGCTGAGATACATTTACTCTAAACACCACGTCTGTGTGACTTTAAATCCCAAAAACACGCTGCACCAAAAATTAGTTCACCCAAAGATCCGGTCCACTGACACAAACAGAGTAATATAGTGTACGCTGTTAAGTGCCAGGAGAATTGCCATGATTTATACATTGTAGAGACCAAACAGCTTGTGGCTAAGTAGATGCCACAACACAGAAGAGCTAACTCGTCAGGCCAGGACTCTGCAGTCTATTTACACCTATAGGCCGGTGGACACTCTTTCGATGATGAAGATGTACCCATCCTGGACAGGGAGGAATGCTGGTTTGAGCGTTTGGAGTCAGGGAGGTTATTTACATGAAAAGGGAAAGAGGAGGAGCCGTGGGGATACATCTTTCACCATCTTGCAATGCTGTGATTGCAGACATTCTCCAAATCTATGTGAATTGTATTCATGGCCATTGATCAGTGGTCATTACAATTTGCATGTTAATGATCAGGAAACTGACCTCATAGCCTGGTTGCGGGGGTGGGGGGTGGGGTCTATCCCAGCTATTCTATTGTAGCTCTTGCTTTGTGTTTAAGGTCACTGTCTGCTGGAAGGTGAGTCTCCTTCCCAGTCTCAAGTCCTTTGCAGCCTCCAACAGGTTTTCTTCCAGGATCTTCCAGGATTTTCTTCCAGGTTCTTCCAGCTCCATCCATCTTCCCATCAACTCTGACCAGCTTCACTGTCCCTGCTGAAGAAAAGCATCCCCACAGCATGATACTGCAACCACCATGTTTCACAGTGGGGATGGTGTGTTCAGGGTGATGAGCAGGCAGTGTTACTTTTGCTCCACACGTAGCGCTTTGTATTTAGGCCCAACTTTGGTCTTATCTGAGCAGAGCACCTTCTTCCACACAGTTGCTGTGTCCCCTTCATGTCTCCTGGCAAACTGCAAAAGGCACTTTTTATGTATTTCTGCCAACAATGGCTTTTTTCTTGTCGCTCTTCTTTATAGGCCAGATTTGTGGAGTACACAACTTACAGATTCTCCCCACCTGAGCTGCGGATTTTTCCAGCTCCTCCAGAGTGACCGTGGGCCTCTTAGAAACTCCTCTGACCAGTGCTTTCCTTGCTCAACCTAACCCTGCAACCTAACCCTGCTTTAAACCTATCTACAACTTTTATCTACATCCATGTCTCATTTTTGTACCACTTAACAATTATGTGCTACTTTGTGTTGGTCAGTCACTGACAATCTCAATCGAAAACATTGAAGTTTGTGGCTGCAAGGTGACAAAATGTTTAAAAGTTGAAGGGGTAGGAATTTTTTTCAATGCACTGTAAACAACCATAAAACATAAATATGTTATTGTATTAAATTTTTTAAAAAACACTATTGATTTACTCATAATGAATCATAAAATAACCAGATAATCTAAGTCAGACAGTCTCCTAAAGCTGAACAGATTTTTTTTTTCCAGAGGGGGTTAATTTTCAATAAGTGACTGAAAATGTGTAACTATGGCAGGAATAATATATTTCAGGTTACATGTGTGTAACAACTACTTCATTGACTATATCAGAGGAAACATTTTCCAATGTACTTTAATCTTTTAGCAGATACACAACAAATTATCAACACAGGATACTTGATATATATAAGAAAAAGTAATACAATTTTGTCTCTGAGTGCTGGTCAATAGTAAAAATATACTTGATTTAAAAAAAAAAGAAAGCAGAAAAAAAAGAAGAAACGTGTACATAATCCTTCAGCATAAAGAGTAAATCAACAAAGTTTCACACTATATGATTGTCAAATTCAACAATGCATTTCTGAATTTTCTAAATAACTCTTAGTATTTTTTTTAGATTGACAAAATGCAACACATGAGCAGGTAGCTCATAGTGAAGAAATAATACACCCGTTTTATCTGCCTTGCTGTGTATCATTGTTTTTGTTGAGCCTCAGTGTTATTTTTAATTTTTCAAATCCAAGTATTAGAGAAAACAGATACAATGTAAAATATTGACTTTCAAATTGATGCAAGCAAAAAGTATTTGACACTGTTAGTAAAATATAAAAAGAAAACTATCAATCATTAATTTCTTTACTAGTTTATGTTTAAATCATATTTTGTTCTTTAGCTGTAAAACAAATGCAAGAATAATGCTAAAACATACCATAAAAACAGTGAATCATCATCAATTTTCTCAGTAAAGGAATGAAAAATTAAAAAAATAATACAAAAATAGAAGAGTAAAACCTGTTGGTTTATAAAGATGAAAAATAAAAATGATAAACTCATCCAGTTTATCTCCTTACATACTTCATGTTTGATGAAGTTGCTTAACACACAAAAATCTAAAAAAACACCCCAAAACTTTCCGCCACAGATAAATGGAAATAATCTCATATTGCAAATCAAATGTTTTGTTTAAATGAACGTATTCAAGTCACTTTTATGCAAATGAACATTTAGAATTTTTTAACATGTAAGAAAAAATGGAAAATGTAAGAAAAAATGGAAAATGTGCAGTTTTCGTACTAGTTTATCAATCCATCCTGTTGTTACTTCACCCTAAAAGATTTCACCTTAAAACAAAAACATAATCATGTAAAAATGATATATAAAATATATCAAAGCAGTCATACTGTATATACTCTCACAGTGAATACATGAGCAGCTCACTGAGGATGTGCTTGAGTTTATTCTGCTTTGCTGTTTCATTGTTTTCACAGAGGTTAAAGGTAATTTCTAATCTTTATTATAAACGAATCAAGACAAACATCAACAAGACCGTAAACAAATAAAAGAGTTCAAAGAAGTAGTATGACTTAAAGTTAACTGATAAACTAAGATCTCTGGTTCAATTCAATTCAATTCAATTTTATTTATATCGCGCCAAATCACAACAAAAGTCGCCTCAAGGCAGTTCAACACACGTCATAGAAATCTGATAACTCAAGCTATTAAATGAAAAAAAAAACATAGAAAATTAGCAAATCTCAACTTTTACACAAATGCAAATAAAAACTTAGCGAATTTAAAAATCTAAGAAAAATTTAATATGAATGAAAAAGTAGAAAATGCTCAGTATACCATTCCCTTGCATATTTATGAACGAACCACGCACATTTACATTGGATTACATGATTTTGCTTTTTTCTATGTGTATCAATCACCTATTGCTTTAATTTCTTATTAGATGGAGAAATATTATTCACTCCTTGCAGCAAGATAATATTACTCTTCTTTTTAAAATTCAAACCATTCGCAAGAGAAGTAAAATATAATGAAAAATAAAATATTAAAATGTAAATATAGTTTTTGGTTGTTGAATTGAATTTGTAAAATAATTCAAAAACAAATTAACAGCACAACACATCCTATGATTACTACATCAATAAATGCAGAAAAAATACCTTTGTTTACTTCTTTAGATAACTAATATCTCTCTATGCACTCATTCAGTTGATCACTCATTCATCAACTCCTGTTTGGCTGTGATGGTGTATTTCCAGGTCTCAATTATCTGAGACAGCTGCAGTTTTTCAGAGAAGTTTTCCTCCACGTAAGTAGGGACTTCTACTTCTTTACGATCCATGTAGGCATTGACCGCCTCCTTCAGACTGTCAAAAGAAAGAATATATTCATTTAATAGATAAATTTTCATTGGAGCAAATAATTTTTTACTTAGCAGGAAAACTAAAAACATATTATAATAAAGACACACTTTTGGTATAGACAAGGCCAAACGATGGGGCACTATAGTGATGTGGAATAAAATATGGATAAAAACTCAAAAGTAATTGGACAAAGACCTTTTTAAGATAGCTTTGCCTCTGTACGCCATTGCAGTTGATTTTAAATGAAAATTTTAAGACTTGATGGAAGTGCAGATTTTTTTTTTTTAAACTGTTTAGGAATTACAGTCATTTTTATACACAGTCACACATTTTCAGAGACTTAATTGAAAATTAATTAGACAAACTAACACAGTTTTAAATATAAATAGTTTTAAGTTTTTAATACTTAAATGAAAATATTTTGCTTCATTCAGACTAATCTATAACTGTACGCATATCTTTGCATCTCTGAGATCACTCTTATATATCCATATTTTGGCTACACAGGATCATCTGCTGTGACTTTGAGGTTTAGGATGTAAATCTCTCTTCACACCTGCTAAATCAGGGCCAAACAGAACAATGGCATTACCAAACAAATAATCTGATACCATACAACAGGTTTACCTCCATGATGGATTGTAGTCCTCAGTTGCTCGTAGGCGGCCCAGACACAACAAGAGGAACTCATGCATCTCAAGCAGCCACTGGTCCACATTTCCTCTGGACATGAATCCTTTCAGCCTAATCTTGTTTTCCTCAGTCAGTGGCACCTGGTACTCGGCTGGATACCCCAAAAAGGGTTCCTTTTTAACAAGACATGCAAGCATGCATTTTGTATGTATATGGTAGATGGATTAGCATATATGGTTAATGGTCATACTGACCATTTAGTGCTTTTTTTTTAGTACAAGCCACATTCATTTAATCTAACACTGAAGCTAAGCTTCAAAACTTACAATTTATCTATGCTTAGTGAAAAATAAGCATATGATGTTTAATCTGGCAATTTTGAATCTGAAAAAAAAAATACAGCAAATATCAAACTTACTCTTTTGAGTTGCAGCATTTTTTCAGAGCTGAGAGAGGACAGGACTTGCCACAGACAAACACAGTGCTGCAGTTCACATTTGCTAAAAGCCTGCAAAAAAGTGAAAACCCCTCAACAACTTATAAACAGTTTGTTCTATCTGGTTTTTGTCTTATTATTAATATTGATGTTTGACATGTGAGGCTCAGAGTGAAAGAGTGTACATGCAATGACCTTCAGTATGTGATGATCAATGTTTTGGTCCATCTTTAGTATTTCCTGAAGGTAAGAGACCACTTTCATTGTGGGATCACCACCCGTCATTGAGAGGAAACCCAGAAGCAGCTCCACAATCTTGAGCGCCTCGCACACCTCGCTGTAGGAGTCCAGCTGTCTGGACACAGTATTCTGTGCCATAGATGTCAGAACACTCTGACAGAGAAACAAAAATATTAGTGAACCTAAAAGACACAAGTTATGTAAATCCCTTTATTGCTGTGTGCATGCACATGTACATAAATATCAAATGTAAAGCTTGAGTAGTACTTTTAAGTCAAATACAGCTGGATGAATGTCAGAGTATTGCTTTATTTGCTGTAACTATTAGGCCTGAAATAAATCTGTGATTTGGTGAAAAGCAAGAATTTAATCTGGTATAACTGTAATAATCTATTACTATCTAAAGTCCACATATCATGTGTCAGTGCTTTTGCTGTTAACTGGTACTGTTAGTTATTGACTCAGCACAAAGAAAGTGAAAAAAAATTTGTTGTTTAACCTGGAAATTTTGTACCTTAAATATGTATTTTGGGTTTTACACATAGACAGCTATAATCATGTAGAGTTGTAAAGTACATCAAAGTGTAGTGATAACTTGCTAACGCAGTACTGTACCTGTGGCACTTTTCCATGAACAGTTTTGAAAATGGTTTCATAGTCTCTCTCTTGCGTGTTGACCAATGTGGGAATTCCCTTAATAAAAAACAGGGGGTTTAGTGAAGGGGTTTGGTTTAGGGATCACAAAAAAAAGCAGTTTTAAACAGAATGGTTTTGAGCTTGGATTTCAAAAGTGGTGAATCAATACAAACACATAGATATTACTGCAAAATAAGTATGACCACACAGAACAGATACAATATGAGAACTCAAATGATGAAGTTAACCGACACAATAAATGAAATCTCCGTAGTGAAGTGGTCTACACATTTGATTACACTATTTGTTTGTTTAACAATGTGCTGCACAGAGGTCTTTACACCCACATCTACATGCTGTAGCAATTCCTGTGATAAAATGTGGAATAAACAATAATAGCTTAGTCTTGCTTGTGTTTGTATTGTTTTTAGTTCAGCTTCAGCTTGCCCCCTGCCATCTGTTATGACAGAATTTTAACAGAAAGTGAACTTCCTTCTCATTTGTGCTTTTTAGATTTCACTATGTTGAATCATGCAAAAAATAAAAACAAATAAATATACACCAAGGGTGTTGCATGACCACCTTCAAAGATTCATTCTGAGCTTGAAAGATCCCTGAAGGTAATGCACAATCCAGTCAACACCAGACTGTACAGTAGTTAGGAATTTGGGTCGTTTAAGGTGTGGGACACATGTTTTAACCAAACCAGGCTGTGGGGACTCACTGCGCGGGTAATGAGAGGTTTTCCCTGCAGAAAGCGGGTGAGGATCTGCTGTTGGATCCTGGGCAGGTCATACTCAGATATTGTCTCGTGGCCACGTTCCAAGCTGTACTGGCAGTTGGACAAAACCAGAGGAAACAGGTCCTTCTCCACATCATAGCTGATCACATGCTGCTCCATTAGCTCCAACAGACTCACTGTGTAGTCACTGCAGACATCACAATGTAGATATGAACTTTAATCTTCCAACATTTCTTTTCCAAATAATTTTGGTTAAATGTTGGTCTAGAATGAAGAAAAATGTTTGTTGAGCAAAACTGAACTGTATTATATTTACAATATATAATATATCAATAGCATCGACTCAGTAATTGGTTATGTGGCTCTGTGTTTCTATGTCAAGCTCCAAGGCGAAAGGAAGGATTTTTAATACTAACACCTCTGAATGATACTCATTTGACTCACCTAACTTAAGACTATTGAAGTTTCACTTGAACTTCAGGTAGAAAATAGATAGGTAGAAAAAAATGCAGAATAAACTGCTTTAAAAAACTACCTGTTGTCCTCTCCTGTGTGACGGTCCACTGCATTCACCAACTCATTGTGGAGAGTCACCAGATAGCTGACCAGCCCTGTGGCACACAGGCCTGGACCCTGCCGACGGGGCAGGAGGTACCTGAGGTCACTGTCCAGGTCCAAATCCCTGCTGCAAAATTCTTCTGGAATTTTTATTTCATCTATAGTTTTGAAAGGACAGATAAATAATTCCTTATTTGTAATACAGCTTTTTCCATTACTTTGACTTATGTGGTATATGCACAAAAACACCAATTATTATACTCGACTGTAGCAGACAAAATGATGACTATTGTCAAGTAGAGTACACTGTAAATGTATGTTCTCACAGGGCAACTGAAATCAATCAAGAACTGCACTGTTCTCATTTTAAGTTAAATTGAAGACATGTTATTCATTTATTTATCTTTTTAATTTGAACACAATGCACAGAACAAAATAGTTTAAGGAGAGACAAGAAAATATGTAATAACATAAATAGATTGAATGTGAAGGTGAGACAAAGAGCAGGTTAGTGCTTTACTTACTGCCGGTCACAGAGACTCTTAGCTCATTCCATGTTTTCAGGAAGGTCTCAATGTGTTTTTGATACCATGGGCTCATGTCTGGAACAAGTAATTTAGAAACAGTGACTAAAAACTTAAAAAAAAGACAAAAGGCAAAGAAACAGTGACTACATTTTTATGACATGAAATGAAACAGAGAGAAAAAAAATATGTCAGTTGTCCCTGCAGCAAATATTAACTTTGGTGACAGATTTTGTTTTTGATTTTCAAATGAATACAAATTAGTACAACAGTCAATTGTTCAAGTTTAAGTCCATCTAATCTCTGTACCTGTTTGCTGATCAATGAATTCTCTGATGGAACCCGCGATCTCTTCAGTTGCGTTCTGGTACTGTCTCACCAAACGTTTCTGCAGCATTAGGATTTCTGGGAGGAATTTGATATGTCGAAATTCTCTTTCCTGTAAAAAGAAGTTTAGATAAATGGGTATCACATCTTTGGTCATTTCTAATTCTGTTACTGAGAATATTGACCCACTTATTGAAACTTTAAAGAGTAATTTATTATGATTTTATATATAGAATATCAGGATAATACGTCTTGCAAAGTAATACTGTAGTTTAATCAAATCTATAGCTTTCACAGGTTTGGCTAATCTGTAATTCCAAATTAGCAGCAGGCACAAATGATTGCATGTCATTATATGCCAATTTGGGCTTGTAGTCTGAAGTCAAGCTACATGTCAGCCCTGTGATTGGATTGTGAACTGCCCAGAACTGACCCCACCTTTCTATCAGTGTTAGATACTGGTGACCCTCTATAAGTAAAACTTTTAGTGCACACAGGAAATAATAGTAATAATCAATAATATTTCTAAAATAGTTTTAGAAACAACATTATTATGAATAATGGGATTCAAATTGGAAAAAAGAAATCAAAGTAGTGAGAGAGCTCAACTACAGAAAAATCAAAAGTCATAATATATAAGGACAAATTTGACATTTAGTCTAAATGTAGCCCTGGCTATATAAATAGTTCATTTATTTTGATGGTTGAATGTAAATGTTATGTGTGTTTAAGAATGAATACAAATGTGTGTTAATTAGATGCACAGCGTTCTTATTTGCATTTTGAGGTGTATGTCATTATTTTCTGTAATGGTATTGGTATGTACTACAGTTCCGGGCCAATCCTGAAGTAGTCTCAGGTAGAGTGGGTTGGAGTAAGTGGGGAGCCGTGTTCACTCCGCGGAAAGAGAGAGGAGAGATGAGGAACAGTGTCATGTGGACGCAGAGTTCATGGGAAGGTGACAAACTTTTATTTTCAGGTTGACGATCAGTGTGAAAGCTGTTGTACCCTACTGCGAGGTAAATATGAATCTGTGAGTTGTGTTTGAAACTCATATATTTACTCATATATTTAGAAAATGGTAATATTGCTGAGACAGTATGTAATAGTATGTAAATCGGCATTTAGCTGGGTTATTTGATTTGGTAGGAGGAGACAGAGCTCTTGCTGGCATGCCAGAGAGGTCCCTTTTGTTGTGATTATGTGTTAACGTAGGAACACGTGGATACGGTAACTGCGAGTGCTGCTGCCGCGCCCTGCTAGTGGCCTTGACCCAGTTTCCCAGACTAGCCCCTTGAACTGCCTGGAGGTGTGAGTACTATTGTTTGCACGTGCTTTTTATTTTACTGCTTGGCAACAAGTGAAGCGGCCAAGTTGTTTTAGGTCCCAATGCACCCGAGCCACGACTCAGGCCTGCAATGAGGTGTTTGTTAACACAGAAAGACTGTTGCAGTTAAGGAGTGTGTGTGGGCCCACCGTATTATTTAATCATTTGGTTACAGTTGATATTAGATACCTAACCATTGCTCGACAACTTTATTAATGTTACTTCTTTTCTTTTGTTTTATTAGAAGTATTTTATAATTGACCTCCTTGTGTCTGGTTTATTTCCATATAGTCTATTTTATTGCACAATTCATGTCACAAGCATCAAAAAGGGAGTATCAGTAGTAAAGACCCCTCTCAATAGAACGTGGGGCGGGTGTTACATAAAGGTTGCACAAAAGGAAAATTTCAGGATTGTTTGAAATGCACAAGAGCAGTGAATTCCAAATAATTTTGTGAAAGGGTTACATCTGTGAGACACACACCTTCTGCAGGAACCTCAAGAGCAGGGGGAGCTCCTCCTTTTGATCATTAGTCTCCATAATGTGTGTGAGGCTGAGCAGCGACAGCCTCTCCCTGCAGCTCCACACTGCTGAGCTGTTGACCTCAGAGCCCTGTTGCAGTGAGGCGAGGAAGCTACAGTCATCACCGTGGATTGTCCTTATGATGAAGTTGGAAGATACACGGGAGTCATTTCTAATGGTTCCCTTTGCCTCTTGTAGGAGTTGGTCAAGATCCTGGACACAAAATATTGGCAAAGGCAGTTATGTACAAATAAGACTGAAAAAATATCAGTTATAAAATGAAAAAAGTCAAAACATGTAAATAGTGATTTTAAAGAATTACCTTCAACTTTGGTGTCATAATATCTGTAGCCACAGTAGTCTCCCAGGTGTTTCTGGATTCTTTGGATGTAAGGTAAGGGTCGATAGTAGCTAGAAAAAACATTTACATAGCCATTGGTTAAACAGTCAAAATACCAGTTTCCATATTTGTTGACATTTAATCCTCAAAAACAATTCCTGTCTAAGGAGGTCTGCTTTATTCAAATTATTATTAAGTTTGTTTCACAGTCTTTTGTCCTGCCATGTATGTCTTTTAACAAATGGCTTCCTTACAGTTACTGGCATGTGGTAGTTCTTGAAGTGATCTGAGCACCAAGTGAACAGATGTTACAGTGTCGTCAGCTCCTTTTCCCAGTGCCTGTGACAGCTGTTCAAGATCCTTTATTATGTGCAGCCTGAGAAACAAACTGACATCCTCCACAGGTGGCTGGATTATCTGTTGGACAACCTGAAAAAAACAGTGGATAATAGCATCATACTACATGCAAGACAGCAACATCGTTCATTGAGTTGAACTATTTTGCAGAATATTAATCAGTGAGCTACACACAACCTAAAACAATGCTAGTCTCACCAAGTCACCAAAAGCTGCTTAAATATTACAGCTACTGTACAAAATAGCTTTAGATACTTTATTTATGATGGTTAAGAGCCTCTAAATTAGAGCCCACCTGAGGTTTCTCTGAGGCTCCCAGCATCATGGCGAGATGTGTAACTAGCCGGACCAGAGTAAAGGGAGTCAGAGACATGTTTTTGGTATCTAAGGCATCTGGGTTGTTTCTCCGTTGAGGGTCTCCCAGAATGTGACCGGGGCGTGTTTGATCCCTAAAACAACAGATTTGCATGAGTAAAAAGTAGAGTAGGTCTCCCCCCAGTGCAAAACAGGTGACATTTAGAAGCGCAAGCACACATGTGAAAGTTAATATAGTTAATATAATATTACCCTTGTGCTGCTTTTAGAAAATTAAATTAGTGACAATTAGTTCACAAGGTTATACTATGCATAAAATATGTATTGTTTTTAAGAGTATACTTGAAGTACAGCCATAACATATGAGGTGCCGTAAGGGACATTATTACTGAAACGCTCTCACACACACTACTGAAACGCTCTCACACACACTACTGAAATTTTAGCTCTCACACACACTACTGAAACGCTCTCACACACACTACTGAAATTTTACCTCTCACACACACTACTGAAACGCTCTCACACACACTACTGAAATGCTCTCACACACACTACTGAAACTTTAGCTCTCACACACACTACTGAAACGCTCTCACACACACTACTGAAACGCTCTCACACACACTACTGAAACGCTCTCACACACACTACTGAAATTTTAGCTCTCACACACACTACTGAAACGCTCTCACACACACTACTGAAATTTTAGCTCTCACACACACTACTGAAACGCTCTCACACACACTACTGAAACTTTAGCTCTCACACACACTACTGAAACGCTCTCACACACACTACTGAAACGCTCTCACACACACTACTGAAATTTTAGCTCTCACACACACTACTGAAACACTCTCACACACACTACTGAAATTTTAGCTCTCACACACACACTACTGAAACGCTCTCACACACACTACTGAAATTTTAGTTCTCACACACACAACTGAAACGCTCTCACACACACTACTGAAATTTTAGCTCTCACACACACTACTGAAACGCTCTCACACACACTACTGAAACGCTCTCACACACACTACTGAAATTTTAGCTCTCACACACACACTACTGAAACGCTCTCACACACACTACTGAAATTTTAGTTCTCACACACACTACTGAAACGCTCTCACACACACTACTGAAACGCTCTCACACACACTACTGAAATTTTAGCTCTCACACACACACAACTGAAACGCTCTCACACACACTACTGAAATTTTAGCTCTCACACACACTACTGAAACGCTCTCACACACACTACTGAAAAGCTCTCACACACACTACTGAAATGCTCTCACACACACTACTGAAACGCTCTCACACACACTACTGAAACGCTCTCACACACACTACTGAAATTTTAGCTCTCACACACACTACTGAAACGCTCTCACACACACTACTGAAATTTTAGCTCTCACACACACACTACTGAAACGCTCTCACACACACTACTGAAAAGCTCTCACACACACTACTGAAACTTTAGCTCTCACACACACTACTGAAACGCTCTCACACACACTACTGAAATTTTAGCTCTCACACACACTACTGAAATGCTCTCACACACACTACTGAAACGCTCTCACACACACTACTGAAATTTTAGCTCTCACACACACTACTGAAACACTCTCACACACACTACTGAAAAGCTCTCACACACACTACTGAAACTTTAGCTCTCACACACACTACTGAAACGCTCTCACACACACTACTGAAATTTTAGCTCTCACACACACTACTGAAACGCTCTCACACACACTACTGAAATTTTAGCTCTCACACACACTACTGAAACGCTCTCACACACACTACTGAAACGCTCTCACACACACTAATGAAACGCTCTCACACACACTACTGAAACGCTCTCACACACACTACTGAAATGCTCTCACACACACTACTGAAACGCTCTCACACACACTACTGAAACGCTCTCACACACACTACTGAAATTTTAGCTCTCACACACACTACTGAAACGCTCTCACACACACTACTGAAACGCTCTCACACACACTACTGAAATTTTAGCTCTCACACACACTACTGAAACACTCTCACACACACTACTGAAATTTTAGCTCTCACACACACTACTGAAACGCTCTCACACACACTACTGAAACGCTCTCACACACACTACTGAAATTTTAGCTCTCACACACACTACTGAAACGCTCTCACACACACTACTGAAACGCTCTCACACACACTACTGAAACGCTCTCACACACACTACTGAAATTTTAGCTCTCACACACACACTACTGAAACGCTCTCACACACACTACTGAAATTTTAGCTCTCACACACACACTACTGAAACGCTCTCACACACACTACTGAAATTTTAGCTCTCACACACACTACTGAAACGCTCTCACACACACTACTGAAATTTTAGCTCTCACACACACACTACTGAAACGCTCTCACACACACTACTGAAACGCTCTCACACACACTACTGAAATTTTAGCTCTCACACACACTACTGAAACGCTCTCACACACACTACTGAAATTTTAGCTGTCACACACACTACTGAAACGCTCTCACACACACACTACTGAAACGCTCACACACACACTACTGAAATTTTAGCTCTCACACACACTACTGAAACGCTCTCACACACACTACTGAAATTTTAGCTCTCACACACACTACTGAAACGCTCTCACACACACTACTGAAATTTTAACTCTCACACACACTACTGAAACGCTCTCACACACACTACTGAAATTTTAGCTCTCACACACACTACTGAAACGCTCTCACACACACTACTGAAATTTTAGCTCTCACACACACTACTGAAACGCTCTCACACACACTACTGAAATTTTAGCTCTCACACACACTACTGAAATTTTAGCTCTCACACACACTACTGAAACGCTCTCACACACACTACTGAAAAGCTCTCACACACACTACTGAAACTTTAGCTCTCACACACACTACTGAAACGCTGTCACACACACTACTGAAATTTTAGCTCTCACACACACTACTGAAACGCTCTCACACACACTACTGAAATTTTAGCTCTCACACACACTACTGAAACGCTCTCACACACACTAATGAAACGCTCTCACACACACTACTGAAACGCTCTCACACACACTACTGAAACGCTCTCACACACACTACTGAAACGCTCTCACACACACTACTGAAGTTTTAGCTCTCACACACATTACTGAAACACTCTCACACACACTACTGAAATTTTAGCTCTCACACACACACTACTGAAACGCTCTCACACACACTACTGAAATTTTAGCTCTTACACACACAACTGAAACGTTCTCACACACACTACTGAAATTTTAGCTCTCACACACACTACTGAAACGCTCTCACACACACTACTGAAACGCTCTCACACACACTACTGAAATTTTAGCTCTCACACACACTACTGAAACGCTCTCACACACACTACTGAAATTTTAGCTCTCACACACACTACTGAAACGCTCTCACACACACTACTGAAACGCTCTCACACACACTAATGAAACGCTCTCACACACACTACTGAAACGCTCTCACACACACTACTGAAATGCTCTCACACACACTACTGAAACGCTCTCACACACACTACTGAAACGCTTTCACACACACTACTGAAATTTTAGCTCTCACACACACTACTGAAACGCTCTCACACACACTACTGAAACGCTCTCACACACACTACTGAAATTTTAGCTCTCACACACACTACTGAAACACTCTCACACACACTACTGAAATTTTAGCTCTCACACACACTACTGAAACGCTCTCACACACACTACTGAAACGCTCTCACACACACTACTGAAATTTTAGCTCTCACACACACTACTGAAACGCTCTCACACACACTACTGAAACGCTCTCACACACACTACTGAAACGCTCTCACACACACTACTGAAATTTTAGCTCTCACACACACACTACTGAAACGCTCTCACACACACTACTGAAATTTTAGCTCTCACACACACTACTGAAACGCTCTCACACACACTACTGAAATTTTAGCTCTCACACACACACTACTGAAACGCTCTCACACACACTACTGAAACGCTCTCACACACACTACTGAAATTTTAGCTCTCACACACACTACTGAAACGCTCTCACACACACTACTGAAATTTTAGCTCTCACACACACTACTGAAACGCTCTCACACACACTACTGAAATTTTAGCTGTCACACACACTACTGAAACGCTCTCACACACACACTACTGAAACGCTCACACACACACTACTGAAATTTTAGCTCTCACACACACTACTGAAACGCTCTCACACACACTACTGAAATTTTAGCTCTCACACACACTACTGAAACGCTCTCACACACACTACTGAAATTTTAACTCTCACACACACTACTGAAACGCTCTCACACACACTACTGAAACGCTCTCACACACACTACTGAAATTTTAGCTCTCACACACACTACTGAAACGCTCTCACACACACTACTGAAATTTTAGCTCTCACACACACTACTGAAACGCTCTCACACACACTACTGAAATTTTAGCTCTCACACACACTACTGAAACGCTCTCACACACACTACTGAAACGCTCTCACACACACTACTGAAACGCTCTCACACACACTACTGAAATTTTAGCTCTCACACACACTACTGAAACGCTCTCACACACACTACTGAAATTTTAGCTCTCACACACACTACTGAAACGCTCTCACACACACTACTGAAACGCTCTCACACACACTACTGAAACGCTCTCACACACACTACTGAAATTTTAGCTCTCACACACCCTACTGAAACGCTCTCACACAAACTACTGAAACGCTCTCACACACACTACTGAAATTTTAGCTCTCACACACACTACTGAAATGCTCTCACACACACTACTGAAATTTTAGCTCTCACACACACTACTGAAACGCTCTCACACACACTACTGAAATTTTAGCTCTCACACACACTACTGAAACGCTCTCACACACACTACTGAAACGCTGTCACACACACTACTGAAATTTTAGCTCTCACACACACTACTGAAACGCTCTCACACACACTACTGAAAAACCAAGGCATTTCAGTTAAACAGGAAGGCGTTTCAGTTGAACAGGAAGGCATTTCAGTTAAACAGGAAGGCGTTTCAGTTGAACAGGAAGGCGTTTCAGTTGAACAGGAAGGCGTTTCAGTTGAACAGGAAGTTAATTCTTGACAAGGAAACTGAAGGAAAAAGTGGTAGATTTCAAACAAACCACTACACAGATGTCTACTCAGCAACCTGCTAGTTAGGGGTGGGTTTTTATAATCGATTAAAATTGATTCTAGCTTGCATAACGTAAAATCGTCGAGGGTCTGGCTTTGTTTTCACGCCGTTTTTGCGCCGATTCTAAAGCTGTTAGTTTTATCTCTCTCCAAACAATATTGACCGAACCAGCAGCAAAAGAAGATCCAAACTGAGCTTCACATAAACATCGTCATGAATTCCCTCTGACGTTTACTGTTTTGCTTCCACCACAATAAAATCACACTTCATGTACAGCTCTCTCTCTCTCTTTCTCTCTTTCTCTGTACTTCAAGAACAATTTCCCGTCTAAAAATCTGTTTTCTGCATTATTCGCTTGCTTGTTACGCACAAGTCTACCGTTGTTTACAGCGCTGTCGGTCGCTGTTTTTTTTTTTTTTTCATTTTACATAGTTCCGAAAAGAAAACCTAATTTCTGCCGTTCAATACTGAACAAATTTAAACTTTTTAAAATTATGCAAAATGCAAAACGCTTAGCCGTGTCTCTAATAAAACCGCTGGAACGTCAGAGGTAACGTTCATATGTTGATTAATGGTTTTGTTTCGTTTTTGATGTACTGCAGAATATTTTTTATAAAATCCCAGGCCAGGAAAATCACCTTCATGTTTTTCTGTGTTTTATCTTCAGCTACTTTTACACAAAGGCATCTGCTGTGACGCTTATACCTTTGATAAAGTCTTGCGTGTGTCAGCTTCCTTTTTTTAGATACAAAAATATGTAAATGTACTGATCTGAATTATAATATTTCTGACTGTCAAAATTTCCCAGAATCAAATCGAATTGAATTGAATCGAATCGAATTCAATCGAATCGTGGAACGAATCGATTCTGGACCTTAGTGAGACAGCTGCATTACTTAACAATATATTAGCCTCAGCATAAGTCAAAATTTAGAATAGCAGGAGACGGGCATTATCCTGGTTATTTTTCTGGCATATGTGCTTTTTGTCTTTTTTAGCAAAGAAAAAAAAATTCTTAAAATCATCAATAAAACCAGGGAGAGAAGGCTTAGCGTTCCTCCATTTAGCACAATGGATATGATATTTACTCAAAGGTATGATGATGTTAATAATGTCTGAGACACCCAATGCTAGATGATCCATATAAAAAAAATTATGATGTAATTCTAATAGTGGCACATCATTAATATTTAGGGAAATCCAATTTTTTAAGTTGCACCAAATACATTGTGTGATAGGGCATAGAAAAAAAAAGATGTTCTAGGGTTTCATTTTCATCAGTACAAAAAGAACACTGATCCACCTCAAAGCCAAATCTCTTTTTTTTTTAAGAAATTCTGCCACAGGATTAATTTTGTTTAAAGTGTGTTTCTTTAACTATAGGTAGAATAGGCTATTTCATAAATTTTTAGTATGCTTTATCCAGTGTATATGAAATAACTAAATTATAACCATGCAATGTAACCATTCTTTTGTAACTATGAAATATTTTGTCTTTGAAGAAACTACTAACAAATTTCTTATTGCATTTTTATCAAACAGCTGACATTGCCCTAGCAATAAATTTGGGAACACTGATGAGAAATTATTGTATATCATAAAAATTTTAATCAAATGAAGCAGAGGCAGTGGGACCAGTTCACAAAATTTGTTATATTCTCTTTGAGAACAGTTTAGACAATATTTTTCTGAAAAGTGTGTAACTTAGAATGACACCATTATCATCCAACAAATCTGTTATGAATATAATCTTTTTGTTCAAACCAGTCACTCTCGAAAATTGATTTTTGATTAAGTGTTATTACCCTATTATTCCATAAGGTTGAATTATGGGGAGAGGTTGTGGGTAAATCTCATTTTCCCAAAAATGCAAAGTCTGTTTTGGAAAGTTTGATATCTTTATGGGGATTTTATTTACCGCAAAATCACATTTCAAAATAAAGTCTAATCCTGTATACTATTTTATTAAACAAGGATCAGCCGTCCCCAACCCCCAGGTCCTGGACCAGTACCGGTCTGTGAGTCGTTTGGTACCGGGTCGCAAGAGTTGAGGCTTGAGTTTGAAATTTATGGTTTTCATGGTATTTATCGTTTTTTTATTTTTATATCGTTTACGTGGCGCAAAAAAGGTTGGGGACTGCTATACTAGCAGGTTGCTGAGTAGACATCCTTGTAGTGTTTTGAAATATGCCACTTTTTCCATCAGTTTCCTTGTCAGGAAACAACTTCCTGTTCAGCGGAAATGCCTCTGGTTTCAGTGGAGTGTGTGAGAGCATTTCAGTTGTGTGTGTGAGAGCTAAAATTTCAGTAGTGTGTGTGAGAGCGTTTCAGTAGTGTGTGTGAGAGCGTTTCAGTAGTGTGTGTGAGAGCTAAAATTTCAGTAGTGTGTGTGAGAGCGTTTCAGTTGTGTGAGAGCGTTTCAGTAGTGTGTGTGAGAGCATTTCAGTAGTGTGTGTGAGAGCTAAAATTTCAGTAGTGTGTGTGAGAGCGTTTCAGTAGTGTGTGTGAGAGCGTTTCAGTAGTGTGTGTGAGAGCGTTTCAGTAGTGTGTGAGAGCGTTTCAGTAGTGTGTGTGAGAGCGTTTCAGTAGTGTGTGAGAGCGTTTCAGTAGTGTGTGAGAGCGTTTCAGTAGTGTGTGTGAGAGCGTTTCAGTAGTGTGTGAGAGCGTTTCAGTAGTGTGTGTGAGAGCGTTTCAGTAGTGTGTGAGAGCGTTTCAGTAGTGTGTGAGAGCGTTTCAGTAGTGTGTGTGAGAGCGTTTCAGTAGTGTGTGTGAGAGCGTTTCAGTAGTGTGTGTGAGAGCGTTTCAGTAGTGTGTGTGAGAGCATTTCAGTAGTGTGTGTGAGAGCTAAAATTTCAGTAGTGTGTGTGAGAGCGTTTCAGTAGTGTGTGTGAGAGCGTTTCAGTTGTGTGTGTGAGAGCGTTTCAGTAGTGTGTGTGAGAGCTAAAATTTCAGTAATGTGTGTGAGAGCTAAAATTTCAGTAGTGTGTGTGAGAGCGTTTCAGTAGTGTGTGTGAGAGCGTTTCAGTAGTGTGTGTGAGAGCTAAAATTTCAGTAGTGTGTGTGAGAGTGTTTCAGTAGTGTGTGTGAGAGCGTTTCAGTAGTGTGTGTGAGAGCTAAAATTTCAGTAGTGTGTGTGAGACCATTTCAGTAGTGTGTGTGAGAGCTAAAATTTCAGTAGTGTGTGTGAGAGCGTTTCAGTAGTGTGTGTGAGAGCGTTTCAGTAGTGTGTGTGAGAGCGTTTCAGTAGTGTGTGTGAGAGCGTTTCAGTAGTGTGTGTGAGAGCGTTTCAGTAGTGTGTGAGAGCGTTTCAGTAGTGTGTGTGAGAGCATTTCAGTAGTGTGTGTGAGAGCTAAAATTTCAGTAGTGTGTGTGAGAGCGTTTCAGTAGTGTGTGTGAGAGCGTTTCAGTAGTGTGTGTGAGAGCGTTTCAGTTGTGTGTGTGAGAGCGTTTCAGTAGTGTGTGTGAGAGCTAAAATTTCAGTAATGTGTGTGAGAGCTAAAATTTCAGTAGTGTGTGTGAGAGCGTTTCAGTAGTGTGTGTGAGAGCGTTTCAGTAGTGTGTGTGAGAGCTAAAATTTCAGTAGTGTGTGTGAGAGTGTTTCAGTAGTGTGTGTGAGAGCGTTTCAGTAGTGTGTGTGAGAGCTAAAATTTCAGTAGTGTGTGTGAGACCATTTCAGTAGTGTGTGTGAGAGCTAAAATTTCAGTAGTGTGTGTGAGAGCGTTTCAGTAGTGTGTGTGAGAGCGTTTCAGTAGTGTGTGTGAGAGCGTTTCAGTAGTGTGTGTGAGAGCGTTTCAGTAATAATGTCCCTTACGGCACCTCATAATAACAAGACAAATAAACCCACTCTAACAAAAACAAGCCAAACTGCTGCCGTTCTAAAACAAACTGAACTCTGCTTCTTATATTACACACGCAGCATCTACAATCTCAAAAGAAATAATCTCTGGAAGAAAAACCAGCAAACACAGCTAACAAAGAAATTAAAGAAAAAAAAAACTGTATTGTATACAACAAACAAAAAAAAAGGTATTCTGACTGACATTTTGTCTTTGAAGATATGTGTTACTCTTTCTTTGTGGAAAATTTGATATCACTATGTGACAGCCTCTTTTTAATACATACTGGTTGTGAATACTAACCAGTTTTTCTGCAGTATCCATGAAAAAAAAATCAGAATTCATTCTTTACAGTTTTTTTTTTAAACTAAACCTTTCCAACACAATGAATACACAGAGTATGTAATGGTACTGGGTCTGTGACCCAGTGTTTTGTGTGTTTTAGTTTTATTCTTTGATTATTGTTATTTTCTCAGTGTTTCCTGGTTTATTTTGAAACAGTCTTTGTGTCTTTGTCATTGTGTTTAGTGTCATTTCCCCTGTGGCGTCATTATGTTTATTCTAGTTGGCTGTTTCCCCATGTGTTTCCACTTCCCCTCATCACCTCCTGTGTGCATTTAAGTCCTCTGTTTTCCTTTGTTCATTGTCAGGTCATCTGTTTATTCCACATCATAGTTCTCACAGTCTTCATAGTTTTTATAGTTAGTTTTCCAGTTTAGTTGTCATACCTGTTTTGCCTTAGCTTTTGTGTTTTCTCCTTTCATCAGCCCAAATAAAGTCTCGCTTTTGTTTAAAGATTCCTTTCTCAGTGTCTGCTTTTTGGTCCATTCTCAAAAGACATCGCCGTGACAGAGCAATTCAATGATATCAAACTACTGGTCGGAATCGTCTCGTCAGAATTTTCTGTTCACGGTGCAGTCTCATTGTTAAACTTTTTAAATGCACAAAAATGAAAACTTATAAGTTTAAAAAATTGACAATGGGAATTTAGTTTATTTTACTTCACAAAATAAAGGATAATATTGATTTAAAAAAACAACAACAACCCACTAGCATAACAAATGTGCTTCTTTTAACAGATTTACCAATAAAAAAAACCAAACTTGAATGATTTCTGTCGTTCATATTTTATACAAGAGAAAGTTTTGTACAAAATCAATTTATCTGCATTTTTGATGGTTCCCTCATGCGAAATACCAGAATAATTTCTTTTTAATATTCCAGTATTGTTTTAATAGACAGGACAAATTATATAGCAATTTTTTTCTACAAAGTTTTACTTTATCAGTAAAGAGATTTATTTAATGCAGTATTTTGCTTGACAATTACTGACACTCACTCGTGCAACGGAACTTGTGTGAATCCAGGCAAGGCTATGTGATGTTCCCCTCCAACGTCTTCGCCACACTCCAGACATTGGCCTGTCTCCATGGGCCGGCCGCACTGCAGTGCAAGATTAAACATACAGTATAATTATAAAACATCGAGTCTGTAATCATTGTGAAGAATATATTAACTGGAACAGCAAAAAAATGGCTTACCATATCAACACAGCATGGGTGATTATTTGGACAGACTGTGAAAAATACATAATATAGATTAATCTGTGAATTTATGGTCAGGTTTATGCAAATTACTCCTGAACCAAGTCTTGCTACCTGATAGCCATCTTGGTAAAACATCTGACCAATCTATATTAACTTTTATTCAATGGTCAGCAAAAATGACCAGCTAAATCTTAAAAACTTAGGGACTAGTAAAGCGCTATACAAATACAGGCCATTAACCATTTGGTGGAGCAGAATTCTACTAAAGATTTCAATTCATGGTTGTTTTGGGTGCCATATCTCTTTTTCATAATGTCTTTCAACTCATTTAAGGTTTAGCATGATGACTGAAATACAGGTCATCCAAATATTTCCTGGTGAGGAGAGGAAATCCTCTACTCAATTTGAAAGGTTGTCAAATTGTCAGAATACCCAGTTACAAGAAAAGATCATTAAAAATGAATTTACTTGCATATATGAAAGGAATAATACTTACCATACCAAGTGAGCTGGCCCTGATAGTGTGTTTCTTGTTGTTGTATGGCTGCCTGGGCAACAGCTAACATGTCATCAGGCATTGTGGGTATAAAAGCCCTCTGTAGGTTAAATTAAGTGAAAATCTAAGAAATGCCATGAAGGTAACATGAATCTTATCTTGCTGAAGTTATCCATTGCAGAGAGTAAGCAGCACAGATGTATCCTTCTTCTATTTTTGAGTGTTATTGTGTTTGCTGAGTTGTATTCCTGGAGCCAGTAAAGACTAGCTTAGCTTTCATCTGCTTCGTTTTAACATCTGCCTTAACTATGACATTATCTCAGAGTATCTGTAATGGGAATAATATCTAATATGTGGGAGTTGTGATGATTTAATGGTTAATATAAAAAAAAGATTTTAAATGTGTTGGTCACTGTCCATCCTTGAGCACTATTTTGAAATAACAATTCCCAAAACTGTTTACTTTTTGTAGATAAACCTGACTCCATATTACACAGCTCAAAGGCACATTAGCATACCACTATCTTATCCAAACCTAGTCATTTCTGGAAATAAAACTAAAATCAAGGGTTTGAAATGTGATTCCACAAACTAATGGGTAAAACCATGTGGCTAAATCAATCTTTTATATACAATCACACTGTTTACCTGCATATTTTCAGGTGACAGGCCAATGTTTTTCAGTGGCATCAGCAGAGGGTGACTCCCTGTGAGCAGCACAGCTGCTAGATGGATGATCAGCTCGATGACAGTGTTTTCCTCAATGGTATTACCAGGTTGGATGGTAAGAGCTCCCAGTCTGTTATAAATCAATGCTGACGCAAAATTTCTTACTTCTCTTTGAGGCAGGTATCTTGAGCCATTAATGAGGTCATCAAATCCATTACATTGCTGTTGGGGATACAGAAAACAACTAAGAGAAGCAACACACTTTTTTTTTTTTTTTTTTTACTGTGTAACAGTATTAATAATAATAAATGTCTTTCTGTGCAAAATGGGTTTAAAAACATAAACAACTGTGGGATACTGTTTGTCCATTATTTGAACTGGGGAACAAATTGTGGCAGGGTAAGCCTGATATCCTGATATTTGTATCCCACTGTATTTTTTTATATATATAAAGAGCTAATATCACCAAAATTTCATTATAAGAAGTGTTTGTGAACTAAAAATCAATAATTTGGGATGCTGTTTGTCCGTGATTTGGACAGCCCAGTGTGTGCTCCCGACGCAGGGGAAACAAATTCTGTTGGGGAGACCTACCTTGGCACCGCCGTTGTGCAGGCAAAGCCAAAGGCAAGATATGTTTCATCATATTTTCTAGTCTTTGGTTTCGAAGGAAGTTGGTTTGGAAGCATATTTGGCGATGCTTCATTCTCTGCTTTGCATTTGTGTGGGAGCCCCGTCAAAAACCCGTCCATTATGCTAGCAGTGTCCGAGCATCCTTTTTTTTTTAAATTCTTACCCCGCCCCCACTTTGGGAACCTCTGCCTTAATACATTAGCAAGGCAATCTGTGATGTAATAATCTAACTAGCTGTAGATATTGACAGTTAACCATGTCATACACAGATCAAGCCCTCTAATTTAGCATTTTTTTAATTAATATTTTAATACGCTTTGTGATAAATCAAGATGTAGGCCAGTGTTTTAGCTTAGCTTGGGCCAGGTCTGGCAATGATACCCTGTTTATGCGATGGCATGCCATATCTGGCTCGATTGTGGTTTGGGTTAAGTGGCCCAGGCTCATAGAAAACAGGTCTGGCCCGGATCTGGCATCAAGCTGGCACTTCTGACTGACTGGTGTCATGGCAGAGTGTATGTTACGGTCCTAGCTGGACCTCCTGAAACTGCCCTTGTGTGGGTGTGGTGTTTTCTCTCCGCCTCTTCCTCTCTTGCTCCACCCCTCTGTCTCTCTCTTGCTCTTCTCTCTCCCCAGGTCACAGCTGCTGCTCATTGGCCTCATTTACCACCTGGGCCCAGTCAGCAATCACCTGTCTGAGGTCATATAAGCTGGGGATGAACTGGATGTATGAGGGTGGTTTTCTCTGGTGTAGCCGCTTTGTAGTCTAGGTGTGTGATTGTCCTGCCTGTGGCGTGGAGTTGTGGAAGCAGTGTGACGTGTAGCTGCTACATGTGAGTAGTGTGGGCTTGTGGGCCTCGGCAGCAGTAAAGCTAGCTGCTGCTAGTGACAGGGTGAGCTTGTGGGCCCCTGGAAGTGCCTCCTCGTGGTGTGGAGTTTGTTTGGTTGTTGTGTTCTTTGTTGTTGCAACCTTTTTCTTTTTCTAGTGTTATTGGTAAAACGGTGTTGCTGGCTATTTATGTTAAGATTATCTATAATAAAAACTATTTTATTTACTAAACACCTCTGTCTGTTCTCCTTTCATTCTGTTATGGACCCATTTGTTACCAGTCCCCACACACACCCCTAGACCTTCATTGTGGGGACGTAACAGTGTATGTCAACCAGATGTGGGCCAGGTCTGGCAATGATGGCAGTTTTTATGTTCCTATTTTCCTATTTTAGTTAGAAGACACAAATGCCATGTTGCAATACTATACTGCTATGGTAGCCAATGTTTCAAATGCAGGTTTGTGAGTGTACACTTTATCCAAAACCTAGTGAGGGTTTACTCATGTTTACCAATGGGATTTGGGATTTTATTCATGAGTGATGTTAAGGTGGAGTGCAACTTGGACCGGCAGATTGGTGTAGCCTCAGCAGTAATGCACTGTACCAGACTGTTATAGAGAAGAGAGAACCAAGATGTAATTTATCAGTTATCTGCATTCCAGCACTCACCTACGGTCATGAAATCTTGGGAGTGACCAAAAGAGCAGGGTCATGAGTACAAATGACCAGTGATGGGAATAACGGCGTTATTCCCATCACTGCAAAAACAATCACATGAGTGCTGCTGTTTGACTGAGGAAGAATAAAGTAGTCGTAGTAAACCAATCACATGACCACTTCAAGATGACAAAGCAACAAGGTGACATATACCAGTTTTTAAATTGTGTTGATAGGCCACGTAAAACCAGAGTCATGATAAACAATATATACGAGTCGTATTTTCCTGAATACTTTCATCACGTTTACTGTGTAAGGGCAGCGCTAGCAAGCACTCTCTACATATGACCAAAAAATTAAAAAACAAAAAACAGCCCTTTCGTGTTGGTAGAAAAATGTACAATGTCGACCAATCAAAAAATGATATGGCAACATGACATTTGGTTGTTTAGGAAGAGGGGGAAGTTTTAGGAGTGACGGTGAGAAAGAGAGAGACAAAGAAAGAGAGCGGAAATGAGAGAGAGCGAGTTTTGAGATGTGAGACATTTGTGACATTTAGCGTGTTTGGAGTGTGTACTTAATGTGTTGTCTTGTGTAGTGTAGTGGATAGTTTTGTGTTGTGGGTCAGAACAATGAGGCGACTGCTGAATGTTACAGGTGCTGCCAAAAAGTCACCAAAGGCAGATTACAGTGTAAACGGTGTCTCCAGGTAGAAAACAGGAGTGATACACCTGCTGCTGTCAGACCTGCAGGTATCAGGCTGTGATGTTCTCCTTTATAGTGGACAGAAATTATTTTTTAGAGTGGCACAAATAATTTGTGTGGCATCTTATTGAATTCAGAACACCTGATTGTTATGTAAATAGTTTGAAATGGTTAGTTAAAAAAGGGTAAAAGGTAAATGGCTGCAAATAACTTTGTTGTTTGCAAAACTTGTGCATATGATTTTAAAATTTACAATTTATATTTGCATTTAAAGTTATGAAAAACATGTTTGTGGTTGTTACAGTAAAAAATATAACTTTTTCTACTCGAATTTTATGTTTTTGTCTGATTTTAGATCAGTTTTACTAATATAGTATGTCAAAATGAAAACATAACTGTAAATTCAGACACATGAGATTGTGCTGAAAAGGATGATACCAAACAAGGCAAATTAAATAGTTTTTAAAGGTGAAATGTAGAGGGAAAATCAAAAGTAGTCAAAAATATGCCAATTATATCCTGGACCCCAGAGGGTTAAACTTTTTTTTTAAAAGTAACGCAATAGTTACTTTTCCTAGTAATTAATTACTGTTAGAATCTTGTAACTCAGTTACTAACTCAGTTACTTTTTTGAAGAAGTAACTAGTAAGTATAATTGCCCAACTTGCCCAACACTGCAAATGACTGAAATTACTTTCCTCTGACAGAATTAAGACAGTGGGATAGAGCGTGGAGTAGAGCTGTTTCTTAAAATTATTATCTCCACTGGAGATAAAAAAAACTAAGTTAGCAGTGTCTGAATGCATTTTCTCCAGATTCTAATTTTGCCACTGTTCATACCTTGGGAGTAGGATGAAGACCCCTGTTTTCAGATCTGTACAGAGTTGTAACCTCTCGGAAAAGAGCCAGCAGGAGGAACACTGTCCGATTCCTTCGTGTAGCCATACATTTCTAGTGTATTTCAAATAAAAACAATAATAAAAATCACAAGTATAAATAAAGATGCAAGAAAAAATGGGCATATAGAGTACAGCACTATGGTGAGTACAATAACTATACAACTAAGCATTTACGGTCTTAGCAGTGATACTGTACAACATCACTTGCAGTGCTCTATGAATAATGAGAAGTGTTTCAATAAACTACCCACCCACGGTTTCATCAAAACAATATAACAGTAATAGGTAGATGAAACATGAAGGAGTGTCCGTAATATATTTATTACAGGACAGAAATACCTCACAGACTTCTTCTATCTGCTCGATGTTGCCGTCTACTAGTGCCTTGGCAACTGCATCTCTCACAGCCTTGTACTCCTCTCCATACACAAGATACTGGTCCATCAGGCCTCCATCTTCATTCTTTTGACACTGTGAATGAAATTACAAAGCAAATATGTTTAAGTACATAAATTAGACCTGAGTTATTCTGGTGACTATGAATTAGTTGGATAACTGGCATAAGTTGTACACCATAGTTTGTTTCAGTGTTTGTAAATGAAAAGCTACAATCAAATAATTAATGTCTGTGCTATGGGTGGACCTTGCAGTTCCATGCCCATTCAAACTTGAAAGAGTAGTTGTCAAACAGCTAACTGATATCTACAGTTAGCTGTTTGAATTCTGATATCTAGTTAATATCTACAGTTAGCTGTTTTTGTTTCATCTACAGAGGAATGGCTTATTTGAAGAGTTTCAGTCAGGTTTCAGAGCTCATCACAGCACAGAAACAGCTTTAGTGAAGGTTACAAATGATCTTCTTCTGGCCTCTGACAGTGGACTCATCTTTGTGCTTGTTCTGCTAGACCTCAGTGCCGCGTTCGATACTGTAGACCAGCGGTCCCCAACCCCCGGGCCTCGGACCGGTACCGGTCCGTGAGTCGTTTGGTACCGGGCCGCGAGAGTTGAGGCTCAGGTGTGAAATGTATGGTTTTCAGGGTTTTTATCGGTTTTCAGCGTTATTTTGTTATCGTTTTTATCCTTAACTCGGTTTTCCTGGGTCTTTTCACGTGTGTTATGAATAAATCTTCTTTTTTTCGGTACCGGTACTAGTTTTATTTTGTTGTATTTATCCGCGACACCTTAAAGGCCGGTCCGTGAAAATATTGTCGGGCGTGAACCGGTCCGTCGCGCAAAAAAGGTTGGGGACCGCTGCTGTAGACTATAATATCCTATTAGAACGATTAGAGCATGCTGTAGGTAATATGGGTACTGCGCTGCAGTGGTTTGTATCATATCTATCTAATAGACAACTTGTTCATGTAGCTGTAGCTCAGGTGGCAGAGCAGGTCAGCCACTAACCAGAAGGTTGGTGGTTTGATCCCAGGCTGCTCCAGTCTGCATGCCAGATACTAACCCCATGTTGCTCTCCGATGCATCCATCGGAGTGTGAATGTGTATGAATGTTAGATACTTAGCACTTAAGAAGGTGTGATTGGGTGAATGCATTAGTGCTTTGAGTGCTCAGACAGAGTAGAAAAGTGCTATATAAGAACCAGTCCATTTACCAAATGGAGAGAACTCTTCACACAATAAGGTTAATTATGGAGTTCCACAGGGTTCAATGTTAGGACCAATTCTGTTTACATTATACATGCTTCCCTTAGGCAGTATTATCAGAAGGCATAGCATACATTTTCACTGCTATGCAAATGACACCCAACTCTATCTATCCATGAAGCCAGATAACACCAGCCAGACAAGACACACCAATCAGTTAAACTGCAGGAATGTCTTAAAGGCCTGGATGGCCTTTAAATTTTCTGCTTCTAAATTCAGATAAAACTGAGGCTATTGTACTCGGCCCAAATATGGTATCTAACCAGAGTTTTATATATTAAAAAAAATATGTAGGACTGCTTTCTTTCATTTGAACAATATATCTAAAATTAGAAATAGCCTGTCTCAGAGTGATGCTGAAAAACTAGTTCATGCATTTATTACTTCTAGGCTGGACTATTGTAATTCATTATTATCAGGATGTCCTAAAAAACTCCCTGAAAAGCCTTCAATTAATCCAAAATGCTGCAGCAAGAGTACTGACAGGGACTAGAAAGAGAGAGCATATTTCTCCTGTATTGACTTCCCTTCATTGGCTCCCCGTTAAATCCAGAATTGAATTCAAAATCTTGCTCCTCACATACAAGGTGTTAAATAATCAGGCCCCATCTTATCTTAATGACCTTGTAGTACCATATCACCCCATTAGAGCACTTTGCTCTCGCACTGCAGGCCTACTTGTTGTTCCTAGAGTATTTAAAAGTAGAATGGGAGGCAGAGCCTTCAGTTTTCAGGCCCCTCTTCTGTGGAACCAGCTTCCAGTTTGGATTCAGGAGACAGACACTATCTCTACTTTTAAGATTAGGCTTCAAACTTTCCTTTTTGCTAAAGCATATAGTTAGGGCTGGACCAGGTGACCCTGAATCCTCCCTTAGTTATGCTGCAATAGGTATAGGCTGCTGGGGGATTCCCATGATGCATTGAGTATTTCTTTCTCACTCACTATGTGTTAATAGACCTCTCTGCATTGTATGATACTTGTTATTAATCTCTGTCTCTCTTCCACAGCATGTCTTTTATCCTGTCTTCCTTCTCTCACCCTTACCGGTCGCGGCAGATGGCCCCGCCCCTCCCTGAGCCTGGTTCTGCCGGAGGTTTCTTCCTGTTAAAAGGGAGTTTTTCCTTCCCACTGTCACCAGAGTGCTTGCTTACAGGGGGTCATATGATTGTTGGATTGTTCTCTGTATGTATTATTGTAGGTCTACCTTAAATATAAAGCGCCTTGAGGCAACTGTTGTTGTGATTTGGCGCTATATAAATAAAATTGATTTGAATTGAAAATGGTCACCGTGCTTCCTCAGCTGAAGTCTACTGTCACTAGTAAAGTAAAATTGAGTCATCCAGTTTGGTTATAAAAAAACAAACATACAAATTCATATACTAAGCATTAAAAACTCAAGCAATTGATTTGCCTAATATCAGTTTAGTGCATCTGAAGCAAAAAAAAAAAAAAGTAACTATCATGAAGCAAACACCAACCCCTTCATGGCTAAGCTGCTGTTCACCAGACATTTACCCCAGTGACAGACAGTCCTCAGGGCCATATTACTAGGATTGTCATTCCATATGCAGTAATTTATCTGCTGGTATGGTTGTCTTCCAGGACTCCCTGCCCTTCCATATGCACAAGTGGAAAGCTTAAAGGCAGGGAGAGCTGCAGCATGAAAGTCTTACGGATCAGGGATCAAAGACATCAAATATAAAGTTGGTTAAGTAAGCATGAACTGGACCTGGACTGGCTTGCAAAGGCAGTAGCAGCAGCTAAATAGATGACCTAAATGCTATCAACTGATTTACCCAGATGGCTGGCTGAGCTTTACTAACTGGACAACTAATGCTCAGTTCATGTTGATTTAACTTCAAGCTGACAGTAGGACAAATGATACTATGATGAACTTGTGTCCATTTGAAACTCTTTCACTGCTCATCCATTTAAATGCTACTACTGCATGTCATCACTTTGTATCTTCATTCTCCAGTTGCGCTCCGGTTGTGCTTTTCCCTGTTTGCTGTTTGTATTATCTCAAGGGTCTTCTTTTTTGTTTTCTTTCCCTTTAACACAACTGGTTTCTACCACATCTTGCTCATACTGTAGTCTCCCATGCTGGCACTGTTGGTTGACTTCTGGCACGATAAGACGTATGTCATCCAGATATGGGCCAGGCCTGGCATAGATGGCACTGTCTATGTGATGGCATGCCATATCTGGCTCGATTGTGGTTTGTTGTATGTGGCCCAGACTCATAGAAAACAGATCTGGCCCGGATCTGGTGTCAAGTCGGCATCAAGCTGGCTGACTTCTGGCATGGTAAGTGGTATGTCATCCAGATATGGACCAGGCCTGGTGTAGATGGCACTGTTTATGTGATGGCATGCCACTTCTGGTCCGATTATGGTTTGGTTTATGTGGCCAAGGCTCATGGAAAACAGGTCTGGCTGAGATTCCAGCATCAAGCTGGCACTTCTGACTGACCGGTGTCATGGCAGGGTGTATGTCAACCAGATGTGGGCCAGGTCTGGCAGTGATGGCACTATTTATGTTCCTATTTTCCTATTTTAGTTAGAAGACCTAAATGCCATGTTGCAATACTGTACTGCTACAGTAGCCAACATTTCAAATGCAGATTTGTTTGTGATAATGATGTGTCGGTCGCGAACGAAACGGCTCTTAGAGCCGACTCTTTGAAGTGAACGATGCAAGCCGGGGTTTTTTTTTTTCCAGTAGCACAGGAACAGAGCTGGAGGGAAAGAGAAAGAAAGAGACCCAGGGACAACAACGTCACATTAGAAAGGTATAATAATCATCCACAACTATTTTCAGTTGCGGATGATAAAGGATTCAGAAAGTTTATCCATGCAGGCCTATGTGACAGAGAATGCGCATGTTCTTTTTGTTTTCATATTTTAATTTATATTTAATTGTGTTGTGGTTTGCAGTGTTTTGTGTTGTTTCATTTTAAATTTGTTTAAAAGGAAAAAGCTGAAAATTTAAATAGTTAAAAGTTGAAATGTAAATAGTTGGTTTTTGTAATATATAATTTATTTATTACATTTTATGTGGAGTGAATAAATAAAAATATTGTGGTGGGGCGTAGTCTGCGGTGCCGTGCAGGGAGGGCGGACGAACCTGCACGGCATCCTTAATCACGCCTGCCGAGTTAAAAACATGGGGACTCAGGGGTTGGGGTGTGTTGTGGTGTGATGTGATTTGAATAAAATGGCTCTAAGTGATGATCTGTGGTCCCGCCGTGCCTTATTCACAATATACTCACAGTATATTTACGGTGGCCCCTAGAGACAAAGCACGTACAAACTCCAAAGCACATACAAACTTCAAAGCACGTACAAACTCCAAAACGTAAAAACTCCAAAACACGTACAAACTCCGAAGCACGTACAAACTCCAAAACACTTAAAAAACACAACAGAAGTGCTCCAGGATGCTAGGGGCAGTGTTGAGTTTTTGTTACCTAGAGGCTCCACAAGCCAGGAAGTACCAACGACCAGATTGGGTGTGTGGTAGTAACAGGTAAATGAACATTTTTCCAAATTATGTGAATATATATGAATGCTTGTGTATAAATAAACAAACAATACAGATATGCTTTCAATTGTGTAATTTAAATGATCTAGTTAGCTCTGTTTTGGAAGTTCAGTTAATGCTAGAAATGTGTTTTGGAGTTTGTACGTGCTTTGTCTCTAGGGGCCACTGTATATATTTATATATAAACATATATAAATAAAACCACGTTTTTGTTTGTTTATTTTTTTGTGCATAATTTTATATTGTTGTTAATAGTAAATTAATTAAAGCAACAAAACAACCTGAAGAGCCGGTTGGGAGCCGAAAGAGCTGGCTCTTTTTAGTGAGCCGAGCTGAAAAAGCTGGTTCTCTAAAAAGAGCTGGAAATCCCATCGCTAGTTTGTGAGTGTACACTTTATCCAAAACCAAGTGAGGGTTTACTCATGTTTTCCAGTGCAGGAGGTAGAGCAGGTCACCTACTGAGCGTAAGGTTAGTGGTTTGATCCCTGGCTCCTCCAGTCTGTATGTCAAGAGTGTATGTGTATGAATGTAGTTAGGAAGCACTCAGTTTAGAGAAAGTGCGTGACTGGGTATATGTGGCATGTTGTATAGAGCGCTTTGAGTAATGCAGGAGAGTAGAAAAGCACTATATAAGAATCAGTCCATTCACTGTCTGAACAGAGTTTCGTCATGTTACTTTTGCACTATTATGTTCTGGCACATGTTGTTATTACATGGCTTGATTAAGGTACACATTAGGCTGACATCTGGGCCAGCACAGGGCCAGCAGTATGTTTGCAACTGGCCTGTGACTGCACACATCTTACACATGGCCCACATACCGCAAAGAATGACGGCCCTTTGGTGGCTCAGATCAGGTTTGCCAGAGGTAATCCACACATGGATCACAGGACCACCAGTGTGACTGCAACTGGCCTTGTGCTGGCCCATGTGTGCGCCACCTCTGGCTCTGTTAAGCGCTTTCTCTATCATTAGTTCTGGGTCCATTTGTAACTGTTCTGGCAATCGTTTGTCTTTCAGACCCACGACATGCAAAGTCCCGTATCCACCATGTTCTGCCAGACAATGCAGTGCAGTATGGAAGCTGTCGATTGATTCACCCGTCTTGTTAAACTTTGCTTGCTCAAATATAATGTTTCTGTGGGCTACGAAATGAGCATCCAACCTCCTTTTAATGGTCTCATAATCACTTGCCTCCTCGGGAGTCAGGTGCAAGGATACCAATCTGTCCTCTGCCTCCTCACCCGTAGTGTAGATAAGGGTTTTCACTTAATTTTCATCCGCTTGCGTCTCCAATTCAGACGCGATGCGAAATCTGTCAAAACGCTTTATCCATTTTGTCCAGTCATCCGACCTAAAAGTGAACTTCTCCTGTGGGGTGACTGGATACTGACTCATATCGTCACGTCTCTTTTTGCACAGCTCCTCCTTGGCTGACCTCTAACCTGGTCCCAACGCCGAAAACCTTCACTTATGCCCAAATAACATTTTCAGTTTTCTTCTGACACCATGTTCCATTATTGGAGGTTGTGGGTGTTATCTAACTGGAGGCATAACTCACAGACACACGAGACCTGGGCCGTTTCTCAATTCTCAAGTACGCAAGTCCGTACTCGCGTTCTCTTTAAGTCCGGACTTTGTAAGTTTGAACGGGAGTCCAGACTTGCAGAGAACGTGTGACTCTTGATCATTCTACAATTGGAATGGCAGTATACCTGATGACATCACAGCTCCGGAGTTTTTACTGCTGTCTTCTCTTGATTTAACTGTGATTAATATTTGCAATGGAAATTACACATGACATGAAAAAAATTACACATGATGTAGTAGATTTTTTCAAAGAAATAAGATAATTAAAAAAGTATCTTAAGCACTAATTTACTACACATTGCTTACATATCATCTGTTTTATAATGTCTAATAAGCCTCATACAGTTAAGCACAATCACTATATGACTGAAACACAAGCTTACATATATGCCTGAATTAAAACAGTTGAGATGTTAGAACACTTTTATTTTTACTTTAGTAGACACTCAAAACTTACAATAGACAGCTGGGGTTTTAGAAGGGACTTAAACAAATATTTAATATATAATCGGATCATGTTTGGAACAGCCTTCAGAATCTCAACTTATTAACATGCTGTTTTTGTTCCCAGTGAAAATGTTTCCTCCTGAATTTAAATATTTTTAATGTTAGATTTAATTCAGAGTCAGCTAATCTCAGCCAAACCAATTTACTCAGGAACAAATAGAACACTGAAATAAACCAAACATTAACATTTATCTAAGTGACTTATATATCATGTTTAACCTGAGTAGCGAAAGACCACAGTGGTTTTGAAAACGATGTGCCGTGGGTCCGCTGTTCTCGTCGGCTCTAGTGAACCTTGACCTCCCGGTCTGCTATCAAGCTGGTGTGTAACAAACGTCTCAGAAAATGTCGGAGCACTTTTGCAAATATGTGATGTTTTGATAAATCAAGCACATATTTGAAGTTTACAGAGCTACATTCTCTCCTGAAAATAACTTAAAAGTTTATTTTGTGATGCAGAAAGAGTAGTATTCAAAAGTTTTTAGCGTTTGAGTTTTGGACGAAATGCATTCTGCGATATTTGGCTGTACCAAGTCCACACAAGTCACAACCAATGCATGCTCGATAAAACGGAAGGAGCGAGAGCACATCTGGAAATTTTTATTGTTCTCGGCTTGATGCGTACTTTGAATTGGAACAGTTCTTGGTCTCCGACAGATGACGTATCACAAGTTCACGAGAACGCAGGAACACACAAGTACACATATTGAGACACAGCCCCGCCATTACTCCAATGACTGTCCTTTAGTATTTTTCCATCCCCCTCCCAACAACAACCCAGTACAAACGTTTCTACCTCTTATCATTCACCTGATACTATGGCTTACACTTCTGTCTAAAATGTTGTAGGGCAGCGGTCCCCAACCTTTTTTGCGCCATGGACCGGTTTATGCCCGACAATATTTTCACGGACCGGCCTTTAAGGTGTCGCGGATAAATACAACAAAATAAAACTAGTACCGGTACCAAAAAAAAGAAGATTTATTCATAACACACGTGAAAAGACCCAGGAAAACCGAATTAACGATCAAAACGATAACAATATAACGCTGAAAACCGATAAAAACCCTGAAAACCATACATTTCACATCTGAGCCTCAACTCTCGCGGCCCGGTACCAAACGACTCACGGACCGGTACCGGTCCGAGGCCCGGGGGTTGGGGACCGCTGTTGTAGGGTCTTTACCTTATATAATAAAGTGCCATGAAATAACTTTTGATGTAATTTCATACTCTGGAGAAAAGTACATGAATTTATTTTTTGACTCATATTTTTGCCAGTAAAATAACTCATGACTGTTGAAGTACCTGCTGATGTATCTCTTCAGGGAAAAGCCAGAAGAACTCAGGTTGTTTCACCATTGTTTGAACGTACTCAACACCCTGTGATTCGCTGAGCTTGCGGATGAGGTAAACACGGTACCAGTTATTCCCACTGTCCTCACAGAGCTTTATCACCATGTTTAGAAAATCTTCTGCCCCATCTGGGACATGGTTGCCTGCAACAACGACAGACTGGTTGTTTTAGTTCCTAAGCACTGGAAACTATAGTAGTGCAATGCAGTAGTGAAGTTATATCTCACCTGACAGTCTGTCACTGATGAGCTGGGAAGCCATGATGAGGGTCACACGCAGTCGGGCAATATGCTGGAGGTGTTGAATAGAGACTGTTGCTGGAGCAGAAGTGACTTCAGCCAAAAAGGACTGCAGGAACTGTGTTTCATTAATGAAACACTGTAACTCTGCAGCTTTGTTGCCCTCCTGAGGCATTTTCTCCCAGATGGAGTCCTGCAAATATCACCAGTTAACTGTCACTTCATCTGACGTCTATCAGCAACAAGCAAAAAAACCAAGGACTTTGTCATACTGCTGGTATTCAAACTGTGCCCTGTTCAGATATAGCTGGATAACTACATATGTTTGAGAATACATAAACAACTCCTGTATACTGAAACTACTTTTACATTTACATTAAATCCAGCACAGAGGACTCCTCCTTCTGCTGATCACTAGTTTAAGTTTCATTCCAGAAGGAGAATATTTACATTATGTTAGTGGGTTTCACGTTCATGTTCACAACTATAAGTAAAAAAAAGACCAAACAGTAGAAAACAGAATTTCAGATGTCCTTTTAGAGACTTTTGTTTTTGGAGAATAATACATGCTCCCTAAAAGGTTGTGGTTATTCTTTAGTTACCACTTGCTTTAGAAAAATAAAAAAAATGTCTTTATAAATCCTTTTTTATTCCTAAAAAGGAGAAACCTTCTTCTCATCAGTTTATTTGTGTAATGTAACATTATTAAATGCAATTTCCAAAGGTTTTCTTACTAGTTTTACCTCCAAACAGTTGATGTATAAGGCATAGAGCTCTGTTTTATCCACATCATCAACAAATCTGCTTTCTTCAACAGATGACAAATGCTCCTGCAAATATTTCATGACCTCTTCAAAGCTGAAACACAGTTAGGTCAATCATAGAGGGTAAGGTAAACAAGTTCAAGTCTTTTCACACATTTTATCACTAAACATGCAAAATTCCCAATGCTGAGAAACTTTTCAACACTGCTCAAAACATTGAAACATCTATGTTAATTCAGACTAAGAGTAATTTTACAGTGACATATTTATAGTAGGATGCCTACCTGAATTTCAGTAGCAGTTTGAGAATTACAGATCGCACAACTGGGTTTTTATCTGGAGACTCGTCAAAAGGTGATAAAGCTTTGGTGTGAATCTCTTTCTGATCTGTTTGGAAAATAATCTAAAGTTAACATTAAAAAAGACCAATAGTAATTTATTCTAGCAGATTTTGATCCCTTTTTTGTAATTTTTGAAATCTGGAAGGAAATGATTTATATTATTTATGGTTGTAGTGATCACATGAGAAATTATCCCTGGATTCCAGATTCTTTAGAGAAGAAGGTGAAAAAACCCCAAAGTGGTACCTGTCTCAGTCATCAGGTAGGAAAAAAGGTGTGCGATGACACCTCCATCTGGAGGTGTATTGTCCTTGAAGCACATAGTAGAGAGCAGATCAATAAAGAAACTGTTGCAACGTTGCCTGAATCCTGCATTTTTCTTGATAGATGCTCTGGAGAGATACAAGATGTAAATTAAGCATAATGTATATGCACTATGCCAAACGTTAAGCTTTGTAACCTGATTCCCCAGAACTGATTCTCTCTCAGGATGTCAATGTGCTTACTGATACTGTGTTTTATGCACACTACAAAACAATATTTTTAATTATAAAGTGAAACTCTTGAGATTGAGACTCTCTTTTGCAAGAGTGTCCTGGGATGACATAGCATTAACTTAGCTTTTATTTTCACAGCAGAAGAAACCTGAGCTCCCAGAGAAAACCTTCACAAGCACAGGTTAAATATGCAACCTCAACAAAGAACAGCCTTACCCAGGTTTGAACCCATGACCATGTTGCTGTGAGGCAAAAGTGCTAAGCAACAAGCCACTGTACTGCTATATTTGAAAATGTTGTAGAATGAATGGGTGACACATCGATTATAAGTGGCAGCCTGTAACTATATTTCATAAAGGCAAATATGGCAATCCTGCCATAACAGCTGAACCAGGGAAGGGGCAAAAGGAGCCAATCTTGTTACCCTGACGCATACAGACAGTAGTAGGTTCCACCTGTGTGATGTTTTGCATATCTACTTATTATCATTTAGGTAATTCCTTCAAATACTCTAGTAGGATAAGCCTATAACACGTATCATGTCAGCACTCTGGATTGAACCTTTGCTGAAGCCTTAAGATTGAAAAACTTTGCAAATACTCTTTAAGTTTAAAGCTGTTTAAGGTATTTCTGAGAAGGTTGTAATATAAAGCAGCTGTATAGTTATGAATGTGAAAAACAGCCAATTCCTGTGAATGTTTACACATGCGTTATCAGCTATTTACACAAATAAACAATCTCACCTTGTGTCTTCAGAAACATGTGGCTGGAAGTCATCTGGTAATTGTTGGCGGCAGGTGGGACAGAACGCCTGTCCTGCATCAAGGCTTTCCTTGATACACGTTAAGCAGTAGATGTGATAGCATGGCAGCCCCACTGGTTCTAGAGGCTCTCTCATGCACACCCCACATTCACCTCCAAACCTTCAGGAAAATGCAACCAACATCAATCAAATTACCTTTAAATTCTTCCATATTTCATATAAATTCATTTAAAGGCCAGCTTAAAGCAAAACAAGGCTTTACCTGAAAATCTGATTAGTTGCCCCCTGTTTACAGGACTTCAGGACTTCAACTACTGCTTCAAAAGCCTGTGTAGACTTTACATCCGAGTTTATCTCCACAGCCTTAAACGTAGGTTAAAATAATAAAGAATACAGTAATTATAATCATTATATTAATTTATTTAAGACAGAAGAACAAAACAATCTTATGCCCAACTAAGGTGCTTTGTCTCATTAAAACAGACTTCTGTGCAATATGGACAGGTTACAGACAAAAAGAGTGCCTCCATCATCTTGCGTAGGCGAAATTGCTGATGTATTGGAGAATACAGAGGTCTTTTCATTTTGTAAATTAAACCTAAATCAAACAATTTGCGCTGAATAATGATTGGTTATTTGACTAGGTGTGACTGTGACCTTTTGTTTAAAACAAAACAAAACATAAACTAAAAACAAACACACACATATACACAAACACACTTACTCTACTAAGGGTTTTAATGTGGTTCAGGACCAGTGTCCTGAGCTGATTGTCTTCATTTTGGAAACCCAGCATCAAATGTTCCACAAACAACGAGAGGATGTAGATGCGCTTCCAACCATGACTGCAAAATATTACAGACCATGATCAAAGTTAGTATGTTCTTGATTATATATATATACACTAATGATAGACTAATGATATGAGCTGTGTCATATCATCCTGGTAATTTTTATGTGATATAAAATATTTATGCTTCAAACAAGATAAGCTTAGGCACGACTGAGCTCCGTGCCAGCCTCTAAAGACAATTGAGTAAAAAACATGGAGCTACTTAAATAACCAATAACAAAGCAGAGTACAAAATATGGAAGACTATGAAGAAGGAGATACTAGTGGCTGCTGATGTGCCACCCAAATGTAAACAACCGACTCAACAAGCTACACTTGCTAATTATCAGGAAGAGCCAGCAAATTTATGCTGTGGTCACATAGTGGTAAAGCAGGACAAGAAGTTGGCTGAAAAGCTTGACCCAACATACAATGTCCCAGATAGAAAATAATTTTCAGTTTTATTATGTGATGATACTGTGCAGCATTGTAGAATTACACAGTTGAGTTGAGTTACTTTAGTTAGTGTTCAACTAGTACTAGTGGTTATTTCATACTTAGAATTTCCAGGAAGATATTACGTAGGCTACTTTTGTGCTTACATTTGACTTATACTGGGTCACTTATACTGACAATATATTCACACTTAAAATGAGATTGTGTCATCATTGACAGCAGCTCATTGGAAAAGAGGACAATGCCCTTTATTTTGTTTGCACTAATACATGTTGCTGCCCGCAAGCTGCAATCACAAAAAAAAAAAGTTACGTTTTTTGTTTCTATATCATCAGAAATATCATTATTACAGATTTTCTTATAATGTTTTGACATGACTTTAGGGCTATATCACCCACCCCTACAGCACTATCAAAGTCAGCATTTTACACCTGTGCTAGGATTTACTAAACATGTTGGTTAGCAATGGGGGGAAGCATAAGTTGACACTTTAATGTCACAGATCTTATGTTTAGATAGGTGTGCTACATCTTTGCTAAAATAAGAATATACTGCATTAAAAAATCCCCATAACTTGAAGTCATAACAATAAATAACTACAAAAATCTTTCGTAGTTTCTTTCAGTCAACACTAGAGAGAACTGGGCAACAAAATTCTACTTTCACTGCATCAGTATCTTACCTGACGTCACGGAGTACTTTCTTGCAGTGCTCACCATATTGTTGAAGATTATTTTGAGAGCAAATCAATTCCAGTGAAGCCTGCACTTTCTTCACCTTCCTCAGCCAATGCTGGCAGCGGGTATCACTCTCTAAATTACAAGGTTCCAGGCTTTCAACACATGCCTTGGCTGCATAGACATCCAAAACCTACAGCAGAACAAAACAGTTTGTAAGTGATTAAGCAGTTTTCTAATATTTATAATATCCTTTGAACAGTTCTATGATTGTTAAAAATATCCACACCCTAAAGGCAATTTTATAAATAAATTCTCAGAGCACCAGGAATGAAGAAATACACTTACCATTTCAGGACAACGTCTAATTTGCTGGTTTCTTTGCAAAGGTGAAACAATTTCAGTGTGTAGAGAAATCATCCGTGAAAGGTTCTGAAGACGGCTTTGGCAAAAATGATAGGCAATGTGGATGAGCGGTAGAGAAAGCTCATCATCTCGTTTTTGTCTCTGTATTTCGTCAACACAGCTGGCCATGGCCTGACAAAGTAGCTGAGGAGTAAAGGCCCAAGTAGATTACTGACACAATATTTGTTTGGAATATTAGCAACTTAAACTGGCATTACATTTAATGTATTATTTTGATTGAAAAAATTCCAAATGATTATGTCCCACTCTGAGCCATGTAAAGCATCAAATACAAAGTGTAATTAACAAAGCATTGCTTTGATCTGCTCCACATTGTTGCTATGCATTATAATACTTCCAGCAAACTTATATTTGAACCTTTAAAGTTACCTTTAATGATTCGTTTTTACTAGTACTTTGATGAAAAGATTTAGCTAATCCTAATTGCTCCACTATATTAGAGTGTAGTAAAGTGGACGGTTGTGACAACTGAGAAAAGTTTGTGCAGTGATTTTTTTCTTCTTATTGGATTTTATGTTGTTGGGTAGTGGGATTTATCTCAAACCAAAGGTAACATTAATCGAACATAAGCATTTTCAAGAAAACATGAAGCAAGCCTATATTTGAGGAAATGAAAAGTCACATTGTGCATTTTCCTTCATTCATCTCACCTCTAATTTTTCATCTGATGCCACTTTCATGGTCATGGAAACAAAATCCTGCAGGTACTTTTTGAAAAATTCTTTTTTCAATTTTTCATTCACATTTTTTGCCATGTAAGTGCCAAGTGGAGTTTTCAAGAACAAATCATGGAAATCCCCAAACGAATGCTCTGTAAGAAAAATTTAAAAAGGTAAGAGTTCCATTAATATATTAGGATTCAATTAAAAAAAAGGGTTTAAACTAACAATTAAAGCACAACTTCAAGGCATATTTACTTTGATGTTTTGATTGTCTTGCTTGCATCATGAGCCCATCTAGGAAGTCTTTGATCCACCAACTGAATGGCATGCGGCAGCACATGGTGTGGCCACCTGTGATGTGGCTTTGTACCATTAATACTCTGTAAAAGTAAGAGGGCCAAGATTAAATTTTTTTTACAAATGCTGTTTTTAAATAGATGATGTGCCAGAAAATTAACCACTTTGACAAGAGTAATTTTACCACTGATCATTTAAAAAGACTGTCCCTTAAAAAACCCCAAAGTCAAACAATTTGCACTGAATACACTGACCAGCTACTTAATTAGTTACAATTGTTCAGCTGCTCATTAACTTTCTAATCAGCCAAAGACAGTAACTCAGTGCATTTAGACAAAACAACCTGATCATCAATTGGTATTTTAAAACATAATCATTGCTAGGGTTGCATCTCTGAACACAAACACATCAAATCTTAAAGCAGGTGGGCTTCTAAAGCTGCAGAAGACAACACTGGATACAATTCCTGTTAGCTAAGAACAAGAAAGTGAGGCTACCGTTTGTATGAACTTGCCAAAGCTGGAGAGTGTCAAATTCTTCTATTGCACCCTTATGGATCCATCCTACTTTGTATCAACAGTTCCAGCTGCTGCTGGTGTAATGGTGTGGGAGATATCCTTTGGCCAAACCATGGGCCCCTTAGTACCAACTACATGTAATTTAAACACCATAGCCTACATATTACAGGTGACAATGTTCATTCCTTTGTGATGACAGTGTACCCATCTGATGGCTGCTTCGCACTATGTCACAAAGATCAAATCATCACAAACTGGTTTCTTGAGCATGAGAAAGAATTCTCTGCACTCAAATGGCCTCCACAGTTACCAAATTTCAATCCAATAGATGTGGGAGATTGACATCAGAGATGTGCAACCAACAAATTTTCATCAACTGTGTGATGCTATCATATCAATATGCACAAGAATTAGGCAGTTCTGAAGGCAAAGGGGTCCAATCTGATATGAGCAAATACCATAACCAAAAGATACCTACTTGTTTTCCACCCTCACATACGGCACACTGAGCATCTCTTTGTTCCCAAAAATTTCAAGCCAGAGGTTCCTGATATCTTCTTCATCATCCAAGAGAAGGTCCATATTGCAATCTCGGTCAATGATTGAGACCAAGTAGGCCAGAAGTGGAGTGACAACCGCTTGGATTTTCCTCCACAGTGTGTGTCTGAAAGAAATATTCATGCAACTTTCATAAAATCAGCCTGACATCTGCTGATATCAACCCAGGGTTACAGGTGAGACAAGTAACTGTTGTGTCTTGTTTGGAGTTGTGTATTTTACATTTGACATAAAATGTATTTCAATAAATGATGAATAAGTGATTTAATGAAATACACCCCCCCCAAACAAAACAAAAAAAAAAGGTATGGCATGAAGCAAATGTTACAGAAACTTACAGAAATGTCCCTCCTTCTTGAAGAGAAATGACATTAGATGCCTCATTCAGGACCCAGCTTTTTGGATTGGGGATGTTGACCTCATAATCCTTTAACAGTGAGTGAAGACGCTTCCTCACAATTTCTGCAAACACTCCTTGAAAACAAAATTAATTTATGTCATCACATTTTTTCATCAAAATGCATTTTGGCTGCAGTTTCATTGTAGCTGTGCATAACACTGACCCTACTGCGAGGTAAATATGAATCTGTGAGTTTTGTTTGAAACTTGTGTCTTAAGTTGCCATGTAAAACGGGCTGACTGTTAGCTGCGATTAGCCGCTAACTTAGCCTAGTATGTTTGCTTAGCTCATGTCCTGCTCTGTACTCATGTATTTAGTATGTAACAGTATGCAAATCGGCATTTAGCAGGGTTATTTAATTCAGTAGGAGGACACAGAGGTCTTTGCTGGCAGGCCAGAGAGGTCCCTTCTGTTTTTCTTATGTGTTAACGTGAGAATATGTGAATACAGCAACTGTGAGTGCTGCTGCTGTGCCTTGCTGGTGGCCTTGACCCAGTTTCCCCGACTAGCCCCTTGAACTGCCTGGAGCCATGAGTACTGTTGTTTGCACGTGCTTTTATTTTAGTGCTTGGCAACAAGTGAAGCGGCCATGTTGTTTTAGGTCCCAATGCACCCGAGCCACGACTCAGGCCTGCAACGAGGTGTTTGCTAACACAGAAAGACTGTTGCAGTTAAGGTGTGTGTGTCGGTGAGAGTGTGTGTGGGCCCACCATATTATTTAATTATTTGGTTACAGTTGATATTAGATACCTTACCTTTTGTGTTATTGGAGCTAATCATTACTAAAGTGGAGTTGAATTTATAATTGACCTGCTTGTCTGTGGTTCATTTCCATATAGTCTATTTTATTGCACATTTCATGTCACAAGCATCAAAAAGGGAGTATCAGTAGTAAGTAACAAGAGGAACCCAGGACCCCTCTCAATAGAACGTGGGACGGGTGTTACATTTACATCATTATTTTCTAACCTTGAGTATAATTTCCATCCAGAAGAGTGAGCAGATTTTCAACCCTCTTGGTGCTAAATTCTCCACTGTCCACTTCATCTCTCAGCATGCTCACTGCACTCTGCACACAACTTCTCACCAGATCTGTAGTATCAAATACATCTTCCAAAACCTGAAAAAAATTATTACAAAATAATTGTGAATTATTATTAATAAGAAAATGAATAGTAATGATTAACACACACAACATTTAAACCACTGCTTACTGCTATCACAGCATTCTCAGAAGAGTAACTGTCAAGTGGGTGGGATTTATTAGTCAACCAGTGAGACTGTCTTACATAACTCAGAATCAAAGATTTTCTGACAGATGCAGCTGTTTGAATTCAAAAAAACATTTAAAAAAAAAAATTCAAATTTTTTTTCCATATTGATATCATTGTAATATTTTAAATATCATCACTGGATATTGGATTGGATTTGATTTTATCTATCTCAGCACTGACAAATATGTTTAGTAGTTACACTGAATAAGCCTGGTACCACTGATTAAAAGTATTGAAAAAAGAAGACAATAAATGTAAAAGAGGGAAAGTGGTAATAAATATTAAACCTTCTCAGAGATGAATAAACTGTCCTTTGGTCGTGTGGAAATACCGATATTCTATCAAGGTTTAAATGTGGTAAATAACACTTACAGTGGATTCAGCTATTTGTGGTACACCGGTGTAATCTTCTGTCTCCATGGCTTGGAAAAAAAGAATTATTATTATTATTATTATTAGTAGTAGTAGTAGTAGTAGTAGTATACAAAATATTCCACAGGAAAAAAAATTGGTGATTTACCCTCAGGTGGATCTTCAAAAAGATCACTGATGCGTTGGTTTTTCAAAGAAAGAACATCTGAAACAAACTCTTTTGATCTTCTGAGATCATCGATGTGAACAGATCTCCAAGGACCTGAAAAGGTATGAATAAGAAAGACACAGTTAACTGTTGTCCTCTGTGAACACTCAATTTTTTGATGTTCATGTTTAATGTGTTACATAACACATTAAACATGAAACATGTTTATTAAAATATATATTAACATTAAAACATCACAAATTTGCTGACATGAAATAAAACCTTTGCTTTGCTTTGTGTGTGTGTGTGTGTGTGTGTGTGTTTGTCTGTGTGTGTGTGTGTGTGTGTGTGTGTGTGTGTGTGTCTGTGTGTGGCAGGACTAACCGCCTTGAAAACCAACATAGGTCGTCCCACCCTCCATTCGAGGTAGCTTGATGACAAAGTACACAAACGTCTTCATGTCATCAGTAGTGTCATACTTGTTTATTTCATTGAAGCATGAATATCTTTGAAATTCAAACAAGAAAGTAAAAGAGAAAATTAGAAATTTTGCACTAATGTTAGCAAATTATATAAAAGTCATTATGGGATGATCTTCCTGCTCACTTGGCTGAAGAAAGAATATTCCTTCTGTGGGAGCCTTCATCATACTCCGCTTGGATAATAAGCACTTTGTCTGCAAGTGTTGAGCCCAGAAATTCCCTAGTATTGAGACATATAGTAAAACATATATTTGAATAAACACAACAATAACTAAGTGGTATGTGGATCCATACATCTACTCACTATAATAGACACTAGGGGTGCAACAATACTCGTATCGATATTGAACCGTTTGATACAGTGCTTTCGGTTTGCTACACATATGTATCGAACAATACAAAATTTTTAATTTATTTGATCAACTTTTCTTCTGACGATGCTGTCTGTGTTGAGAGCTCAGTGGATCTGCGTTCGACTACTCCGCCTAGGCTGCACTGTCGAGCGCAGATCCACTGAGCACAGCGCAAGCTAGCAAGACAGAAGCTAAGCTCGTTGCAACATGGCAAATTGAACCTCCCCCACCCTCATTCAGATGTGGCCTTTGGAACTATTTTGGTCTTCATGTGAAGTATGACCCTGAAGGTAAGCGCGTCACAGACAAAAGTAAAACAGTATGTCGGATGCGCCACGCAATGCTCAATTACATTCAATTCAATTCAATTCAATTTTATTTATATAGCGCCAAATCACAACAAAAGTCGCCTCAACCCAACAATCATATGACCCCCTATGAGCAAGCACTTTGGCGACAGTGGGAAGGAAAAACTCCCTTTTAACAGGAAGAAACCTCCGGCAGAACCAGGCTCAGGGAGGGGCGGCCATCTGCTGCGACCGGTTGGGTGGGAACTACTGCGTTAGCACAGTTAGCTCGTTGACGCCGTCCAGCCCCACGCACGGGGCGATCCGCGGTAGCTCGTTAACGGAGATTTGCCGTGTTGTGGCTTTAACGTCATTTCAACGAGATTAACGTTGACAGCACTAGTGGGAACACAACGAATATGACTGCACATTTACTCCGACATCATCCTAGTGCAAAGACAAGTGGAAGCAGACAAAAACAACAAGCACGCATGCTACAAACTTTACCCGAGTCATTTAGACAGCCGTTAGCACATGATTCTCCTTATGGGGACCTGATATGTTTAACATGCTGCTGAGAATATAGCCCAGAAGAAGCGTATAGTATAGCTTTTATTTTTTGAAAAAGCCATTTCTCTTTAATAAACTCTCTTTTCCAAAGATGAGTATTTCTCGATCAGATAGATTTATTATTTTATCCCTTTGTTGTTTCAGCAACATTAAATTTAAAAACTGTACGTTTGAGTTAAAATATATATTTATAATTTTAATAAATGACAAATTAAAAAAGCATGAACATTTTCTTGTATCGAAAAAATATCAAACCGTGACACCAAAGTATCGAACCGAACCGAACCGTGAATGTTATGTATCGTTGCACCCCTAATAGACAGCATTAATTTTAATTGATTATAATAAGAAAGATCACAAGATATAAAAGCACAAGGGTGTAAAAAAAAAAGACAGGTGATCAGTTTAATTAAAATGAACACCAGCAGATGATTTATTTATTTATATTATGAATGCATACCTGATTTTCTTGAGGAAAGAGTACTCAGTATCAAACTGCTGGAGTGATAGCAGCTGTACAGCATCCAGCTTTATCTGGTTCTGCAGCTGTTGAGTGTCTGTTGCAGTGAGCAGCCTGGAAAAGGTTGTAACCTTGAGAATAGAAAAGAACCAAGAATGACAAAATGACAAAAAAAGACAAGCCACATTTTGTGTATTTTCATGTCTCCTTCATGTGTCATTATATGTAATTAATAAAGCATTCCACAAACTATTTGGTATTGTTTACACACAGTATCAGGTTTTCCTCACATTTAGTTAGCCACGTGAAATTCTAACTGTCTTTTAACAAAACCAAATAAGAATTATACTGAAGCCTTAAAAAAATCTTAACTAGTGCTTCTACTTTCCATGATAATATGAAAGAATGAAAAAGCAAACTTGAAAAACCGTTAGCAGAAATAGTGTGAGAAATTAAGAGTATATTAAGTAAAAACTAGTTGTAATATGAAGAACATATTTTTCTTTAAAAACTTACTCTCAGTGCACATAAAGAGTCCTGACATCAACCTGACATCAACACCCAACATATGCCCATAATGACACTTAATATTCCTTCTTTTGAACTAAAAAATTATAGCAGTTTCAACAGGCCTAGAATTCAAGACAGATTATCAATACTTGGTTTAAACAAGTTACAAAGTTATTCAGTTGCTGTGTAATATTTGAAAGCAAACAAAAAAAATTACCTCAGTGAATAAGAAGTGTGACTGTTCAGGCTGCTGGGTGTGATGCACAATGTAGTCTCCCAGTGAACTGTGCATTGCTTCTTTAACAAACTCTTGCATTAAATGCTCTCGTTCCTCATCAGGCAGTTTGGATTTTTCCAAACGAACCACTGAGTCCAGAGTGGCACAGTTGAGCAGAATGTCTTTGGCTTTGTTCAGAGTGACCTGAGCATCAGTCTCAGTACTCTCACGCTCTGTTACTTGCATGACCACAGAGGAACAAGTGTCTGAGTGATAGCCGATGAACACATCACTTGGATCATACTCCTTTTCTGAGGAGTAACTACTTAAGGAGACAAAATCATTAACCCATTCCTCCAGTTGTCTGGCAATGATCTTCTGTTCCTCTGTGAGGACAGTGTTGATGTCAAGGTAGTGTTTCTCCAACCTGTTAATGAGTGGTATTGGAAACTGCTCATAAACCACTTCCTTTTCTTCAATGACTATGAGCCTGAAGTTTTGGTGAACTCTGCATTTCACACGATGTGTTCCTAAACCAAGATCAACATAATTTTGACCTCCGAGGGTCACATAGTACTGATTTAGAGCATCGTACAGACTTTCATACAGATTTTGAAGGTTGAGAAGCACAACTGTCTGTCCTGTCTCCATGCACACTTTGACACGGTTTATGTTCCTGCAAATCTGTGTGTATTCCTGATCTTTCGGGAAACTCGACCCAAAGATTATCTCTGGGCGGATTTGATGAGAGCAGAATATCTTTTGGAGAATCTGAAGAGCAGCAAAGTTTTTTGTAAGTACTAAAAGGTAACGACTTTCCTCCATTTTGGAAGCTGGACAAATGCTTTGCTCAACCATATCAATAGTTGTGATATTAGTATTGGAAAAGTCAGTCCCGACTTCTGTGCTGAATATGTCAATTACATCAACATCATCTTTTCCACTAAAGTTTCGCAGGACTGCTCCGGTGATCTGATCTGCAGTAGGACGCTTATTAGACGTTTTGGTAATTGAAAATAACATTTTTATCAGACTGTAGAAATCTCGCAGACCAAAAAATCCTTTGCCTTTCTTGCATATTGTCATATATGCTTTTGCAAATGGCTCAAAGAGACGATTAATCTTTTCAAGAACATGTTGATCAGAGGAGCAGATTCCTGTGGCACTTTTGATGAGCTCTTGTTTATTTAAATCTCCACGGGACACAAAAATTCCACGATTCATCTTGGCAGGGTCCAGTGCCCAGTTGGAAATTCCAATGAACCCAACCCTTTTATGAGGTTTTGGCTCATCATCAACACAACCCTCTTCCAGTAATGGGTGCAGTGCTTTCAGTGGCATTTTCGGGGAATCCTCAGCCAATCCAATCTCATCAAGAACAACTACTGAAATATATTCATCCAGGTTTTTGCTTTCTTGAAAGCGGGCACATTGCTTGAATGTATTGATGATTCCTTCAGGAGTTGAATGAGGGCTACACTGGAAAGACACCAGATGTATTTGCTTCAGCTTTTTGTAGAGGTCAGAATGTGATGTAGGACCCTGCATTGCGTCCGCAACTAGAGTTTTAGATAGTGATTTGGAGCTTCCTGGTTTTCCAACAATAAAAAGGGGAATTCTCAGCTCAATGCAGACCACCATCATGAAAAAGTTTTCTTTCAAAGCCTCATTTCTGGCTATTGTCTCAGCCATGGGTACACCATTGAGCAGGAGGTCCTGCATTTCCTGCATTATTCTCTGTGGTTTATACTCAGGAAGAATTTGGCTGATAGTTTTCAGATATTTGTTTTTGCTCTCCAAACAGGACTGATAGCACACTCCAGTAGCCATCAAGAGTGACCAGATTACTCTGTCACTAGCAGGTAGTTTGTTTTGTTTTCTCTGTGATTGCTGCTGTAAAAAGGCTTTTAGAGCTTCAGCAAACATTGGGTGATTTTTGTGGAACCACAGAAATACTTGCATGCAACGTTCAACATCTCTCAGACTGACAAAGCTGCATTCATCTTTCCTCTCCCTCATGAACTTTTGCGATGACGATAACACTTTAATTATTGTTGGGATATAGTTTTTGTCAATCGCGCTGGCCTTCACCTGTCTTTGTACTATTTGTTCAATGTACATTTGCTCTGTTGAGTCATTGAGCTGTCCAAAATCCCAAACAAGAGGTATCATGCTGGGTGGTAACACATGAACACGATACACAAGCTGGCGGAGAGGGATGGAGCCAAGTCTGTCTTCAGTCTCCTCAGCCCGAACCCGGTAGCCCAGTCCTGAAGCTTCCAGCCGCTCGATCATCTGGTCTGTATGTTTTCTGTAAGGGTTGCAGGCTGCAATTATCTGTAAGCCTGTATTAGAGCAAAACTCTTGTCCCTGCACTGAATTATCACAAAGGATCTCCTTGATGCTACTGATGGCTTCTGTGGTGTTTGCCTCATCAAAGAAAAGTACTGAGTCAAGATCATGATTCTCTTTATTGGTCCTTGCAAGAGTTTCAGCTTCCTTCACTTTCTCATAAATCATTTCTGACATAGTTCCTCCATGAACTTTGACCAGTTTCATGTTTTCTGCTGGTGCTCCACATCTTCTTAGTTCACACATAAATTTTATCAGCCTTGTTTTACCGCATCCTGTCTCCCCCATTATGATGACAGGAATGCCACACCTGAATCTCATATGAATTGCCATCATTTTGAGGATATTGTCGGTGGTCAGTTCATATGTTACATCAGGATCTGTTGGCCACTTGACGCCAAGCACACTGCACAGATGCTCAATTTTGTCAGCTCTAGGAAGCTGATCAAAGTCTGCATTGAAAGGAACTCTCTGATGTTCTAAGCCATTGTACAGCTGTTGAGTCATGATGTTCTTCTTTATCACTTCTTCTGTCAAAGGATTTACTGCATCAACCCCTTTCTGGCCATTGGGCCTAAGGTGAAATCCAATGAATGTCATGGACATGTGGTCGTCATTAAAAAAGATGTATGGATGTGGCTCTGATTCCCACCTTTTTCTAATGAGGAATGGAGCTAAATCTTTTTCTTTTAGTTCACTGATGTCAATGTGTTGCTTCCCTGGGCTCTGGTCAGTGATGCATAGTGATGGTGTTGCAAAGTCTTTGGACATCAAGATCATGAACTCAACCACAAAGTTTTTGAACCCACAAAGAGTGTCTCCAACCAACTCAAATTTGCAGAAAACTGAATTCTCACAGTCTTTCAACTGAAGATTAAGAAACCACACAAAGTTACGCAGCTCTGCCCATGATGGATCGATTATACCACAATTGATTAAGAGTATCTGAAGACACTTTGCATGAGTCCCTTCAATGCCTCGATAAGTAAAGTTGTCAAGACTGTCATTGTTGTGAAAACGTGTGAGGTACTGGTATGGTCTTTGATAAGCTTCACTCCTGAAACATTCATCATCCATGAGGGGGTCATCACAGGCTATGGTTGGATTTTGTTCTTTCTGCATTTCCAAAGTCATAACCTCTTTTGGTGGACGGCAAAACACCTTTGGGAAAACATCCAAGAATGCAAAGTTTTCCTTTCGTCCCTAAAAGTATATAAATATATAATTAAGTTTAGAACATTCAGGTCTATTCTCAATCTTAATATCATCTTCTCCTACAAGCTGCAAATCGCAAGTTCAGCAATTATCTGTATATAAACTGTACAAGCAGTAAAATCTCCACTCACTGATCTGGTGGCACATCTGTTCTGATCATTTGTGGTTTCTAGTAATTCAATGATATATAAGTGGTTCTGGCTGCAGTGCCACATCTGTCCATCTGAATCCATCAGGTACCGCAAAAAGAATAGCTTGAATATCAGCTCATTCAGGCCTTTTTGCACCTATAAACAACGTATGAGAAAAAAAAAAAAAATCTGTATTACTAGATAAAGCAATTTATGACTAGCTAAGAGATTCTCAAAGAATCAAAATTTAGATTTAAATTGAATAATTTCATAAATATTAGCACCTTTACTATGGCTACTTAAAAATTACTTACCGAAGATGTGACATCAAAGTGAAACACCTTAATATCATTTTGTTGTGGTGTGTCATACAAAAACTGAAGAATCTTGTGATCATCAACCTCATGTTCAGCTAGTCTGATGCACTTCTTAAATGGCATTCCTTGTGTGGCACATTTCTTTAGCTTTTCATACAGTCTTTGGACATACAGTGACTTGCCTAAAATGGTAGAATAACAATCTATTAACTGGTTGACAGAAATCATGTCAATAATTGTATTTTTCACACAACGCAAGATACAATTCAGTACCCTGTTTTCTATATAAATACTGCAAACTTATAATATTTATTGTAAAACTTATTTCAAAGATATTTGCACTTGTCAGCATTAAAGTAACTGCTAAGCATTACATACATTTTAAAGTAAAATAACTGAAATCTGAAAGTTGCTGTATGCTGTGTAGACAACTATGTACATTAAATTACAACAAACATGCTTTAAGATGGATTTTAAAGGAGTGTACCACTTTAACAAAATTACACGGGGTTCCCTAAAAAATATGTGATAAAGGAACTACATATTGTCTTTATCTATAGTAGATGATATTGCAAAATGCATGAATAAAACCTTATTAAAGTCTGGATTAAAGCTTTTAGAGCAAATTTATGCATAAACGTAAAAAGAGATGTATTTTTTAAGGTTTTATTGATGTCCTATCTTAACAATTATTTTACATAATGGATTGACGGAGAGAAAGTCACATTTAAAACTCACCAACTCCTGCACGACTGGAAGCAACAATACCCAGAGAATGGCCACCTTTGAACATGGCGTTCTTGTAATCTGAGGTAACGATGTAATGAAGGGACAAGTACTGCTGGATCTTTTCCAGTGGCTCTTGTGGCACAAAGTCTGTTTTGTACTGACTGAAGGCAGTAGGGATATAAGTGTGCTCTCTATCAGAGCTGCAAAAGATCACTAGCCTGTAATCCTTTTTATGGGAATGCAGTTTCTGAAAACACTTTTCCATTGCACAGCTAACATCATAGGAAAGCTGGTCTGCCCACAGCATTGTGTAAATCTTCTGGCCAGTGTCACCTGATGTGAGGCATCTTCTCAGGAAAAGCTCTACTTGTTCATAAGATGTTGAAGGGGTACACAAAAGCACTTCATCATAAGTTGGCAATGGCTCAAAGTCACTGGTCATGTACAAGCAGATACTTGAAGTCAGGATCTCATCATGTTGGCAGATTATGAGATTAGGTTGTTTTGACTTTAGGCCTTTTGGAAACTCCCTTCTGAGTGAATGGTCTTTCGTCTCTGAGAGTACCGGTTCATCTTCCAACTCATTCTGATTTTGGTTTTCTGTCATCAACTGCAAGAGACGTCCTAAACTCCTAATGTCTAGTAAGTCATGGAAAAATATTTCCTTGTTTTTCATGTAGCCATTCCACAACTCCTCCAACTCTTTCAATCCAAGAGCCTTGTCTGCTTCATCTGCTGAGTCACTGTCATGTGCAAAATGACTAACACTGGGTGACGATGGCTCACTGTGTTCATTATCCCTTTTGCCATATTGGTTATAAAACCTTCTCCAAATACTTCGGACATCTGATGTTGTGCAGTTTGCTTTGATAAAAGAAAGCATCATCAGCGCTTTGTCTTCGAGTTCTGCATTCATGTTTGTTGGAATCAGAACACTGCACAAGTAGAATATTTGTTCTGCTGTGAAGTAGTTTAAGTAGTAGTGGTTAAATCTCTGTGTGTCCATGAAGTTTTGCCAGTCATCAAGAAACATCTCCATCTTCTTGGATAGAGCTGTAAGCTGTTCAACTAAACTTCCATTTACTTGGAAGCCACACAGGGTCTTGCAAAACCTAATTTCCATAATGATACATGGGTCACTCTGAGTTTTACAAAAAATCTTAGCTTCCCAACACCTGAAAAGTGGGTTCCCTGCAGTGTGAAGGTCTACAAACGCTTTGGCAAATCTTTGGATGTTTTCAAACACCTGAATATGAAGAAGAAATTAGATTACAGGTGACATAAAAATATAAGTTATTGTTAAAACATCAATGTAGCAAATGATAACAAAATCATACCTCAGTGAAGCGCTCCACTTCGCTCTGATTTTGTTGCTTTTTTCCAGACATAAGCATAAGTTTATTTTGCAGTTCTTTCAGGTCCTCATAGGTATATGTCATGTTTGCATGTCCATCCTCAATTTGCAAGGTCAGTGAATTCTCTAAAGCAATCTATAAAGGGAAGAATCAAAAATGATTACTGTAGAAGTGTGTTTGTCCTTCGACCGAGAAACTATGATCCCATGCACATACGCACATTAGTACAGTGAAAGGTTAACAGGAAAATCAGCTTAAAGGGGAACTTATCTAAAAAATGTGTTGTTCAAATATGTTTGTTTCTTAGAATTTATAATAATAATATAATATAATACTCAAATAAAATTACAAAGAAATTCACATAAAAGGTAACACTAACTATTACAAGAAAAAGTTTTACAATGTTTTATTGTAAAACTAATTTTTATTCTAAAACTATTTTTTATTTATTTTGAAATTATACAACATTGACATGTAATTCATTTGTGTACCTTTTTCTGGTTTTGTGCCTTGATAAAATATATTCCCCTTTCATTGATGGATGTAGCCAGAGACAGAGATGAAAATTCAACAGATCCATGGCTTTCTCTAACAGTTGTTAACCAGTCCAGGTGGCGTGAAGTATCCCGCTGAAATGAGACATCAAACAAAACAATTTATGTATTTCTAGGTGGACTAAATGTTTTCATAAATGTCCAATAAAATAACTGAAGATGAGTTAACTGGAAATATGTGTTCCAGATTACGGACATGGTAAATCAAAAGAGATAACCTGAGCAAATACGGGTCTTTCACAAGGTGACATATCAGAGACTGTAGTTTTTCTTTTTATGTACTTGGTTTGTGGCAGTGGTTTAGTAATTATTTTGCTGTATACTGATTTCCAAATAAATCCTTTTATTGAGAAGGCTTCCTTCCCAAAATAATGCCTTAATTTGTGTAATCTACATTATTTGGATTTGCTATTTGACTGCTCCCACTCCTGATGAAGGTGAGGATGAGTAGTATTGTAGCCACTTTGGCATTCAGAATCAGTTAAGTAATAAGAGTGTTATTGTGCCACATTAAATTATATTTGGCAAACCTGAAAGAATTGGGCAAGAGACCCTTTTTAAAGAAGTCATTGTACATGTTCAACAACGGGCCAGCTAAAATTTCTTGGGATTCTCTATAAAACTCAGCACATAAACCGTCTGGTCCCGCTACTTTACTCACAAGCATTTTAAAAAGGAATAATCTTTTTTTAAGATTGAGGAGAGAATTCCATGTTTTTCCACAGTCCAGTTTGCAATCTGTAAATTCAGTGGACTCTTTCAAAAAGCAGCTAAAAACGTATCCTTTTAAATTGACAGTCAGGCTATAGTTTTTCACTTTTTTGGTGTCATTTTATTCCTGGTCTAATGTTTTTTGCATTGTTGGTTTTATTTACAGAGAGATGCCTTTTGATTTTTTGAAAGTCACTCTATAAATAAATAAATGTACTTACTAAGCCCATATAGAAAAGTCTAAGGAGCTTGTAAAGAAAAGCGTCTGGACTTCTTTAAGTTGCTTGAAGATGTTTCACATCTTATCTGAGAAGCTTCTTCAGTTCTAAGGTCACTTGGCGAAGAGCCCCAGATTTAAGCCCTATGGGAGTATCCCCCCAAGAGGGACAATGGACCCCCGTTTGATCCTCTACCTAATCACACGAGCTAAGATGTGAAAATGGGTGTGGGTCACAATCAGCCAAGGTTTTGGGTGAACCCACTGTGCAACGTAGCCCCACCCTATCATGTGATTTCTTTAGGTCACAAGGCCAATAATGTGAGTGGGCGTTAAGGCGTCTGGGAAGGGATCTCAAAACTGGATCATAGATAGCAGACAGTTGGTGTCGTAAACCACCGCCTCTGTTCAAAGATGGTTGTTCACAGTGGACATAGATGGCTTCTATCAGTGCTCTTCCAAACCATCTGAACCAGTTTCTGTCTGAGTGTGAGCTGGTCTGAAGTACACTGATATGTCATACTTGGAGAAGACTCTCCTGAGTTTTTCTGATAAACCGGCTACATAGAGGATGACAACATTGTTGCGTTTGTCTTTCTGATCTTCCCTAGTTGGTGTCTGATCTTCTTTTCTATGCTGACTTGATGAGAGCCCAATTAGGATAATCACATGTTTTAAGAGCTTCCTTTATGTGGGTGTTCCTTCCTTTTCCCTTCAAGGATGCATAAGGATTCCCTTCAAGGATGCATTCCCTCTAATCCTTCAACGAAGGATTAGAGGGAACATTTTCTGCCCGGTGTTGTAGGGTCCTGATTACTCCAAGTTTGTGTTCCAGAGGGTAGTGGGAGTCAAAGAGGAGGTGCTGGTCCGATGGAAACCTCAACTTCAACGTTGAGGTTTCCATTCCCTTCAATGCGCACAGCACAGTCCAGGAATGGCAAACAGTTATCCTTTGTGTCTTCCCTGGTGAGCTTTATGTTTTTATCTACAGCATTGATGTGAGCATTAAAGGATTCTACTTCTTGGGTTTCGATTTTGACCTATGTGTCATCGGACCAGCACCTCCTCTTTGACTCCCACCAACCTCTGGAACACAAACTTGGAGTAATCAGGACCATACAACACCGGGCATAAAATGTTCCCTCTAAGCCCTCCAACACACACATGGCAGGGATAGCTCAGTAGTTCCGGCCCATAATCGGAAGGTCAGGGGTTCAAATCCACTGAACAGCTACCCTGAGGTACCCCTGAGCAAGGTACTGTCCCTACACACTGCTCTCCTGGCGCCTGATTTGCAGCTGCCCACTGCTTTACTGAGTGAATGGATTAAATGCAGAGAGAATAATTTCCCCAAGGGGATCAATAAAGTATACATTATCATTATTATTATTAAAGGAAGCCCTTAAAACATGTGATCTTTGCTGACTCATCAAGTCAGCAAAGATGCACAGAAAAGAAACTTAATAATGTAGTGTATTCTGTACAGTGTAGTGAGGAATGCTCAGACCTCTACATTGGAGTGACCAAACAACCACGTCATAAACGCATGGCACAACATTGAAGAGCCACCTCCACAGGACAAGACTTGGCTTTCTGTCTACATCTAAAGGACAAAGGTCACTCTTTCAAGGATAGGGGTCCATGTCCCTCTTGAAGGACACTCTCCTAGGAGTTAATCTGGGACTCTCCACCAATTGACCTTAGAACTGAAGAAACGTCTTGGATGAGAGGTGAAATGTCTTCAAGCAACTTAAAGAAGTCCAGACGCTTTTCTTTCCAAGTTCCTTAGACCATGATGACCTGGATGACTGAGAACCTTCACAGCCCCATCCATCCATCCATTCGCTTCCGCTTATCCTTTTCAGGGTCGCGGGGGTGCTGGAGCCTATCCCAGCTGTCATAGGGCGAGAGGCATGGTACACCCTGGACAGGTCGCCAGTCTGTCGCAGGGCCAACACACAGGGACAGACAACCATTCGCACTCACATTCACACCTAGTGGCAATTTGAATTATCCAATTAACCTATCCCCACAAGTTGCATGTCTTTGGACGGTGGGAGGAAGCCGAAGTACCCGGAGGGAACCCACGCAAACACGGGGAGAACATGCAAACTCCACACAGAAAGACCCCGGCCTGATGGTGGAATTGAACTCAAGACCTTCTTGCTGTGCGGCAACAGTGCTAACCACCGTGCCACCGTGCTGCCCATTTTTGCAGCTGCCTTCACAGCCCATATAGCAAAATTCATCCACAGTAGTCAGACCGTTCCTTAACTAAATCCAACCTCAGACTACTGATTATATTGTTAATATAGATTAGTATCAGTAATATCTATATTAAGAAATATCTTTTAAATACCCTATGATATTTAAAGGAAGCAAGGTTTTTAATTTTTTAACAGCTTCAGTGATAAATCAGGACATATTCTTAATGTTAGTACTTCTATCCATTAATAGCAGTGATGTTAGTTATATTTCATAAAGGAAGGTCTTACCAGCTTCTTGGGTATATCTTTGTCATTATCAAGTGCCTTCCACAATTTTGCAAGTGACTCATTGAATTTCTGAAAATCAGAATCCTGCTTCAGGTCATACAGCATGGACGAGAAACCAAGGACAGCATCATGAAAGCAGGCCACTCGATCGACATCCATGTCATTTTCTCCAGCAGAGATTGATGCCAGGTCAACAAAAACTTTCAGCTCATTGATATCTGCAGTTACAAGTATTCTTTAGTTGTTATGAAATGCTCTATTTAATTGTTAATGATAAAAAATAGAATCTTCTATACCTTTAAGTTCTTTTTTAATCCACTGGATAAAGTCTTTACTCTGGAGGAATTTTTGAAGACATTCCTTGCGACTGTCTGTAATGCCTTTAAGAATATTTTTTGCATTTATGAAAGCATCATCAATGCAGTTCAGGTTATTTTTCTTGAAGCTGGAGTCATTCTGAAAAATATACAATGATATTAAATCCCACAAAAATGTATTTTATAGAAGAGCATTTATACCCCCAAATAAATGTTTTATGATGGTTGTTTAGATCACGCACATTTCATGTCTGTCATTCTTTTAGAATATTTTACATCTGAGAACAAGATCAAAATGATTTTTAACAGTGTCTGTAGTTCAACATGATCACTAATAGATGATAATTTATCTTAATAACTCAATTATATAATATATATCAAGAATATATTTTCTTCAGCTGAACATGACTGGATTCATCCATCAAAGGAGTCAAAAGTAAGTCAAATGTGAATATTTTGCAGGTAAGGGCTAGAGTTTCTTTCAATTACTTTGTTTTTAATAATATTAAGTAATTTTAAACATACCATTTGCAGCAACTTCTCCAGTACACTGAAGTCCCCTTCTGGACATAGCATGCTTTTGATGTCCTCAATGATTTTGGAAGATTCAACTGCTAGATGAACATCCTGGTATTGCTGAATTTGGTTAACCCTTTCTTTGATCCATGTTCTGTTATCAGATGTGTCTACTCTGCACATGATATCTAAGTCCTTTTTCAAGTCTTCACACTTTCCTTTATAGCCTTCAAAGATGTTGTCAATTTCTTCCAATAGAAGTTCTCCACTCTTTAGACTATCATAAAGCTTTTTGTAATTGTTGTAGCAGCTCTGAAATATTTTGTTGTAGACCTGGTCAAGGGTATAGATTTCTTCATTTCTATCAGTGTTATCTGTATCCGATTGGTCTCTTGATAGCTCCTCCACTTGGTTTTTCCAGCATGTTCTGAAGATCATGCTGTCTTTGATGGCATTCAGTTCTGAAGCCATTTGGCAGGTTGTATCACACAGATTGAAATAAGTGACATTTACAGCTGTAGGAGAGATCAGTCCATCGAGAGTGCGGACCTTCATAAATTCATTCAGTTTCATTGTATCTGTGTTCTGATCAAGCTTTTTGTCCAATCCATTGAAATCAACTGTGGATTAGATGTGGAAAAGATGTAAGCATAAAAATTACTGTGAAAATATAACACCAAAAATTATTTTCCCAGTCCTTTCCTAGTTTAATTATTTCTAGACCCAAAGAGTTCATTATTCACTCTTTCAATATGAAGTAGCAACAGCCTTTTAAGATCAATAGAATTCCTCCTGAATTCGGTCCTTCCAGAGGCTCCTATATGGATCTATTTATTTTTACAGTGTTAAAAAATGAATGTCCACACTTCTAATGAAAAACTACTAAGATATGTTCTGCTTACCCAAAACAATGAATTGGTTCTATAAACATTCAGGGTGAGGTCTTAGAAAAGAGTTTCAGGACACAGCAGAAGCTCTGGCACCACATTGACACCCTTGAACCATCCCAGGCCAAATGCATGCTCATTGTCACATACCCTCTCCCAGTAATATGAACAAGCAAAATAAAACATTCAATTGGAAAATGTCACTGCCGTATCCGACGCAATAAAATCATTCTTTTGTAAATCATGTTAGCATGTTTTATTTAAATGTTCTTCAAAATGTTTGGCTTTTGAAAAGCTAAATTCTATTCCAGGCATAAAAGAACCTGTGCCCACACCTTTCATTGCAAAACTGACATTATGCCTCCTTGGAAAATCCTGAGAATAACTTTATAACACCAAAATGCTGGGACCTTTTCACCAACTGCAAACCGTCGGAGCATCATGAAACAAAAGCTACAGCAAAGAAGACTGCTGAGCAGCTAGAATACTATGTAAGACAAAAATTTAATAACATTCCTCTCCCAAAAGTCCAGCCGCTGGTCTTCTCAGTTCCCAGACATTTACAGACTGTTGTTAAAAGAAGACCAGATGGTGCACAATTTCCCAAATTTTTGAGATGTGTTGCTGCCATCAAATTAAAAATAAGCTAATATTTTTCCTAATATTGTACACTTTCTCAGTGTAAACATTTGATATGTTTTATATCTACTGTAAACAAAATATAGGTTTTGTTTTTTGATTTTATTTACATTTTACAGGGCATCTCAACATTTTTGGAATTTAGTCTGCAAGCTTCTTTTTTTCTCAGTTTGCTAGCACCACCCACCTTTCACATGCTCTGGAACGTCCTGGCACATTTGCAGAAGACTTTTGACCCGCTCCTTTTCAGTATTCACTGCCGCTGCTTCTTCTTCTCTCAGTCTTAGTAATGTTTTCATGTTTTGCTCATCTTTGCAGCGACCATCATCACATAGACCATCTGGAGAAGCATAAACACTTTGATGACCAGAAATATAGATAAATAAGGTAATGCTCCATAATACATAACACCCACTGAAATTTTGTTATCATTTTACTTTCCTGCCACACACACACACACACACACACACACACACACACACACACACACACACACACACACATCTCTTTGTATTTCTGGGTTGTGAATTAAACAGATTAGAAACCATTTATTCAGTAAATATGCAAATATCTTTGTTTACCTAGATTTTATCAAATAGACCATTCAAACTTCTGCTGATTTTATAGAACATTGGCTGTTATTAATTTGTTCGTGGTACTGGGAGCAATAACACGCTTTAAATTTTATGTGAAACTGCAATGTAACTGTAGAGAGTTTATTCATGTAACATCATTTTTAAAATTGCAAATTGTGTTGCTAAATTCAATTGTCTAGATAACTTTCATTTCATACTTTGGGATGTGTTCTAGAAGGTGAAATAATAATAATATTAATAATAATAAAACAAATCAAACACAAAACAACAAAAACCCTTCAGAGGAAAAGAGTAGTGCACAGAAACAATCTGAAGTAGACAAAAGAGTGAAGAAAAGAAAGAGGAATGCTAAGCAGAACTGGCAGAAGTAGATAGATATTCGTATTCACCTGTCTTCAGCAAATCAAGAAATTCACGTTTTCTCTGGAAAATGTGAAGTAGAGCTTTAAACTGAATGTCTCCATTGAGGAACTTTTCTGATACAGATTTGAATGCTGAAGCCCCCAAAGCTATCATGGTTTGTGCTTCATCTGAAAATGATTCAACCAATCCCTCTCTAGCACCTGGAAAACAAGAGTACAAAAACCCAAACACATTTTACTGACTTTTTAGATAAAATAAAATGAAAGTCTGTTTATGGCTTTCTACATTTATTTTCTAAAATTTGTTAAATAGATATACTACACAAATAACACATCCAGCCTTACAAACCCACAGCCTGGCATTTACGTTCACATATTTATGTAAAATATAATATAAACATGAAATGGGCACTACACAGAAATGTGCAATTAATATTATGTTAGAGAGTAACAATAATCTAGACATTAATAAAGAGTAGTAGTACATTTTTTTTTTTCAATTTTAAAGTTTACCTGCCAACTGGAAGATAGTTTTGGCCATGGGCCAGTTCATAAGATACTCAAATATTGAGTCTTCGCCTTGAATGTACTCTCCATTGACTTTGGGCCATGACTCCACCACAACAACAGACATGAGCTTCAGAAACTTTGTGATATTATGTCTTTTCAAAAGATTCAACACCCCTTCACCATATTTATCCTAAGCAGAAAAAAGGGAATAGGTTAATGTGTGTGTGTGTTAATATGAATTTATAACTTTTTCTATTAACCCCCCCCCCCCTCTCAATTTCCATTGAATGTACAATTATATCATGTGAAATTAATAAGCATTTTTCATAATTTTTTTTGAAATCATACCTGGCAAATACGTGCAACTGCCTCCAGTGCACATTTCTCCATTGTGCTGCATAATGATGGACATTTATTGCTCGCCTTTTCCATTGTGGTACAGTATATTCCAATTTGATTTACATGATTTTCCTAGCACACAAGCACATATCATCAATATGTTTTTCAGGTGCACATGCAATGATGATAACTCAAATAAAAATTCATTCTTACATTTTTCAGTTTGCCTTCAAAATCCTTCATGAATGTACTTCTCCAGTTTTTAGTGTGTTCCTCACGACTAAAAGATACTGTCAGGATATCGCTCCATACCTACAAAAAAGATGTGCATTTTAATAGATTATTGCAGTGTCCACTAATAGGCATGTTAACTTGTACTTGATAAAAAAAAGTATGAAAATGTGAAACTCTGAAATTACAGTCCAGGAAACAAAAGACTTAAACTGCTCAAATTTCACAGAAGATTGTCTGATACCACCGCCAATTGCAGTGGCATTAGACTTAGATGCTTGACAGTAACAAGTGGTCCTAGTATTTACTGTTTTTTTTTTTTTTTACTGTATTTACTGTTTGTTTATTGTTTGTTTGTTGCTATATTTAAAATGATAAATGACTTGAAATGATTCTGAAAAAGGAGAGGCAGACAGCTGGGAGTTTGTTTTTCACTTGTAGCATGAAGAAAAAAACTAACTAGGACAGCTATCTTAAAAAGAGACGTGACACATTATTATTCCAGATAGCTGCAATTGTGACGTATTTAGCCTAGAGTACTTAGTGAACTGAAGTGGGCAAATATCAAAAGAACTCCTGTAGGTAAAAAAATTTTTTTCATGAAATTGGTTTGATTTTAGTTCTCTTTTTTCAAAAACTAATTCATAGTTGTAGTTATGTCAGGCTCTTTTTATATGTGTAAAACAATGGCTTAGAGCAGACTGTAAGCCTAAATAAGGATCAAGTCCACACTTGATCCGTACTTTAATGCACCTATCACACATGCTATTCTTGTAGAAAAAAAATTGTATTAATGTGCTTTACTTCACAGAAAATAAATGTGGTATACATTTAATTAAAAACAAAAATGAAACAAAACAAAAGAAATTAAAAGCAAAATGAGACTATTGATGTTCATCTATGTTCATCTATGAAACTACCGGTCAAAAGTTTCAACACATCTTCTCCTTTAATCCCCAAAAGTTGATTCTGTTCATCTGGACGTAATGTTTTCAGTGGGAGAAATGTTTCGTCACTCATCATTAATATCTAGAGAATTTGCATATTAATGATCAAGCAACTGACCTCCCATCCCATTGTTCTTTCAGTGGTGCAGGTTTCAGTCATTATGCAAATGTACTGTTTATAAGACTGGGGAAACCTGCAGTCAGCTGAGACTGAAGAAGTCACTTGGATGAGTGACGAAACGTTTCTCCCACTGAAAACGTCCAGATGAATAAAATTAACTTTTGGGGATTTACTTACCTGGATGATTGAGCATGAATAAAGACCTTCTCCTTTTATGTTTTTTCTTGATTTTCATGACTATTTACATTGTAGATTCTTACTGAAGGCAACAAGACTATGAATGAACACGTGGAATTATGTAGTAAACAAAAAATTGTGAAATAACTCAAAACATGTTTAATATTTTAGGTTTTTCAAAATAGTCATCCTTTGCTTTGATTACTGCTTTGCACACTCTTAGCATTCTCTCTCTGAGCTTCATGAGGTCGTCAACTGAAATGGTTTTCCAACAGTCTTGAAGGAGTTCCCAGAGATGCTGAGCACTTGTTTTGCCTTCACTCTGTGGTCCATCTTATCCCAAATTATCTCGACTGGGTTTAGGTCAGGTGACTGTGGAGGCCAGACCATGGTGCAGCACTCCATCACTCTCCTTCTTGGTCAAATAGCCCTTACACGGCCTAGAGGTGTGTTTGGGGTCATTGTCCTGTTGAAAAATAAATGATGGTCCAAACCGGATGGGATGGAGGATGCTGTGGTAGCCATGCTGGGGTGGTCCTCATGCCAGCCAGTTCCATTGTTGATGGTTTTTGCGACTGCACTTGGGGGCACATTCAAAGTATGAGCAATTATCCAGACTGACTGACCTTCACTTCTCAAAGTAATGATGGACTGTCATTTCTCTTTACTTAGCTGGTTGGTTCTTGCTATAACATTCTAACAGTTTCTAACAGAATTCTAACAGTTGTCAAATAGGGCTGTCAGCTGTGTACCAACCTGACTTCTGCACAACACAACTGATGGTCCCAACCCCATTAAGAAGGCAAGAAATTCCACAAATGAACCCTGACTTGGCACACCTTTGAAGTGAAAACATTTCAGGACTACATCATGAAGCTCACTGAGAGAAGGCAGAGGGTTTGCAGTGCTGTCAACAAAGCAAACGGTGGCTACTCAGAGGAATCTAAAATATAAAACATATTTAGATTTATTTATCTTTTTCTTTCTTTGTTACATAATTCCATATATCTTGCTTCATATATTTGATGTCTTCAGTTTGTATCTACATTGTAGAAAGTAGTAAAAATTAAGACAAACCATTAAATGAGAAGGTGTGTCCAAACCTTTGACTGTTAGTGTACATTGATGTCCTCTTTTTTTGTTTTGTAAGATGAGCTATATCTAAGTGGCTACTGTGCTGATGATCAAAGTGAATTATTTATATGACACCATAACAGAGAACAAGAGCTTACTTAATTTCTACTTACCTTTATTTCATTGGGTACAGAAAAGTGCAAATGATTCCATTCACTGAGCAGTTTATTACTGAAGGTATTTCTTCGCCACTTCCTCATTGTTTCTAATGTCTCCCAAAATGACTCTTCCTGAATTTGCTCTCTTGTCTGTAACAGTTGTAAATTTCTTTATGAGATAAAATAAACTAAACGCTGTCAATGTGAAATCAACAATTACATTTAAGCATTAAAATTTATGTTTTTTTTTAAATTTTGAGGTTTAGCTAAAAGAAACATAAAGACATTTTGCTCATATGGTAGTCCAACCGACTAACAAGCAGTTCTGACCTGGGAATCATTGTGGCCGTAGACCTTGGCTATCAGACAGACTAGGTCAAGGAAGTGGAGAGGAAGGTCAGAGTAATTTGGATCTTTTGTGAAATTGCAGACAGAGCCAAGAAGCATTACTGCAGTTTTCAGGCAACACTCTCCATTTTTGTCATCAAAACTAGAAGAAAACATTACATTGTTGTTTCAGGAAAGACTGCCATCAGCACTGACACTAAAAATCAATATTGATCCTTCTTCAGAGATACTGGGCTATAATGACAAACAGAGGCTTTTTATTGTACCTGTTATTTTGGTGACTTTCTCTTTTGATGACATGGGGTGTCAAATTTATCAGAACCTGTAATCAGAATCATAGTAGATATTTATTGAATATGAAGAGACATAGCTGTTGAAGGCAACAACACACATGCCACTGGACATAAAATCTAGAGTAGCCTTTCAGCATTTTATAAATCAGTGTGGTCTAGGAGAGACTTCAGCTCCTGCTCCTATTCTGAAATTTGTTTTTAGGCTTAGGCTAACATATCATGTGACAAGGGACTTTAGCCAATCACAGGCCTTTGCATATCAGATCAGTTGAGTGCTATAAACAAAACTGACCAAAACGAAACTGCATAATAAAACATTCCTTGGCAGAGGAGGATTATAACCCTGTATTAAATCAAAAGTCAGTGTTGACTTTTATTTTTGATTAACTTTTGGGGTTGCTACTTGTGGTTACTATTATTTTGTTTAATTTTATTTTTAATTATTTATTTTATTTATATATCTTTTGAACACAACACTCAGTCTCTTGTCACATAGCAGACATAAACCCCCTCACAAAAATGAGAAAAAAAAGTTTTCCTTATTAAAAACAGCGACAATCAAAATAATAATTAATAATATTAACTAATTATAAAATGAATTAGTTTAAAATTAATTAGTTAATAATAATTAATTAAACAGTATTATTAATTAATAATTTATTTATATAGAACTGAGGGAAGTTACATATTTATTTTACAACTTAATTTTATATACCTAAGCATTACTTAGTTATGTAATATTAAATATAAGTAAAACTTGTTATTAATATTAATTTTAATTTTCACTTTGCTATTTAAAACTCTGTTTTTATTAAAACAAAATAACTGTTTTAAGAATAAATACCTTGTACATGGGATGAGTTATGCCAGATCTGATGCTGAACTGCAAATAATGAAGAATGTCTAGTAGTTCAACTCTCACTGGACTGGACATGAAGCTCATTAGGTCATCCACCCGTATGAGACACATCCAAGAGTGCACAAGAAGACGATCAATGGCTGCCAGGTATGCATGTTCTTTCATGATCTCAATCCAATTTCTAGTTAAAGGGGTTAGGGTCAGGGCAGATAAATGGGACCAGACAAATTTAATTACATTTTAAAGTCTTTATGGGGGATAAGCACTTACTGTGCGTAGCTGGGTCCTTTGATTCCCCTCAAGCCTCTCCAAGATTCAGATTGTGGATTCAAGACTGGGGTAACTGGCTCAAATGGTTTGCTTTCTCCTCTCAGTAGATGAATCAGAGGGATGACCAAGACCCACTTCTCAATATGGTGTGTTATAGCAGTGTGGCAAAGGTTCTCCAGCGCATCTGCAACTCTGTATAAGTCGAGAGATAAGCAAACATACAAGACCAGCAAAAAATTCACATAACACAGGACAGGAGACATTCATTTTTCCAGATATTTTAACAGGAGCACTACACTGGAAAACCCAGATTGTTTGTTGCACCAAAGTCAAATCAGGTTGATCAGATTATAGGTGACTGGATTCCAAAGTGATGATAAATTGCAGTGTTGTAACTATTGTATGTAAACAAACACATTTTATAATGTTTTAGTAAATTTTAACTTTAAACTGGGTTGTTCTTGTCTCCCATATTATCTTTGTAAAAACACAATCATTGTCACAATCATTGTTTATGGTTAAAAATAAACCACATACTAATTACCTTTTTTTATCTGTCAAAGGATTTGCAAAGTTTTCCCAGAAAATGGCAAACTGGCCCTGCGCCAATTCAGGCAGGCAAAGAAGACTGCATAGAATGGAAAGTTTATCTCTCATGCTGTCCTTCAGATACTTGTTGCAGACAAGCAAACCAATAATCCCTGCATGGAGATTTGGTAGTAAGGATTGTACTGTTTCACTTTTCTTTCTGGCCCCAAGACCAATAATTTCCTCTAGAAACTTTTTTAGAAGGTTTTTAATCTGGAAAAGGCAAAGGGTTAATTTCAGAAAACATTGGAACATTGGAAAACATTCAGTACTTTATCTTATACTGTTGGATTATGGATGTAATATGTTGAAACATAAAACACTTGTTACTTACCTGTTCTGAACCATATGGTAATCTCCATCGTTTTTCTATACCATCATGAAGTAGAGGATGAGTGTATGTATGAATGAACTGTTGCAGCAGGAGAAAGAAGTTTTCTACATTTTGTTCATTCCAGGTTGTGAGAAGATCAGAGATTATTTTTAACATTTCCCAGCCAGCTTGATCTCTCCCTTCCATCACAGTTTTTTTTGCAGTATTCCAGTACCAGGCAGTGTTTAATTTGGGATGGATCATATCATCATATTGATGCCATTCACCTTTGAAGCACAAAATACATCAAGTTTGGTAATGGTTACATTTATTATTCAGTTGATCCATTCATACTATTGTTTTGGCCAATTCCGGGTGCATTTAATGATGATTGATTCTGACTTATTATGTACTGAACATCTTTCATTAAAGCTTAATCCTCTACACTTTTTGGGGCAATATAAGATTAGAACATTTAGGCTTGTGCATATTGAATTTTCATTACCATAGAACTTAATATAGTTTCTACTCCCTAGGTTTCTTTTATTGTGCCTCCCCTTTATTCCGCGTTTTATGTTTAGTCTTTCTTGTCTCTATGTTCGTGCATCCCCTGTGTCCAGACCATCCCTTTGTCTCCCCAGTCGGTCCTGTCTCGTTGTCTCAGTCTTTCCTCTGCCTGTTGTTATGTTGTTCTATGTGCTGTGTGTTCCTTTGTATTTTCCAGGTCCTAGCTTCTAGTTCCCAGGTTTCTAGTTTGTTTTGGTCTTAGTTTTTAGTTTTAGGGCTATGTTTTCTTATTTCTGGTATTTGAGTTTTGCCACAGCATAATAAAGCTGCCTCTTTTAGTTTACCCCTTTTTGTTCATGAGTCCTACGTTTGAGTCCTCTTCCTGCCTGAAGGGCTGTGCGATATGACCAAAGTCTCATATCCCAATATAAGACATCTATTGTCCCGATAACGATATATATCACAAAATAGTACATTTTATCTTATTCTGTGAATCTTCGCAACTCGATTTGTGTGAAGTGTTTTCAGCAGGGCTTCGTGTACCTGGAGTTGAGTATGACCCATGCATGAAACGATATAGTTTTAGATATAAGTTGTATGGGCCGCCATTTTCTTTGTCAATATTTATTACATGGCATGCTGCAGGGAAATGCCTGTTCTAACGTTTGAATCTAAGGTTTATTTTGAGCACCTGACAGCTCTTTTTTGCTTGTCATCCGTAAACTCTCTTGATACTCTTTCATGTGATTCTTGTGTAGGTGGTAGCAACATTTTTTTGCCGTAAACAGTGTAGTTTGCGACACCACGAAACAAACGATAGCGTATAATATGAGAAAGAAGTTTTAATTTCTTCATCCAATATATTTTGTCATATTGCACAGCCCTACTGCCTGCCACAAGTTACATGACAGGTTTAGATCTAAGGTTATAGAGAGAATAAGCCACAGCCCTACATGATAAAATCAGTCCTAACCTGATTTTCACTCACTGATTGAATCACAAGTTAGATCTGGTGGTCCATGACAATGTAAAACATATTACACTTATTTTCAGATCTTTTTGTGGTTGTCATTTTTTTGTTTCCTGTTGCTATCAGAAAGGTTGGGTCTCTGGCTTTTGATTTGAGGATGTACATTTTCTGCTATAACTGTGGTGCAGTGAGACCAATGAAGTCACTGTGGTGAGCTGGTTTTGTGAATGAAAAATGAATGAATGAATAAAAGCTCACTGACATTATTTTTGCTCCTGTTGCTGCTTAAAAATAGGGAGTACGCGGTAAAGCAGGTCATCTACTAAAATTGGTGGTTCAGTCCCTGGCTTCTCCCACCTTCGGTGTGCATGCCTAAATATCCTTGGGCAAGACACTGAACCCCAAGTTGCTCCCCGAAGTGTTCATCAGAGTGTAAATATGTGTGAATGTTAGAGAGAAAGCATTTAAATTTAGAAAAACGGTGCCTGTATGAATGGGTGTCAATGGGTGAATTAGGCATGTAGATAAAGCGCTTTCAGTGCTAAAATTCATCAAATTCTCAATCTAATGAATATCTTACATATAGTTAGCAAACTATCAAGGAAGACTTTACTGAGGAGAGAATATGTGCAAATTGTGGTTCTAGTGTCAACAACTGACTGCAGAAGAGGGTTCGTTACAATAAAACCATACACTCACAGACAGTAAAAATAGTATAAACATCTCTCCAGTGAAAATGTCTGCTGTTTGACTAAGTTAGACCAAAGGTTGCCTCCTTCCTTACTTGGAGATTAGCAGTTGATGGAGGTGAAAAAGGGTTTGCTCTCTTGTGGATGTGACATCATCAAAGCAGACTGTTTTCTTAGTATAGGTCTAAAAATTGGGCATACATTAAAGCCCACTATTGAATCATTGTTTTTCTCAGTTTTTTTGCATTTATTAAATACAGTAATTAAATCTAATATTTGCTAAATCTGTATTAATAAGATGAATTCACCTTCTCTTGTTAAAAGCCCTTGTTTGATCGACAGGCATCTGTTGATTAAGTCATTTTTCTCTTCCTGGTAGATGACCTCATAAATGAACTCCTTTTTACTGTGCTTGTAAACTGCATATTTGTAGGGTATACTCTCATGAAGTTTTTCCTTGGGAATTTTAACATGTCTTTCAACAAGATATCTCTTATCTCCGAGAGACCTATTAAACAGAAAGTTATTGTTAGAGATGGGACATACAGATGACAAACAATCTAATAATTCGATAGAAGCTAATATAATTTCTATACTGGCAAAAATAGGAATATTTAATCACATCTAAATTCACTCTCGCTGATTTTCCGTGGAGAATAAAAAAAAACATTGTTTTTGAACAAACAAATAACAACAATAAGTTATACCTAGGGAACATTGCGATCGAACCATCCCAGCTTCCTAACAGTGCAGCAGATTTTAACACAACAACGTCTTTCTCTGGATCCCAGTGAAAGTCTTTAGAAACGACAACGTGAAAATACACAGATATTCCTTCACTGACTGATGAACTGGAATAACAGGAAAGAGGCAAATAAATAATTTGATGGTTAAAAATATGAACTCAAATATGTATATTCTACATCCTGTTACTTACTTTTGTGGTCTCTGATGGTCCACTTGGACATCACTATGATGGGGAGGGCAGGGTGAAGTTGGTGGCCTAGAGCCAACTACATCTCTGTTGCCTCGTTGCTGTTCTTTTGCCAGATGTGCACCTGTGTCCTTATTTGAGTTAGTGGAAGTAGCCTTATAAATGTAAAAAAAAATATTTAAAAAAAACAAACAAACCAGTTTTATTTCTTATTTTATATACTGTATGAGTAAAAGAAAATAAAACTTAAGTCCTACAAGAGTCTGATTGGTAGTCAGAAAAATATGTTTAATGTAGAGTGACAATATGTCGATTTTCACCTTCTACTTATGAAAATGGATAAATTGGTTTCAGATCGGAAAAAAACATTTCATAAATGTTACAATTTAAAAATCTTTTCCCTCATGTTATAATTTTGCGGGTTTGTATTAAACTCAGTTTGTCAGTTAAAACTCTGTATTTGTCTTCATAATACCTCAGTGTTTTTGGTGGTGTCCTTTGTTACCGGCGTTGTGGAAACAGATAGGTTTGTTTCAGGTGTTGCCTTACTGCGTAATTCAGAGTCACTTTCAGTAGTCACAGCAAGATGTCCCTCTTTCTTATTACAAGACTCTATACCTTGAGGGAGAGTAGCTAATTTACTTTCTAGCTGTGTCTGCAGAAGGGATGTGGATCTGCTTCCATTTTCTGCTTCAACTTGGGTTGCAATGTTGTCTGGTGTTGTAGAATGCTCTCTGTCTGGCTGTGATTCAGCAGCAGCCAATTGTACCTAAAGAATAGCTACAGAGTTAGTTCACCAAATACCTATTAAAATTTTTAAGTATTTATTGAGATAGGGTTTCTCTGGAAGCAGAGCTTACACAGTTTTTGTAGTTAATCCTAATAACATGTTATCTCTAATACACACAGAGTTGTGCCACTTTTTAGTTCAAACATGATGTTTGTCTTTGCAAACTCATAACTAAAGGGAACCAGTAAGTTAGTCCACTGTCTGAACAAGACAAACAGGACATTGTGGAAGCTGAACTTGAAGGTCCGGAGAAACCGGTTCTTGTATTTTTGAGACGTTTTTTACTGCAGTTGAAGTTTAGTGTGAAACAAGCAGACAAAACAATGTTTTACTTCCAGAAAGAAAAATCTGTGGTTTCCTGTTTAACTATTGCTGGATAAATATATTCCTTAATAAATGATTTGTTTTGTTATAAAATTCAATATTTTCTCCTCATACTATGATTTTGCATTTCTGTATAAAATTTGGTTTGAGGTTAAAACTCTGTATTTGACTTCATAATACCTCAGTGTCTTTGCTGGTGTCCTTTGTTACTGGGCTGGGTCTTGAAGACTTCTCTGCATTTGTGGTATTTTGATCATCTGAATAACACGTCTCATCTCCTACTTGGTCTTTTTTCCTGTCAGCCTGTTTTGTGAACGTATTTTGATCTGTGTTCATGGAGTTTTTAGTATCAGCTGACTTCCGAGAGAGATTTTGAATCTCATGAGATGTTGTCTTGTTTTTATCTTGGTGTGGGGCAGGCTGTGTTGCTGCCTTGGCTTCTTTTAATATGTCCTCAGATGATTCAGGGACAGTAGACTCAGCTTCTTTGGTTATTGGGGAATCTTTGGAGTTAGACAAGGGCCCAGAATGAACATCACTTCGCTTGTCAGAAGGAATTTGATATGGATCCGGGGTGTCATCTTTGTCTATATCTGATGACTCCCTTGTTTGATGTGCTGGTATTTTACTGTGGGCAGATGTAGCGGAGGGTGTTGTTTTAGGAACAGACAGGTTTGTTTCAGGTGTTGCCTCACTGCATGAGTCCGAGTTAATTTCAGCAGCCACAGCATTTTGCTTCTGTTTCTCCTCACAAGCTGCTAGTTCACTGTCAAACTGTGTCTGGTGAAGAGATGAGGATGCACTCTCATTTTCCACTGTGGCTGGGTCTGTACTGCTATCTGATGATGCAGCACCTTTGCTGTCCAGCTCAGAATCATCAGTAGCCAACTGTCCCTGAAAAAAATTACACAGTTAGTTCAGGAAATACCATTTCAAATTGATAAATATTTTTTGGAGACAAGATTTCACTGGAAGCAGAAATGCCAGCGTTCATCTTTTCAAACTGAACTTGAAAGAGCTGCAAAATCTTGTTCCTCTATTTTTAAAAGCTTTACTACAGTTGATAAGTTTGGTGCAAATCAGGCAAAACATTGTTCTATTTTCAGAAAGAGGATAGTTTTATTTTCTGTTTTAATATTGCTACATGACTAGACTACATTTCTCATTACATTATATTGTAATTATAAAATGTTAACTTTTTATTTGTGTTACTGTTTTGCATTTTGTGTAAAATTCAGCTTGAGGTTAAAACTCTGTATTTGACTTCATAATACCTCAGTGTCTTTGCTGGTGTCCTTTGTTACTGGGCTGGGTCTTGAAGACTTCTCTGAATTTGTGGTATTTTGATCATCTGAATAACACGTCTCATCTCCTACTTGGTCTTTTTTCCTGTCAGCCTGTTTTGTGAACGTATTTTGATCTGTATTCATGGAGTTTTTAGTATCAGCTGACTTCCGAGAGAGATTTTGAATCTCATGAGATGTTGTCTTGTTTTTATCTTGGTGTGGGGCAGGCTGTGTTGCTGCCTTGGCTTCTTTTAATATGTCCTCAGATGATTCAGGGACAGTAGACTCAGCTTCTTTGGTTGTTGGGGAATCTTTGGCGTTAAATAAGGGTCCAGAATGAACATCACTTCGCTTGTCAGAAGGAATTTGATATGGATCCGGGGTGTCATCTTTGTCTATATCTGATGAATCCCTTGTTTGATGTGCTGGTATTTTACTGTGGGCAGATGTAGCGGAGGGTGTTGTTTTAGGAACAGACAGGTTTGTTTCAGGTGTTGCCTCACTGCATGAGTCCGAGTTAATTTCAGCAGCCACAGCATTTTGCTTCTGTTTCTCCTCACAAGCTGCTAGTTCACTGTCAAACTGTGTCTGGTGAAAAGATGAGGATGCACTCTCATTTTCCACTGTGGCTGGGTCTGCATTGCTATGTGATGATGCAGCACCTTTGCTGTCCAGCTCAGAATCATCAGTAGCCAACTGTCCCTGAAAAAAACTACACAGTTAGTTCAGGAAATACCATTTCAAACTGATAATTTCTAGAAGCAGAAATTAAACACTTTTTGTATTACTGTGCTATAAAAGGGTAGAGAGATGGGAGGCTAATGCAAACAGCAGAGACACATTTGAAGTTAACAAAAAGCAGGTCTTTAATGTGGCTTTTCATGTTCTGATGAAAGTCCAGAACATAAAAATTACAACTTTAAAAAAGAACAGGAGGAAATAAGCACATGCTGTGTTGTGTGACAAAACAAAGCAAACAGTCAAATACAGGGTACAGAGACACAAACAATTTAATCAGGGGAAGAGAGGACACAGGGGTAATAAGACACAGCTGAATGTAATCAGCGTAGACGAATAAAGCTCAAAGCAGGACACAAGAGACAATAACTTGCAAAGTAATACAGGAAGTAACATAGAACTAAACACAGAAGCAAGAAACACACACTTAACACAATACAGGGGAACACTAGGGAAGGCAAGAATAACATGTAAATTCTAAACACTAACAGAAAGTAGCAAAAACTAAGGATCCTAAAAGACTAAACGTAATACTGAGTCAAAATAAAACCAATCAAAAAATGCCTAGCAAGTACATAACTCAAAAGAAATTCAAACAAAAGTCAAACTCATAACTCTGGAATGACTGTACAGTAATTAGAGTTAATCCAATTAGATCTTGGTACAATAAAATAACCAAGGCAGAGGGAAAAAGAAACACCACCAATTACAATTATAAAATTCAGAAAACCCTTAAATAGGAGCAAACCTGGGTTCTTGTGCTCAAAGTACAAACACCAGTCAAAGCTAAACTTGGAAGGTTTGCAAAAGGATTTTCTTGTATTTTTAATAGCTTGTTTACTGCTCTAGATAATCTTGGTGTAAAACAGTATTTTTTTTTACCTGTATTTGGGTGGTGTTTTCCTTTATACCTTTATCTTCTTTTGGAGCCTGGTCTTGAGCCTCCTTTTGGCTTTTCTCCTTGGCTGTGGTTGAAATTTTATGTGTCGATGTGGCACCATCTGTTTAACAATTATTTTTATGTAAGTTTTATATATATCTATTCAGAGTGAACATGGCATTGGAGATGATCCAGTTTTTTTCCTTATTCATATGACCATGACCTTTGACCACGAAGCATTACATTTTCAAATGCTATAATTTGTTATCTTTACCCAGTGATTAACTGAATCGAGCAAATTGGACTGATATCTTTGGCTTGTATAAGCTGTAAAACTTTTTTAAGATTTTAAGATGTATTCCTGTGGTGTGTTATTTTGTGAAACTTTCTGGCATCATTGGGATGTCATAGGGTGTTGTACTGAAAAATAAAAGTGTCTTGTACAGCTCTCCATGCCCTATCGTATGATATATTACTTGATATGGTTTTCAGAGTCAATTTTGACAACAATGAAAGTTAAGATCAAATGCTTGGCCAACCTAGGTCCTTTAAGACCTAGTATATTGCTGTGAAGTTGGAAGACAATCCATAAAAAATTGGGGGTATTATGAAGTTCTCACCAAATTTTAAATAATGAAAACTGTGGACGGTATACTGTTAACAAACAGACAAACAAACAAAACTGATTACATACGCCCTCCCTTTGGGGGAAGAACAATGGAAATGACGATACTTGTGTTTCAGACGATTATCAGAACACTGTGTCATTTTCATTCTAGTTAAACATCCACCTACCGTACTGTTTTATGGTTGCAAATGAACTCCTTGAACTAGGGTTAATATAAGTTGTACTATTACGACAGGAAACTTACCTTGAGCCTTTTTTTGAGACAAAAGAAATAACTTGTAGCCACATTCAGGGCAGAATTTAAATGTCCTGTCCACTTGAGTTCCACATTCAGGGCAAAACATGATTGCCTGAAAAAAATAACATTATAAATGACAGAAACATTGTAATGCCCTTGAGCATCGTAGGTATAATTCAAGCTCTTTCAAAAACTGTTTTACCAAACTGATTGATATCATCTTATCTTCTGTATGTTGTAATAAGTTAAATAGGCGGCAGTGTTGAGGAATTTAAAACATTGAATCTGTGTTAACATTGTTGTCCGTCAACAATTTACAGTGACATGATTTTAATGTCAGACTTTAAATACTGCTACACTGCACACATTATTGAAAATAATGCATTTCTATATTTTGACATATTCAATGTGATAACAGAAGATGTGAGTGCGTATATTTATTTAAACAGTCGATAGCCCAATGACTGTCATGGCTGGTTGTTATTTTCTTATACTGGTAGTGTTTAGGGAGTCTTAGCACACAAAAATTAAAGCTCCATAATGTTCATTTGTTGGTGAGAGCTTTGAAAACATGTGACTTTTATGTTTATTATTGAAGTAGTTTAAAGTGGTGATGTTCTGTACTGTTGTAAAAGGTGTAAAAGAGGGAGAGATTTCTGGAAGAGGGTGGACAAGGTCTGATAATATTTAGTATTACAGACACAATACTTGAACCTCGGGCATGTCCCAGTGCATTATTATTATCTGTAAGAATAGTTGTTAGATGTCCTACCGTGTTTGTTCTTCTTCCTTACATTGTCAGCAGTCAGCTCTGTGTGAGCATTGGTGATAAAGAATATAGCTTAACCGTTCCCATATTTACTTTCATTTTCATTTACAGTGAAAGGTGTGGCTGTTTTTCAAATCATGCAATCGACAGATAAATAATCACACAGACTCAAAAGATCTGTCTTGACACTGTTTTCAGTCATACCCCCAAAATATTTTTGGGGTAATATTTTTATCAGATATGACAAAAAAATAAAAATAAATAAATAAATAAAAACAAACCCAGTCAACAAGATTGTAGAGTTAGACTTAAGTTAAAGTTATTTAAACAACACTATATGCATTATTAAAATAATATGCATAGCAAGAAGAAAACGTAGCTTTATTGTTTGACACATTCAGTGTAGTAACAAAAAGTTTGTAGGGGTCCATGTAAGTTAACAGCATGCCTAAGTGTCTAAGTGCTGCCTGCTAATAACACAGGAATTGCCAACTCACTCCTCTTCAGATATTCTACACCTTACAACCCACCCAAATACAAGGTGAATCCCACCTGCCAAATTATTTTATGTGGCCCACAGGAAGTTAAAAGCAATAAAATTACCATAGTTTGTGTGCAAAACTACATGTCCCACAATGAATCTTTTGTGTCCTACGTAATGACAGCATCTGCCTCCCGATGGCAGTATTTCAACAGCAGTGCGTTTTAGAGCGGTTTTCTGTGGAAGCTTGTTTCCACCTCTGAATTTGAAAAAAAAAAAAAAAGAGAGACAAAGGAGAAAATCTTGCCATCCAGAAGCCAAAATTTCAGGTCAGTGTCTCAACGCTTTGATTTTAGTATCTCAAAATGTCAACTTACTAACTCAAACGTCTGAGAAAATAAGTCAAATAACTTTTGAGATACTAACCTGAAATTGGCTCTCTCCCAATCAGGAAAATGTTTTTTTGTTTTTGTTTTTTTCCCCCAGTGGCAGAAACAATAGCTTCTATAGTTTTCAGTCAAGTCATTGAGTTTCAAAAAGAAAAAGGAATATCAGCAACACCAAAATGTTGATGCATTGGAAAAGCAATTTAAGACAGAGCAAATGCTTGTTTGTGCTAAAGGGAAACATGCTGGTATGTCTTCTTTGCTATGAGCCCATGCTGGTGCTTGGGGAATACAGTTGATGCCAGCACTTTGAAACCTTTAGTTTTACAAGCATAGATCCAAGTATGCTAATCTTAGGCATCAAGAAAATAAACAGAAGGCCCAAGAATTAAAATATAGTTTGCAATCTTGTTGTCACATTACTTGTTATTAGAGGGGCACTGTGAAATTCTGTCTGTATCACACATTTGACCAGAAATTGTAAAAGCCTGAGTAGTAAGAAATGTGTTTTGTTATCAACAATAGACTTTATATAGCTTACTGGGGTCACAGAGTTATTTTCACTTTCATTTACAGTAATGGTGGGGCTGATTCATAATTTTAACTTGCCTTTCTTATACTCAAAGCTTGATCCAGACTTTTCTCTTTGCAAAAGAAATTAGAAATTGCTTTATAAAAAAAATTATAGCTGCATTTAAAAAAAAATCTTGCACAATGTTTTATTTTATGTATTTTATGAAATTAATTTAGGCCATCTTGTATTATGTAGTAGCATTTAACAGTTAAAAAGACTTATTTAGATTCATAATGTTTGTCTTTTTATCTTTAAATTACAATACAGGACATGGTGATTAGGGATATGCAGAAGTTAAGAAGGAAGTATACAGTTAGGTCAAATGCTGTTACAGATTACCAATTTATATTGTAATAAAAGATGAATAAAACACATCTGATAATATTTAGTATTACAGACACAATACTTGAACCTCGGGCATGTCCCAGTGCATTATTATTATCTGTAAGAATAGTTGTTAGATGTCCTACCGTGTTTGTTCTTCTTCCTTACATTGTCAGCAGTCAGCTCTGTGTGAGCATTGGTGATAAAGAATATAGCTTAACCGTTCCCATATTTACTTTCATTTTCATTTACAGTGAAAGGTGTGGCTGTTTTTCAAATCATGCAATCGACAGATAAATAATCACACAGACTCAAAAGATCTGTCTTGACACTGTTTTCAGTCATACCCCCAAAATATTTTTGGGGTAATATTTTTATCAGATATGACAAAAAAATAAAAATAAATAAATAAATAAAAACAAACCCAGTCAACAAGATTGTAGAGTTAGACTTAAGTTAAAGTTATTTAAACAACACTATATGCATTATTAAAATAATATGCATAGCAAGAAGAAAACGTAGCTTTATTGTTTGACACATTCAGTGTAGTAACAAAAAGTTTGTAGGGGTCCATGTAAGTTAACAGCATGCCTAAGTGTCTAAGTGCTGCCTGCTAATAACACAGGAATTGCCAACTCACTCCTCTTCAGATATTCTACACCTTACAACCCACCCAAATACAAGGTGAATCCCACCTGCCAAATTATTTTATGTGGCCCACAGGAAGTTAAAAGCAATAAAATTACCATAGTTTGTGTGCAAAACTACATGTCCCACAATGAATCTTTTGTGTCCTACGTAATGACAGCATCTGCCTCCCGATGGCAGTATTTCAACAGCAGTGCGTTTTAGAGCGGTTTTCTGTGGAAGCTTGTTTCCACCTCTGAATTTGAAAAAAAAAAAAAAAGAGAGACAAAGGAGAAAATCTTGCCATCCAGAAGCCAAAATTTCAGGTCAGTGTCTCAACGCTTTGATTTTAGTATCTCAAAATGTCAACTTACTAACTCAAACGTCTGAGAAAATAAGTCAAATAACTTTTGAGATACTAACCTGAAATTGGCTCTCTCCCAATCAGGAAAATGTTTTTTTGTTTTTGTTTTTTTCCCCCAGTGGCAGAAACAATAGCTTCTATAGTTTTCAGTCAAGTCATTGAGTTTCAAAAAGAAAAAGGAATATCAGCAACACCAAAATGTTGATGCATTGGAAAAGCAATTTAAGACAGAGCAAATGCTTGTTTGTGCTAAAGGGAAACATTCTGGTATGTCTTCTTTGCTATGAGCCCATGCTGGTGCTTGGGGAATACAGTTGATGCCAGCACTTTGAAACCTTTAGTTTTACAAGCATAGATCCAAGTATGCTAATCTTAGGCATCAAGAAAATAAACAGAAGGCCCAAGAATTAAAATATAGTTTGCAATCTCAGCAGACTATGATAGCCAGAGCTTTAGTACAAAATGTTGCAGCACTGAATGCAAGTTTTATTGTAGTTGAAGAAATCAGAGCTCCTAAGCATTTTTCTGAAGTGGTGATTTTGAAGTCAAGAAGACTGAGGGTCCCCAAGCCTACACTTCATAATTCACATAACTGATCAGCCTGTTTAACTTACCTAAAAGCCTGTTTTTGTTCAGGACACACCTGATTAAAAATAAACTTAACAATGTCAGCTTGTCAAGAAAAAATATGGCAAACTATGGGAAGAAATATAGTTAGGAAACCTGACAACATAGCTTGCTAAGGAGGCATGTGGTATCTGTTTTGTTTTTTCATTAGGTGTTGCTTGTCTCTGTGCTTACATTCTACATGTATCCACAGCTCGTTCTGCTTATTGAACAAAAACAAACAGGTCAGATGTTAGAATGATTTAAATTTTTATTCAAGTAGACTGACAAAACTTACAGACAGCTGGTGTTTAGAATAGAGCTGAATAAAAGTTAAAAAAACAACAACAACAACCATTTAATCTGAGCATCAGGAGCCCCACATGCAACATACAATAATTAAATAATTATTTCAAATATACTGACAGCACTCCAGTGAGATAAGTTCAAAAGCAAAGTTAAATAAAAGTATCCAGTGATAAACCTAACTTCAATCTTAGCCAAACAAATTTGCTCAGGTAAAGACTGAAACAAACCAGTTAGGTATCATCTCAGTTAATTATATTCCATGATTAACTTCCACTGAGTGGCGAAAGCCAGTGGTTTTGAAAATGTTATGCTGGGAGTAAACCTCACCTTCCTGGTCAGCAGACAGCTGGTGGAGCAAGCTGGCAGACCAGTGGGAATGGAGATCTGTCATTAGTTTCTTATTATTGTTTTCTTTCAGGTTTACCCCTTTTTCCATTGTGTGATCAGTAAACCTTTTTTCTACAAGCCACATGAGTGCACAGCAAAAGTATGGTTACATTAAGAGATTTGATTGGGCAATACACTGTCATGAAAATGATATGTAATGAAATGAAACTGAATGAATGGGCTGCCACCAGTACTTGTACAGCCAGTGCATCACGGTATGCCAGATTACAATTCCAACCCTGTCTTAAAATATCTATCTGTATATCTAGTATATATAGAGCAGTGGTTCTTAACCTGGGTTCGATCGAACCCTAGGGGTTCGGTGAGTTGGTCTCAGGGGTTCGGCAGAGCCTCCGCTGTGACATGCAGGGCTCATTTTGTGCACCAGTAAAAAACATATCTATGTCTTGAATTTGAAAAGAATCATATTTTATTTTTCACTAAAGAGGGGTTCTGTGAATGCGCATATGAAACTGGTGGGGTTCGGTACCTCCAACAAGGTTAAGAACCACTGATATAGAGTGTAAAAGACAAAAGCTGAAAAGTTAGGGGAAGAAGAAAGAAGAAATACAACAAAAGGTATTTTTTTCGTTCCTGTGTGTTTAAAGTAAAAACACACACACACACACACACACACACTAAAGCTGATATAATACAAGGATAATATTATGCACAAATTAATCATAAAATACCCAGATAATCTAAGGCAATCAACAAAAGCTAAGCTGTTACCTTTTTAAAGACAGGACCACCAAATAAAATATTTCAACAATTTATTCACAAGTGCAGTACACATAATAAATTTCAGGCTACACATGCATGCATAAATTGATTTATTGATTTCTTAACACAAAACATTACAACATTTAATGATCAGTTTTATCTCTTAGCAGATACATAGTGAATATTAATGAAGATTACTCACTTTTTAACAATTCAACTTCTTCAAAGAAAAAAATAAAATAAAAAAGCAATAGAATGTTCACCTATAGCAGTTCATTGTGTGATCAGTAACGAGAAATTTATTGAGAATAAAACAGACTAAATAAACAATTTATAAATCTTTACCATAAAATATATGATAATTCAAAACTCACAGAATATATTATTACAGTCTCATACATTTCTAATTTTCTAAATAAGGTTTTATATTGTTAAAATGAAATAAATGAGCAGACAGCTCATGTTGAAGACATGGTGCACTTGAATTTTGCCTAACTTTCCTGTGTGTCAACTTTTGCTGCTGAGCCTAAATGTTCATTTGTTTTGTTTTTGTTTTTAATTTTTCCAAAACAGGTCAAATAAAATAAAGTACTGAGTCTAACATTAATGCGAATAAACACAAAGGACTTTAAAATGTAAAAATAATATTTAATATATTTAATATTAATAATAGTAATAATAATAAAAAAACAATACTTCCTCGCTAGTTTATCCCAGCATCATGCAGGTTCATTAACACAATGACCAGGTTTTACCCTTTAATAGGAAAGTAATGTAAAAAAAATAAAATAAAAAAATTTGAACATACCAAAAAAAGTAACGTAGCAAATGTTTGTTAAAGTCAATATTTTTGTCGCTACATCCTGAGATTTTCCAGTCAACAGATAAATGAAAAATTAAATGAATACAAAACAAAAATGTAAAATTCTCCATCAGTTTTTAAAATGTGAAATTAAAAATAAAATGCTCCATTAAAATAACTAAACCCTTGCAGTGTATTTCTCCATCAGCCAGCATGGCATTATATACTCCATGTTTTTTGGGGTCATTTATCTCAACAAACACAAAAAAGATATGAATCAAACCCTCAAATATCAAAATATAAAAACTAATAGTGGCTAGTCAAATCTTAACCTTCTCATTAATGCAAAGGAGCTTTAAAAAAATTGTGTAATTCAAAGTTCAGCATAACATGTGGATTTTCATATTGTTCACGTGTTTATGATTCATTAGAATTAAATGTTTTCCTTTTTTCACTGTAAAATAGATTTTAAAAATTCCAGCAAAATAATATTAATATTATATTAATTTGAATGGATTGATTGGAAGTTTATTGTAACAGTAATATTAGCAATGATAGCAAAAACAAGACCCAAAGCAAAAAAAAATTACACATAGTATATCATTGTCAAAGTTGAACATTTTGGGGTAGGTCCCACGTTTTTCTACTAAATAAGACTTAGCAATTACATGTTTCACACTGATTAAACTGCAACACGTTATCAAGGCATGGTGGAATCCAGTTTAATCTACCTTTCCTGCATATTATTGTTCTCACTAAGCCTTAAGGCTATTCATAATCTGTCATGCATATGTAACACACAATAATAAATGGAATAGAAATAAAATTAGGTAAAAAATGGATGGAGGTGAACATTCAAAGCACTTTAAAATTTAAGAGAAAGAAATATGTGAGATAAAATGTAAGAAAAATTAAATGTCATATGCAAAGCTTTTGTTTGTTTGTTTGTTTGACCAATTTTTGCTGCTGTTCAATAGAATTTCTCAAAAAATTCAACAAGAAATATAAGAACAATCTGTAAATGTACAATGTAGTCACACAGAATATATAATATATGTAATTTTTATTAGCTAAACTCTCACCCAGTTCATCCCTCCATCATCCACTCCTGTTTTGCTGTTATAGCGTATTTCCATGTCTCTACTATCTGGGACAGCTGCAGATTTTCAGGGAAGTCTTCCTTCATGTAAGGTGGAACGTCTTTATGTCTCATGTACACACTAACAGCCTGCTTCAAACTGTCAAGAAGAAAACAGACGTATTTCAACAGACTGATTTCTCTCTTCCACTTGAAGCAAATGACTTTCCAACTTGAAGAAACAGATCTACATTTTTGGTGTAGACAGAGAGACTGAACAATGGGAAACTTCACTGATTCTGAGCTGCACAAGGCAAATACGAGATGCGCTTGGCATCTCTGAGATCTAGAATAGAGCTCCCAATTTTGACTATACAGCATCATCTGCACTTATTGTGATGTTTAAGATGCAACTTTACCGTCTTCACACAGAATACATCAGGACCAAGGGGTACTGTATTACCAAAGACATTTGATGATATCCAACAAATTTACCTCCAGGATGGATTCCAATCCTCAGTGGCCCGTAGGCAGCCCAGACCCAACAAAAGAACTTCATGGATCTCAAGCAGCCACTGGTCCACATTTCCTCTAGACATGATTTTTTTCAGCTCAGCCTTGTTTTCCTCACTCAGTGGCATCTGGTACTCAGGTGGATACTCTGAAAAGGGGTTCTTTTCAAAGAAAGTTGGACTGGCATATAAATAGAGCTTTTCTGACCACAAAAACCATTTAAAATGCTGTTTGAAAAAAAAATTACTGCAAAAGCCAAACTTACCCTTTTGAGATGCAGCATGTTTTCAGATCTGAGTGAGGAGAGGACTTTCCACAGACAAACACAGTGTCCAAGGGTACATTTACCAAAAGCCTACAAAATATAAATATTTAAAAATTCAACAGATTTTGCTCTGGTCATTTGGCTATTTCATGCTATTTTTAAGATGATATTGGATGGACACTAAAGCTTGGAGACACAAGTACAGTGGCTTGCAAAAGTATTCGGCCCCCTTGAACTTTTCCACATTTTGTCACATTACAGCCACAAACATGAATCAATTTTATTGGAATTCCACGTGAAAGACCAATACAAAGTGGTGTACACGTGAGAAGTGGAACGAAAATCATACATGATTCCAAACATTTTTTACAAATAAATAACTGAAAAGTGGGGTGTGCGTAATTATTCAGCCCCCTTTGGTCTGAGTGCAGTCAGTTGCCCATAGACATTGCCTGATGAGTGCTAATGACTAAATAGAGTGCACCTGTGTGTAATCTAATGTCAGTACAAATACAGCTGCTCTGTGACGGCCTCAGAGGTTGTCTAAGAGAATATTGGGAGCAACAACACCATGAAGTCCAAAGAACACACCAGACAGGTCAGGGATAAAGTTACTGAGAAATTTAAAGCAGGCTTAGGCTACAAAAAGATTTCCCAAGCCTTGAACATCCCACGGAGCACTGTTCAAGCAATCATTCAGAAATGGAAGGAGTATGGCACAACTGTAAACCTACCAAGACAAGGCCGCCGTGCACTGCACAAAGTTGGCCTTTATGGAAGAGTGGCAAGAAGAAAGCCATTGTTAACAGAAAACCATAAGAAGTCCTGTTTGCATTTTGCCAAAAGCCATGTGGGGGACACAGCAAACATGTGGAAGAAGCTGCTCTGGTCAGATGAGACCAAAATGGAACTTTTTGGCCAAAATGCAAAACGCTATGTGTGGCGGAAAACTAACACTGCACATCACTCTGAACACAATTATTCCCACTGTCAAATATGGTGGTGGCAGCATCATGCTCTGGGGGTGCTTCTCTTCAGCAGGGACAGGGAAGCTGGTCAGAGTTGATGGGAAGATGGATGGAGCCAAATACAGGGCAGTCTTGGAAGAAAACCTCTTGGAGTCTGCAAAAGACTTGAGACTGGGGCGGAGGTTCACCTTCCAGCAGGACAACGACCCTAAACATAAAGCCAGAGCAACAATGGAATGTTTTAAAACAAAACATATCCATGTGTTAGAATGGCCCAGTCAAAGTCCAGATCTAAATCCAATCGAGAATCTGTGGCAAGATCTGAAAACTGCTGTTCACAAACGCTGTCCATCTAATCTGACTGAGCTGGAGCTGTTTTGCAAAGAAGAATGGGCAAGAATTTCAGTCTCTAGATGTGCAAAGCTGGTAGAGACATACCCTAAAAGACTGGCAGCTGTAATTGCAGCAAAAGGTGGTTCTTCTAAGTATTGACTCAGGGGGCTGAATAATTACGCACACCCCACTTTTCAGTTATTTATTTGTAAAAAATGTTTGGTATCATGTATGATTTTCGTTCCACTTCTCAAGTGTACACCACATTGTATTGGTCTTTCACATGGAATTCCAATAAAATTGATTCATGTTTGTGGCTGTAATGTGACAAAATGTGGAAAGTTCAAGGGGGGGCGAATACTTTTGCAAGCCACTGTAAGTAAAATAAATTATGTGGAGACGCATGGAAACACAGCAGGAACAATATACCGAGACAGGGCGAGCAAAACTGAAAAGAATGCACAAGGGACAAGGTCTATCAAAATCAGACTTTTTATTTTTATGTAAGTGTTTGTCTTATAGTATGTCTCGCACAAAGTACTGCAGCAATTTCCTAATGTTGTAAATCCACTCAACATTTAGCAATAAAACCCTTTCGCATTCTGATTCTGAGACAGGAGGGCATGGGCAATATTGGGGAATATGATGACATGAGAGATGAGAGAACTCAAGCAACCGAATAACTGGATGACCAAACTAACACCAGAAAATACAAATACTAAGCGGAATTACAACTATAATAAGAACCAAAACCTGGAACACAATCTTAACCTCAGAATGTTAAATAAACCAGAATCAAAATTCCAAACACATTAACACTGGGTCACAGACCCAGGACCATGACATCTTCAGAGTTATGAAATACCTGTTCATGTTCCGTTTTTGAGAGCCTCCAAGTTTTGTTACTTATGTTTCTAGTTCTTGATTCTTGCATTCATGCTTCTTCACTTTAATTGCTATGTGTGTGTGTGTGTGTGTACTGTATGTTGTCAGTCTGGGCTTTATGTCTTTCCTTGTTGTCTCTGTCTAGGTCATATCTCCTATTCTTTGTCTAGTGTTCATCTCTGTGTTCTGATTTTTGCCACTTCCTGTTTTATTTTGTTAGTCTCCATCTCATCTGTGTTACATTCAGTTTTGCTTCCTCTGTCACGTCAAGCGTAATCTGTTCCTTCTGTGTTCCCGAGCTGTTTCCACTACCCTTATCACCCTCCTGTGTCTCAGCCTCACTGTCCATTGTTGTAATTGTCTTCTCTTTACCGTCAAAACTGAGGCTTGCTTAGTAAGACCACTATTAAGCTGTGCTTGAAATGGCCCTGTGAGACACCTATAATGCAATCTGTTAGCTTTTAGAAACTTGTCTTCAGATTCTGTTGTGGCTTTAGAACTGCCAGACCTCTTCCTGGCTGAATTTTCCCCAGTGTCTGAGTGTCTTAATTGTGAAGGAGACTGTGCTCACTTACACCTTGACTTTCTTTTCAGTTTCTCTCTAGAAAGGATCTACACTTTATGTTGTGATGGTCTGTCTCTCAGCCATTGTTAATTGCCTTTTTCACACCATTTTTATAGCAACACACTACAATACTATTCAAATATTGCTCACAGGTAGGGCTGGGTATTGATTTCAATTTCTATAACTGATTTGATTCAGATTCACAAGGTCCCGATTCGATTCAATTTGATTCAATTTTGACTCAGAGTCAGAAATACTAGAATTCTGGTATGTCTTTTTATAGCAGATAACCCACCTTTAAAATATTCTGCAGTAGATCAAAAACTGAAGAAAATCATGAAACAACATATGAACATTACCCGATGCTGCTGAAGTGAAGCGGAGCAACGTCACAGAGGTTTTATTAGAGACACAGCTAAGTGTTTTGCAATTTGGCGTCATTTTAAAAAGTGTAAAATTCTTCTGTATTAAACAGCAGAAATCAGACTTTCATGTCGGCAGTCATTTTTGAAAAAAAAAAAAACGACAACAAAAAACAGCAGCTGACAGCACCGAACACAATGGTAGACTCATAATAATAAGCAAGTAAATAATGCACAAAACAGTTTTAAATGGGAAACTGTTCTTGAAGTACACTGAGAAAGAGCTGTGGAGGAAGTGTGATTTTCATCGTGGTGGAAGCTAAATAGCCAAAGTAAGATAGGGATTAATGGCGATGTTTATCAAATGTGAAGCAAAGTTTTGATCTTCTTTTGCTGCTGGTTTAGTTAATTTTGGTCGGGAGTGATGAAATGTGCAGCTTCAGAATCTGTGAGATTTCAGCCGTGACAGCATGTCCATGTACGTGTGCATGGTGTTGGGATTTAAATATATATTCTTAGTGCTTATTTGCTGATTATATTGTTTTATGTATTTTAATAAGAGAGGGCCAGCTCTGAAGATCTGAGCCAAAAGTACTGACAGGAAACTGCATGCTTTTGCAGAGCACCGGAGGTGCAGGCAGAAAGTGAAACTAAGCAGTGTTTTGATCAAAACCTAGTGTGTGTGACGTGCTGCGGAAATATATAAATAACCATGCTGTCTGCTGCTGCTTTCAGACCTGAGCTTGTGTCTTTGTGTGCTCAGTCTCCTTTTCCGGAAATTTAAAATAAAAATCATTTTTTGAGTTTTGACCTCTCTGAGCCCAGTCTTTTTCGGCCGCTAAAAGAATGCAAAGAACCAAATTTAATAATGGTGAATGGGGTTGATCCCCGCTTTGTGTTTACATCTTTTGCAGAATCCATTTACCTGCTCTCATTTGCTGTTTTAGCTGTTTGGTGGTTGTTGAAACAGTTTCATGAGCTTTAATCTGAGATTCTGCATTTCTGGCAAAATACATTTATATCTAAACCCCGATTCAGGATTTAATGAATCAATACTGCATTATTCAAACTAAAATGAATTGAAATTGGGGAAATCAATTTTTTAAAACCCACCCCTACTCACAAGGGCATGATACCGCATTGCGTTCCAACACAAATTTCGCACCCATTCCTGCAGATAGATCCCCCACACTCCCACATTTGATTATTGCACATAAAGGTTCAAAAGGATAGGTATAGGTGTACATGCACAGACCTTCAGTATGTGATGATCAATGTTTTGGTCCATCTTTAGTACGTCCTGAAGGTAAGTGACTAATTTCATAGTGGGATCACCACTGGTTAAAGACAGGAAACCTAGAAGAAGCTCCACAATCTTGAGTGCCGCGCACACCTCGCTGTATGAGTCGAGCTCTCTGGACACAGTGTTCTGGGCCAGAGAGGACAGAGGAATCTGGTAGAGAAACAAAATGTTAGCGAAACTAAAAGCTTCAATTTAAATTTTCCCTTTATTACTGTATGAATGCAAATGTAAATAAATGTCAAATATAATGCTTGAGCAGAACATTTTAGTCTAATAACAAAAAGTCCATTCATCAAGAAAATCTTCCAAATGTGTATTAGTGCTTTATTTTAAACTGAATATTGGTCATTTTTAAACTTGTCACAAATTTTCTGAAGAATCCTGGACTCGTTTTCTGCCCCTGGAAATATCGTGTCTCATTTTGGGTTTGTAAATAGATAGCTGTAATTGTGTAGTTATATATATTACATCAAAGTGTATTAATATTTAATTGTGTTGTCTTCTGCAAAAGGAAACTAAACAGGACTTGTTACTTTACCTGTGGCACTTTTCCACGAACAGTTTTGAAAATGGTGTCATAGTCTCTCTCCTGTGTGTTGACCAGCACGGGAATTCCCTTAATAAAAACACATGAAACACAACAGAGAAATAACTAAAAATGACTGTAAAATAAGTGTGATCACACAGAATAGATAGAATACTGAGAAGTCAAATGATGAGAATCACCCATTATAATTAATCAACACAATAAATACAATCTTGGTTTGCTTAGCATAGCTACAATGTGCTACAAGGGATTTTGCATGCCCACATCTACATGTTATAGCAGTGTACTGTCAAGAATATGTGAAACAAAGAATAACTGACCTACTTTTGATTATGTTTGTCTGATCACTTTTTCTATTATGACAGAGGTTATAAAAGAAAAACATCTTTGCAGTGGAGTGAGTGTTTGTCATATGCCCTTTTTAAAACAAATCTCTTTGGGGTGATGTCTGATTATATTCAGTTTTTAAAAACCATTTTCCTAATTGGGTTTTCATTTACTCAAACCTATTATAATATTGTCAGAATTAAAAAAGTCTTCTTTCAACAACTCATTGCCTTTACTATAATTAGACCAATGGTATTTGTTTCTGTAACAACTTCAAAAGGTCTATTATGAGCTTAAAAATTCCTAAAGGTGGTGTGCAATCAGGACAGCATATATATCTATATACAGCTGTTTCAGTTTAAGCATTGTTTTCAATAAATTGCATGCTCAAAATAATGTTTTGCCTCACTCCCATTTCTTCTTGTTGCATGTTGAAGGTCTACTTGGAACCTTGTTAAGATCCAACCATGCAAAATATGATTTTTTTGCCATTTTTCAAGTGGTCTTAAACTTTTGATCGGGACTGCATTAGTTAGTATTTCATTTAGGTTTGGGAGATATTTTAACCAAACCAAGCTGTGTGGACTCACTGCGCGGGTAATGAGAGGTTTTCCCTGCAGAAAGCGGGTGAGGATCTGCTGTTGGATCCTGGGCAGGTCATACTCAGATATTGTCTCGTGGCCACGTTCCAAGCTGTACTGGCAGTTAGACAAAACCAGTGGAAGCAGGTCCTTCTCCACATCATAGCTGATCACATGCTGCTCCATTAGCTCTGACAGACTCACTGTGTAGTCACTGCAGACATCACAATGTAGATATGAACTTTAACCTTTCAACATTTCTTTCTCCAAATCAATTTTTCAGTGAAAAAAACAAACAAGCTCAACCCAACCTGAATTATAATACAGGGGAGGAGGGTGCCCGAGGAAGGTGCCCGAGGGCGATCGGCTGGTAGCCAGACCTACGTCCATGGGGCCCGGCCGAAAAAGGGACGTGGGCCCATCCTCCTGCAGGCCCACCACCTGCAGGAGGCACTGTAGGGTCGGGTGTATTGTGTGCCAGGCATCAGCCAGGAGCAGAGGCCCTGGCAGACTGATTCCCGGCTATCAAGACTGGCAATTGGGACATGGAATGTTACCTTTCTGGTGGGGAAGGAGGCTGAGTTAGTGCGTGAGGTCGAGAGGTACTGACTAGATATAGTTGGGCTCACCTCAACGCACAGCTTGGGCTCCGGAACCAGTTTCCTGGAGAGGGGCTGGACTCTGTCTCAGTCTGGAGTTTCCCCGGTGGGTATTTTAGTATCCCTTCAGCTTGCTGCCTGTACGTTGGGGTTTCTCCCAGTGGACAAGAGGGTCTGTTCACTGTGCCTTTGGGTCAGGCGCAGGGAACAAACCCTCTGACTGTCGTCTGCGCTTATGCATCGAGTGGCGGTTCAGAATACCCAGCCTTCTTGGAGTCCCTGGGTGGGGTGCTGGAGGGTGCTTCGCCTGGGGACTCTGTTGTCCTACTGGGAGACTTCAATGCTCATGTGGGCAACGACAGTGAGACCTGGAGGGGCATGATTGGGAGGAACGGCATCTCGGATCTGAACCCAGATTGTTGTTGTTGGACTTCTTAGCAAACCACAGTTTGGCCATAATGAACACCAGGTTCGAGCATAAGAGTGTCCATAAGTGCCCGTGGCATCAGAACGCTTTAGGCCTCAGGTCAATGATCGATTCTATAATCGTATCACCAGACCTAAGGCAATACGTTCTGGACACTCAGGTAAAGACAGGGGCTGAGCTGTCAACTGATCACCAGGTGGTGAGTTGGATCAGGTGGCAGGGGAGGACACTGGACAGACCTGGTGCGCCTAAACGTATAGTGAGGGTGCGTTTTGAATGGCTGGCAGAGGCCCCAGTCTGCGAGATCTTCAACGCACACCTTGGTTAGCCTGTGGGACTTCGGAGGCAGCTGATAGGTACCGACAGGCCAAGTGGAATGCACCTGGATCTAATTACTCAGCTGATTACTTCATGGCTATTTAAGGCTGGGGCTTGGATGGTGTCATCGCTGAATGATTGCGTGAGACACATTAGTGTTAGTTTCTAGCTTTCGGGATATTTTGTGAGTGAGTTTGCCTTTTTCAGATTTGCCTCCCTTTGTGAACAGTCTCCCCGGACCTGCTGCCCGCTTTCCTGCTTTGGATTACGAGCGGGTTGGTGTGTGGATTCGTGTGGTGGAGCGCAAGTGTGTGAGAAGACCTTTCACCTTCCCGAATCACCACTGGACTCCCTGGACCCCTGGATCTTTCCCCCCACATATATATATCGTGCACTTGGTGTTGTGTAAATAAACCGTCGTACTGAACTTTGAATTCCAGTCTGCGCCTGAGTCCTCTCCCTACCAGTGACAAATGTGGGTGGAGCGCTGCTGACTTTGACTGAGAACATTGTCGGGCGGTGGAAGGAATACTTCGAGGACCTTAATCCCACTGGCACGTCTTCCATGGGGAAAATAGAGGCTCTGCCACCAAGGAGTGGATGAGGTCCGCTCTGAGTTCCTGAAGGCTCTGGATTTTATAGGGCTGTCCTGGTTGACATGCCTCTACAATGTTGTGTGGAGATCAGGGGCAGTACCTCTGGATTGGTAGACCAGAGTGGTGGGTCCCATCTTTAAAAAAGGGGAAAGGGTGGAGTACCCACTCCGGGTGGAGGAGTTTAAGAATCTCAGGGTCTTGTTCACTAGTGAACAAGAAGGAAGCAGGAGAACGACAGACAAATCGGTGTTGCGGCTGCAGTAATGCCTGTCATGGTGAAGAGAGAGCTGAGTGTCAAAATGAAGCTTTTAATTTACCGGTCGATCTATGTACCTACCCTCACCTATGGTCATGAGCTGTGGGTAGTGACCGAAAGAACGAGATTGCGGATACAAGCGGCAAAAATGAGCTTCCTCCAAAAGGTGGCTGGCCTCTCCCTTAGAGATAGGGTCAGAAGTTCAGCCATCTGGGAGGGGCTCAGAGTAGAGGCACTGCTCCTCCACATCAAAAGGAGCAAGTTGAGGGGGTTCGGGCATCTGACAAGGATGCCTCCTGGGCGAGGTGTCCAGGCATGTCCCACCGGGAGGAGGCCCTGGGGCAGACCCAGGACACGCTCAAGAGTTTATATCTTTCGGCTGGCCTGAAGGTGTTCCCCCGGACAAGCTGGAGGAGGTGGCTGAGGAGAGGGAAGTCTGGGCTTCTCTGCTTAGGCTGGTGACCCCGCGATCCGGCGCCAGATAAGTGGAAGAAGATGGATGGATAAATAGCAATAACTCAAGAATTGGACATTGGCTATAGATTTCTCTGTATCTTTGTTTAGCTGCAGTGAAAAGATAGACTTGTAACAAGAAAATAATTTAATACTTAAACCCCTCAGTGACACTTCAGACAGAAGTAAGGACTGGTACAGATGGATTAAAAAAGCCCCAATAACCTCAGTTTACCTGTTGTCCTCTCCTGTGTGGTGGTCCACTGCATTCATCAACTCATTGTGGAGTGTCACCAGATAACTGAGAAGCCCTGTGGCACACAGGCCTGGACCCTGCCGACGGGGCAGGAGGTACTGCAAGTCACTGTCCAAGTCCAAATCCCTGCTGCAAAATTCCTCTGGAATTTTTATTTCATCTATAGTTTTCAGTGGACAGATAAATAATTCCTTAATTCAAATACAAAAACCTCTCTGAATCCATTTATTATGTAACTGGTCTATTTAATCACCCAAAAGAAAAACTTTTTTTGTGATATATTCACAAAACCGTGAGCATGTTCTCAAAAGATGTGAAACTACTGAAGATTTGCACTGTTCCTGTTTTAAATAAATTAAGCTGAAGTTAAAGCCAGCTTAATTTAAATGTAGTTAAATGTAGAAAATTTAATTTACTTACTGCTGGTTACAGAAACTCTTAGCTGATTCCATGTTTCCAGGAAGGTCTCAATATGTTGTTGATACCATTGCCTCATTTCTGAAAAAGTAATAAAAAAAAGTTTATTTTTGTATGACATTGCATGAAACAATTCATTTCAGTTCAGTTTTATTCATATAATGTAGGGTGACCAACCGTCCTCTTTTCCCCGGACATTTCCACTTTTCATGTTCTGTCTGGGGCGTCCGGGGGGATTTTCGAGATGGATAAAAATGTCTGGGTTTTCCTATAGGCCTACAGAGGACCCATATGTGCAACGTCATCCCTGAGCTGCTGTGTTGTAAGTGGTTCTTCCGCTCTCACAGACCGGACAGAGCGCGAAGCGGCGCACTGAAAAGATGCCAAAGCGCAAGTGCATCTTTTCAGACAAACTGCAAAAGAAATTTCCCTCGTACCATCCCGGTCTGAATAAATGGGAGGCGTAGTGCACTGTGTGCAGAGCTGGCACATAACGTTTGTGTGTCTAACAAAGGTGCCGGAGATCTTGTTGCTTACATGGACAGAGAAAAACATAAAAAGGCTGTGCGAGGCAAAACTTCATCTAGTAAGTTGACTGAGTTCTTTGTTACACCTGGGAAAAACGAGGATGCTGTTGTTCTGCAGCAGAAGGTGCACTGACATTTCATACTATGAAGCATCACAGTAGCTACAGATCCATGGATTGCACTAGTGTGTTGCTAAAAAAAAAAAAAAAAAAAAAAACGATTCCAGAGTTTGACAAAGCTAAAAGGTTCAGCGGTGCCCGCACCAACACTGAAGCTATTGTCAATGGTGTGATAGTGCTACATTCAGTGGAAGTCACTCTTGAAGTTCTTAGTGAAATCCAGTACTATGGCATTTCTCAGACTTAAGTAACCATGGGACAGGGAAAATATTACCAATCCTACTTTGACTGGAAGAATGGTGGCATGCAAACAAAATTAACTGGGGTTAGAAACACCAAATGAGACAACAGAAACCATTGCACAATACCTCACTGGTACCTCACTATAATTTTTCTTATACAGATGATGCATTATTATTATATTTTTTTTGCACTTGTTGACTTGTAAAATCCTATATGACATTTTTTATTTCATCATTCATTGACCGCACAAAGAAGGCATCTTTTAAATATGTTAAAATTTTCTTTAAACAAACAGTATTATTGTCTGTGAAGGTTCTCAGTCATCCAGGTCATCGTAGTCTAAGGAGCTTGGAAAGAAAAGCGTCTGGACTTCTTTAAACAGTATTATTCCTTAAACAGTATTATTAAGATTCTTCATGACTGGGCCAAATGTCCTCTTTTTTGGAAATCAAAATATGGTCACCCTAATATAATGTCAAATCACATACTGACTTTGATGTACTTTGACAGATTTTCACATTAATACAAATAAGTACAGGGTGGGCCATTTATATGGATACACCGTAATAAAATGGGAATGGTTGGTGATATTAAAGTCCTGTTTGTGGCACATTAGTATATGTGAGAGGGCAAACTCCTCAAGATGGGTGGTGACCATGGTGGCCATTTAGAAGTCGGCCATCTTGGATACAACTTTTGTTTTTTCAATAGGAAGAGGGCCATGTGACACATCAAACTTATTGGTAATGTCACAAGAAAAACAATGGTAACAACGTAACTTTATTCTTTCATGAGTTATTTACAAGTTTCTCTTTGTTCACAGCCATTGACATGTCGAAGAGGTTAACACGTGAGGAGCGGATCAAAATTGTGTTGATATCTGGTGAATGCAGTAACTGGGTCATTGCAGCAGATTTCAATGCAAGACACCCTACGAGACCACCCATCTCCCATGCTACAGTTAGCAAACTGCTTGCTAAGTTTCATGAAACTGGTTCAGTGTTGGATTTGCCAAAATGTGGACGCAAGAAAACTGTCACTTATGAAGAAACATCAGTGGCTGTCCTAGCTTCATTCAGCAAGAGCCCACAGCGTAGCACTCGCCGCATGTCACTGGAGAGTGGCATTAGTCGAACATCCCTTCGGCAGATATTAGCTACTCACAAATGGCACCCTTACAAACTCCAGCTACTGCAGCATCTCAACGAGGATGACCCAGATCGGCGCACAGAATTTGCAGAATGGGCAAATCAAAAATTGGAACAGGACCCTCAGTTCACGCAGAAGATTTTGTTCAGTGATGAGGCAAACTTTTATGTGAATGGTGAAGTTAAGAAACTAAACCACCGCTATTGGTCTGACACTAACCCACATTGGATGGATCCCTCCAAGACTGTTGGAACAACAAAAGTGACGGTTTGCTGTGGTATATGGGGTACAACGGTAGTGGGTCCATCCTTCATCAATGGAAACCTCAAGGCCACTGGATATTTGAAATTGCTACGTGATGATGTGTTTCCCTCTTTATGCACTGAAGCTGGCACGTTCCCTGAGTTTTTCCAGCAAGATGGTGCACCACCACATTATGGGTGCCAGGTCTGAGCATTCCTAGATGAACATTTTCCTGGAAACTGGATTGGTCGTCGTGGGCCAGTTGAATGGCCCCCAAGGTCTCCCGATCTGACCCCCTTAGACTTTTATCTTTGGCGTCATCTGAAGGCAATTGTCTATGGTGTGAAGATACGAGATGTGCAGCACCTGAAACTACGGATACTGGATGCCTGTGCTGGCATTTCTCCTGCGGTGTTGCTATCAGTGTGTGAAGAGTGGGAGAAGAGGGTTGCATTGACAATCCAACACAATGGGCAGCACATTGAACACATTTTATAAGTGGTCAGAAACTTGTAAATAACTCATGAAAGAATAAAGTTACGTTGAACCCAAGCACACCATTGTTTTTCTTGTGACATTACCCATAAGTGTGACGTGTCACATGGCCCTCTTCCTATTGAAAAAACAAAAGTTGTATCCAAGATGGCCGACTTCTAAATGGCCACCATGGTCACCACCCATGTTGAGGAGTTTGCCCCCTCACATATACTAATGTGCCACAAACAGGACTTTAATATCACCAACCATTCCCATGTTATTACGGTGTATCCATATAAATGGCCCACCCTGTAGATTAACCATTTAACTATTCAGATTTTGAGAAAAACTAGGTTTAGGTCTACATAATCTCTATACCTGTTTGCTGATCTATGAATTCTCTGATGGAGCCCACGATCTCTTCAGTTGCATTCTGGTACTTTCTCACCAAACGTTTCTGCAGGATTAGGATTTCAGGGAGGAATTTGATATGTCGAAACTCTCTCTCCTGTAAAAAGAAAACACAACGAAATTGCCCCATAAAATAAATAATAGACAACAGGATCATATACAACAAGACGAATATATACTAAACAGGAGGAAGGCACACAATAGAAATAGAAAATAATTTTGTGAAAGCGTTACATCTGTGAGACACACACCTTCTGCAGGAACCTCCAGAGCAGGGGGAGCTCCTCCTTTTGATCATTAGTCTCCATAATGTGTGTGAGGCTGAGCAGCGACAGCCTCTCCCTGCAGCTCCACACTGCTGAGCTGTCGACCTCAGAGCCCTGTTGCAGTGAGGCGAGGAAATTACAGTCATCACCGTGGATCGTCCTTATGATGAAGTTGGAAGATACACGGGAGTCATTTCGAATGGTTCCCTTTGCCTCTTGTAGGAGTTGGTCAAGATCCTGGACACAAAATATTGGCAAAGGCAATTATAGACAAATAAGACTGAAAAAAATATCAGTTATAAAAGGAAAAAAGTCAAAACATGTAAACGGTGATTTTAAAGAATTACCTTCAACTTTGGTGTCATAATATCTGTCGCCACAGTAGTCTCCCAGGTGTTTCTGGATTCTTTGGATGTAAGGTAAGGGTCGATAGTAGCTAAAAAAAAAAGTTTACATAGCCCTTGGTTAAACAGTCAAATACCAGTTTCCATATTTGTTGACATTTAACCGTCCCAAACAATTCCTGTCTAAGGAGGTCTGCTTTATTCAAATTATTATTAATTTTTTTTTCACAGTCTTGTATGTCCTTTGACAAATGGCTTCCTTACAGTTACTGGCATGTGGTAGTTCTTGAAGTGATCTGAGCACCAAGTGAACAGATGTTACAGTGTCGTCAGCTCCTTTTCCCAGTGCCTGTGACAGCTGTTCAAGATCCTTTATTATGTGCAGCCTGAGAAACAAACTGACATCCTCCACAGGTGGCTGGATTATCTGTTGGACAACCTGAAAAATAGTGGATGACAGCATCATGCTACATGCAAGACAGCAACATCGTTCACTGAGTTTAACTATTTTGCCGAATATTAATCAGTGAGCTACACACAACCTAAAAAAATGCTAGTCTCACCAAGTCACCAAAAGCTGCTTAAATATTACAGCTACTGTACAAAATAGCTTTAGATACTTTATTTATGATGGTTAAGAGCCTCTAAATTAGAGCTCACCTGGGGTTTCTCTGAGGCTCCCAGCATCATGGCCAGATGTGTAACAAGCCGGACCAGAGTAAAGGGAGTCAGAGACATGTTTTTGGTGTTCAGGGCATCGGGATTGTTTCTCCGTTGAGGGTCTCCCAGAATATGGCCAGGACATGTTTGATCCCTAAACCAACAGAATTGGGTCAGATAGTTAGGAGAACAGAGGAAATTATTTCTTAGAGTTGGAGAGTAGGACTCAACACAAGTGGTGTGCAATTCTCCAATACTTTGTATCAATCCAATACCAAATAAATACAGTATTGCTATTGATATTGAGTTTGACACTGATTTTCAACTTATAAAGTCAGCCTGTGTAGACAAGAGTGGTGTTTCATGATGTATGCATGGCATCTGATAAACCATTAGCATAATTAAATGTTTTTTAACAGATATACCATCCATCCCATATCATAAGGTTTGCTTATAGCTGAGTTTTTAGAATGATACCAAAAAAAGCAAATCTTTATACACATTTCATCCTTGAAAAAAACAAACAAACAAACAAACATATAAAACCATAATTGATAGTTTTGAATGGTTCTCTCCTATATGATAGTGTACCAAAAAAGTCATATCATAGAAATTTAATAGCCAGGCCATTAAAGCAATCTAATGTCTAATAACAAGCATTATTTTGTATAAAAATGAATAACACTCACTCATGTAACTGAACTTGTGTGACTCCAGGCAAGGCTCTATGATGTTCACCTCTGACTTCTTCTCCACACTCCAGACATTGGCCTCTCTTTGCTGGCTGGCCACACTGCAGTGTATAATGACACACATAGTATAATGTTACAACCTCATATTTGTGATCAATGTAAATTAGTTAACTGCAAAAGAATAAAAAATATCTTACCATATCAACACAGCATGGGTGATTATTTGGACAGACTGCAGAACAAAAAAAACCCCAAAACAACTGAGTTATTAACATATAATATACACTGCAGTTAATTTGAGTGCAGGTTTATTTGAAGTGTTTCTACACACAGGTCTCGCCATTTGTTAATCATCTTGGTAATGCATCTGGCCACTTTCTGGTGAGTTTTGAAGCATTATCTACATTTTTAGTGGTCACATGAACATAAAACCTCCATGTATAGAATAACCAATCAAATATAACACCTTATTTATTTAAAAATTTGGAAAATAAGTAGAAAATTGTTTTTAAAAAAAACTTTTGCAAGAAAATATAATTGAATTATCTAATTGTTTTACTTGCTTATGCAAAAGGATTAATACTTACCAAACCAGGTGAGCTGCCGACGATTATGCATGGCTACCTGGGCTACAGCCAGCATGTCATCAGGCATTGTGGGTATAAAAGCCCTCTGTAGGTTAAATGGAATATCAATTGTTTGTTTAAGCTATCCTTCACAGAAAGTAAGCAGTACAGATTTAGAGAATTTTGTCTAACTCTCAAGGTCCCTAGTTTTGGTCACGGGGTAAATTTTTTTGTCTTGGATTCATGTTGGAGTCTCATATATCTTCCTATGTTATTCTAGTGTTTGGTTTGTTGATTTTTATATTGACTTTTTATATGAGCATGTCACTGATGTCATTCCCTTTGTACTAACAACATACGATCCCAGGGGCTAGAATTGGCTTGCCAAAGGCTGCAATCTTTTGAATAATTTGTTTTTCTCGAGTGTTGGAGGTGCAGAGCCATTCCATGCCCTGGCGGAGCCACCTGTAATTCGCCACCCTAGTCAGCCGCAATACACCGGGACCAGTGCTGTGATCCAGACCTCGCCAGATTACCAGCGTATTCAGTGTGCTAAATAAGCCAACGTATTCCTTTCCTCCAGTGTTGGCCATTTTATATAATCATTCATTGGTTTAGTAACTGAATTCTATGCCTCAGTGTTCTTAGACAGATTTTGTACTTTTAACCATATTTTCAGAAGCTTTTCCTACTGAAAAAAAAGACTTCCATTTTCTGTTAATGAGACATATAATAATTCATAACAGGTTTATAATAATTAATAATGTGATTAGTAAATATAATTAACAATAATATGTGAGAGATATGATTCAGTCAAAAAAATATGGAACAATGATTCATATGTGTTTACTTTTTAGTGTGTTTAGCTTGTGTGTCTGTAAATACGTGTGTAAATTAAATAGCTCATTCATAATTAAATGGGTGTTTTGTAATAACTGATTGGCTTATACTGACCCATTCTAAATCACCATGCAAATCTATCTATATTTGGACTGATTAGTCATTTAGTGTACATTTAGCTACAAACATTTAATATTTTTATATCCCCACCAAGAATATATACTGATATATACTGATATTCACCTGCATTTTTTCAGGACTCAGACCAAGATGCTTGAGTGGCGTCAGCAGACAATGATTCCCAGTGAGCAGCACAGTTGCCACATGGATAATCAGTTCAATGACAGTGTTCTCCTCAATAGTATTACCAGGTTGGATGGTAAGGGCACCCAGCCTGTTGTTAACTAAGGCTGAAGCAAACATCCTTACTTCTTTTTGAGGCAGATAACTTGAGCCATTGATGAGTTCATCAAATGCACAACAATGCTGCAGGAGGTGAAGAAGACATTTAAGAGAGGCTATGAAAAGATTTTCATAGCACCATCAAACAGAAGAACTGATCAATTACATGTAGAAAAGAAAATGTCAAATTTTCTTTTCTACATGTAAAAGAAAATTTGACATTTTCTTTTCTTTTTCCAGATTTGAACACTACTGTTGTAGTGACGTTCTTGTGGTAGAAATTTGTGATTTTATTTTATAAAATATGTTTGTCATAACATGTATTAATCCATGGGTCATAGCAATTTTAACAATCTTGCAGAAACCTTTCCAACCTTTGTGTCTATGGACTGCAAATAAGGCTTTACCTTTTATACTCAAACTCAGAGTCAGTTTTCTGTAAATACAATTCCAGAATCCATGTTTAACGAATAACATCAAGAACTCCATTTTCTGCATTTGTCCATTTTGTCATTGTTCATACCTCAGCAGTAGGATGAAGACCCCCGTTTTCAGATCTGTACAGAGTTGTAACCTCTCGAAAAAGAGCCAGCAGGAGAAATACTGTCCGATTCCTTGGTGATACTGTACATTTCTAGTATATTAAAAAAGTAATAAAAACTATAAAGTATAAATAGATATCTGGAGTATCATGCTGACATAAAGCATATCAGGACAGTGCTGTGCACTTCATGAAAAATGTTTTAATCAGTTACCCCAGAATGGGATTTCATTAAAGTAGTATAACAGTAGCAGCAAGGTAAACTATACAAAACAGGGTTTGTGGAACATTTTTGTGACAGCAAAAAATATAACAGTAATACATAGATGAAACATGAAGGAGTGTCCGTAATATACTTATTACAGGACAGAAATACCTTACAGACTTCTTCTATCTGCTCGATGTTGCCGTCTACTAGTGCCTTGGCAACTGCATCTCTCACAGCCTTGTACTCCTCTCCATACACAAGATACTGGTCCATCAGGCCATCTTCATTCTGTCCACACTATCAATGGGATTAGAGAAGAAAATATGTTTAAGTAAATGTATTAGCCCTGAGATGTTTTGGTGACTCTGTGAATCAGTTGATTATCTGAAATAAATTTTACACAATGGTTTGTTCCCATGTTTTTGTAAATGAAAAGCTACATAAAATCAGATTATTAGCATCTGTGCTATGGACAGGCCTGCCAGGTCTGTAAAGGTCACTGTACTCCCTCAACTTAAGTCTGCTCACCTGCTTTTACAAGTATAAGTAGAACTGAGTCATGCAGTTTGATCATGATAGACATACACAGCCAAGGGGATTAACAAACAAGTTCCAGTCAATGAGTACATAACTAGCATGACAATTACTGTGACTTCACAGCACCTAGTCAAAAATCAATCAAAACTTTATTTATGTGGCACTTTTCAGACAATATGGATGCAATTCAAAGTGCTGTACACATTAAAACCAGGAAAAAACAATACGCATACATGTCCTTCACTACACCCTACACCTAATTTAAAAGGAAGGCCTAGTTTTGTTAAAAATCTCAACAGTCTCAGGTAGACTGTTCCATAAATGTGGAGCATAATAAATAAAAGATGCCTATGGCTAAAAGTAAATCAGAAAGAAGGCCTTGAACCATTGAGAGGCCTAAAAACCAGCAGAATTATCTTAAAAATTAACTCTGGAACTGACTCGGAGCCAGTGCAAGGACCTTAAAAATGGTCCTTGTTAATAGACGTGGAGCCAAGTTTGGAAGCAGTTGCAGCAGTGACAAAGATTTGTTCGGAAGACCAGAAAGAAGAGCATTATCAATCCTGCAGGTGATAAAAGCGTGAATATGCTGATGGACTGGCGTCTACCCTGAAGATTTTGGAACGGAGGTTCAGTCACGAATGTCAAGTCAAATGTTGTCGTTTTACTGTGTCAAGCTATTGCATTAATTTATCCTTCACTTTGTTTGGCACCCTCTAAAGTAGGTGTATAGGAATTTCTTTTATTGATGTATTAATCACATTATTTTATTGTATGATGCCTCGGTGCCACTGGATTTTAACATGTCTCACACTCATACAGTTAGACAGATGGTGGGGGTCTGGTAAGGAAGTTGGGGGAGGCAGACAACTCCACAGGAATAGTCTTTTGTCTCTTCAACGACTCTGGGAGGTAGCAAGGGAGTGTGAACCTTAAGGTGTGAAACAGCTGTGTACTGCCTTTTGTTCCTGAAGAAGGTATTTAACTGAAAGCCATGCTAGGTGCGGAGAGACTCTGCTGACCATTTGCCCCGCGATCATGCAGGCTCTCCACCAAGCTTAGTTTTTCTGTTCTTTGTGTTTTGATTAAGAATGTTAGCTACCGCTCATCTGCAGGCTTTATTTAATGGAAAACTTCCACAACAGTAGGCCTGCTGTTTATATCATGAAATGAAGTGATCGTGATGGGAAGAGTTAATTCTGTCAGTGTAGTTATAATTTACTTCATATATAATTTATTCATGTTTAGATTCAAATCATGTTCTCCTTTGTTTTCCAATTGGTTCTTGAATATTCCTCCCAGCTTTATATTTACATTCTCTCTGAATCAGTTTTCTAGCCTTGGTAATTGCCTTCCCCACACTAATTAGTCTCACTTGTATTTTGTTTTTAAATATAGTTAAATGCTGTGCCATGTATGACATCTGAAAACTGGATAAGTAGAAGCAAATCCAAGCCAAGCTGAGCATGACTATCTATAACTGTTAAACAAATGCTCAATCTATGCAGCCATGCCACAACACAAGCTGCTAGTGGGATATATAATACACACTATAATAACTTTGTTATCTTCCATATATTGGAGATCATTACTTTGTACTCCCCCATCTCCCCTCCTCACCATGACTAAGATGTCCAGATAGTTCTTCTAACTATAGTGCTGTAGGTCCTTTAACTCAGCGGTCCCCAACCTTTTTTGCGCCACGGACCGGTTTATGCCCGACAATATTTTCATGGACCGGCCTTTAAGGTGTCGTGGATAAATACAACAAAATAAAACTAGTACCGGTACCAAAAAAAAGAAAATTTATTCATAACACACGTAAAAAGACCAAGGAAAACCGAGTAAACGATAAAAACGATAACAAAATAACGCTGAAAACCGATAAAAACCCGAAAACTATACATTTCACACCTGAGCCTCAACTCTCGCGGCCCGGTACCAAACGACTCACGGACCGGTACCGGTCCGAGGCCCGGGGGTTGGGGACCGCTGCTTTAACTTACAATGTAAAGTTCCTTGAGATAATTATTGATGTGATTTCCTACTATACAAATGAAAAACAAAAACCCAAATTAATTTCTTGCCTAACATTTTTGTTAAAATTGCTCATGACTGTTGAAGTACCGGCTGACGTATCTCTTTGGGAAAAATCCAGAAGAACTGAGGTTGTTTCACCATCGACTGGATGTGCTCGAAACCCTTCCGTTTGCTGAGCTTGCGGATGAGGTAAACACGATACCAATCATTCCCACTGTCCTCACAGAGCTTTATCACCATGTTTAGAAAATCTTCTGCTCTGTCTGGGACATTGTTGCCTGCAACAAGAAAAAACTTGTTTAATTTGCTAACCATTGCAAACTATAGTAATGCAGTAGTGAAGTGATACCTCACCAGACAGTCTGTCACTGATGAGCTGTGCAGCCATGGTGAGGGTCACACGCAGTTGTGCAATATGCTGCAGGTGTTCAATAGAGACTTTTGCTGGAGCAGAAGTGACTTTAGCCAAAAACAAGCGCAGGAACTGTGTTTCATTAATGAAATATTCAGCTTTGTTCCCCTCCTGGGGCATTTTCTCCCAGATGGAGTCCTGCAGAGATCATCAGTTAACTGTCACTTCATTTAACATCTATGAGATGAAGTAAAAAACTAAATAGCAGTTTATGATACTGTTCCTATTCAAATTCTGTCCTATTCAGATATTGCTGGATAACTGTATATGGTTAATAGTTAGAAAAAAAAAACATTTACACTAAATTCAGCACAAAATATTACTTCTATGTTTATTCAGTTCATTACATTTTATTACAAGATAAATCTGTCACCCTCCTGGCATTCTCACACACACAAACACAAAATCAATTTGTTGAAAAAAAGAAAGAAATGATAAGAAAAACTTTTTAAAAAATTTAAGAAACTTGGAATAAAAAAAATTTCTTTTTTAATTCCAAGGCATTATACACATTGCTTTCAAAACATTTTTCCATTATGGAATACTCACCAAAATCTTCCTTTCAACTGTTTTAAAGTATATTTTAACACAATTAAAACAATTAAACAGTTCTCTTCTAGTTTTACCTCCAAGCAGTTGATGCATAAGGCATACAGCTCTGTTTTATCCACATCATCCACAAATCTACTTTCTTCAAGAGATGACAAATGCTGCTGCAAATATTTCTTAGACTCATCAAAGCTGAAACACAGTTAGGTTCATCACAAACTTCTCATAATGCAAAAGAAAATTGCAGGTTGAGGTAGACAAGCTTAAACCTATTCACTGTATCACAAGATTTTTGAAGGCAGCAATGCAGGAAAATATAAAGATAAATACAGTTGACTGATAGATTAAATGTTTATCTATGATGATTTAAATTAACAGTCATTTTATAGCGAAATGTTTATAGCAAAATCCTGTACAAAAGTCTTAGTCACCTGTCATTTCTTTATATTATGAAGAAATTTATTATAGAAATTATAGTATATATTATATTATTCCACTGAGTTTATGAAAAACTCAGCGGAATGAAAAATAATTAAAAAAAATAAAAAAATAAGAAAAGATATGATTAACAATACGGGAATATGTTTACATTAAAAAGTTAAAGCATACACCTTTTCATTTAATATTTTGTTTTCTTTACATGCAATTGGTTTTTAAAAATGTATTTTATATAATTACAGTTCTGATTATTTTGTGTCTCATTTTTTGTTAACCTGGATGATGATGATGATGAAGAAGAAGAAGACGAAGAAGAAGAAGAAGAAGAAGAAAAAGTGTGCACTGGATAATTCAAGTTTGCACTGCAATAATTTATCGCAATACGGGTGTTCAAGATTTTTAATAACAAATTGTAAGAATCAGTGTAACTTGTAGTAAAAGTGCTATCAGAGAATTTAGCTCAGGTGGCACAATGACTTGACTTGACTGATTTGTCAGGCCTGCACCACCGAATTGTGTCAGTAACAGAGATGCTGCATCTAAGTTGGACTCTTTGGAAATGAAATACAAAGAAATGAGGGGTTACTCAAAACTTTTGTAGAATACTCTAGGTCACCTACCTGCACTTTAGTAGGAGTTTGAGGATTATTGATCGCACAGCTGGGTTTTTATCTGGTGAGTCCTCAAAAGGTGCTAAAGCTTTGGCGTCGATCTGTTTATGTTCTGTTTGAAAGTAAAATAAATATTATAAATAATCAATAAGACCAATAATCTTCAGAATTTTCCAACATGTGTCAATTAAAATTAAAAAACAAAGAAAAAATAGTACATAATTTTGACATGTACTATTGTAATCTTGATATGATATAGTGCTCTGCAGTAAGTGGTACCTGTCTCAATCATCAGGCAGGACATAAGGTGGTTGATGACACCTCTAGTTGGAGGTGTATTGTCCTTGAACCACACAGTAGAGAGCAGATCAATAAAGAAACCATCACAACGTTGCCTGAATCCTGCATTTTTCTTGGTAGATGCTCTGCAGACATACAAAAAGTAAATGCAATATAAAAATGTTTAAAAACTGCAACAATTTGTTTTATTAGAGATTACCAAATGTTGTTACTCTTTTTAAAGTTATTTCTTAAAACGATATTTTGTCAGTAGGCCACTTTTCTGATGTATCCTGTTTCATAGTAACACCCAGTCATTTACTACAGGGAGGAGGTAAGTGACGGAAGTGACGGACAAGGTAAGCGACTCATGTTGTAAATGACGTCAGACACTGGAGATTTTGGCGGAAAATTAAAGCGAATGGTAGCTTAGAATTGAACAAATTCCTTTAAGCTTCAGTATTACCAAATACACTTATCAATTGTGTTGGGTCTGTGTTTCCACAGGCCCCGCTAGTTTAGAGACTTATTCCTCATGAAGAACACAAGACAAAACAGAACATCTTCAACCGGTCTTTAACTCGCTAACAAGGGAGAGCTTTGGTCAGAACCAGGCAGTGGAGCAATGCTCCCCACCTGTCTCTAGCCCAAATCCTTCAAAGAGCAGCTTTCCTCACAGCTATTTATTCCCATAACAGTTACAGTTTACACAATGCAGCACAACACAACCAAGCACCTCCCAATGTAAAACCCCCCAATGGTTCTAAGACAAGGCACTATGTGTGTGTGTGTGTGTGTGTCATAAGCACGTGTGCAAGAATGTGTGTGTGTGTCATGGGGGTGTGTTTGTGTGACCTCCTGCTCACCAAAAGGATCATAAAAGCAGGAAGCTTACAACATCAAACAGAATCTTCACAAGGGATGTGCTTGTGATAAAACGGATAAAAAGGAATGTCTTGATCCTATAGTTTGAACTAAGACTTTACAAATTTAAGCACCACAATGACAACATTCAACAATTTGACTTAACAAATTGTCTTACAACTAACAACATTTGTCTAAATCATCTCCAACACCCTGGAGAACAACAGGGAGAGTTTAGAGGCTCTCCAAGATTACATTGATCAGTGTTTCCAGGATCTCGTAATGAAGAAGGCTCAGAGTGCTCTTCCCTGGCCAAATCTGAGACGCCGTCATCGAAAAGATGTCGCCCGGCAGATTCCCCCGGCACAACATCGCCAGCCGGCAAAGATATTGCAGACATCCTTGAGTCAATCGACAAACGATTGTCCAGTTTTGATCCAAGGCTGTCCTTGGTGGAGATTCTACACCGGGAATTTAAATCCTTGCGAGAATCCCTGGAGTTCAGCCAGCAGCAGGTGGAAACGCTCGCTGCTGAAAATGTCATGCTAAGGGAGTCGGTGAAATGTCTCACTGAAAATGATACCCAGCTAAACAGAGAAAATAAAAAAATAAAAGAGACAGTCATTGATCTACAAGCTCGTGGCATGCAAGATAATTTTTCTGGTATTCCAGAAGCCGCTGGAGAAGACGCGGAGACTACCGTGAAAAGCTTCATCAAAACCCACCTGAAGCTCCCGGAGGACACCGTAAAGAACATCGCCTTTGATAGAGTGCATCGCATCTGCCCCGTGCGGGCAGCGGCCGGGAGACCACGTCCTATTATGGCCAAATTCGGCCACTTCAAACAAAAGGAACAGGTGAAAAGTCGCGGCAGGGAATTAAAAGGAATGGACTTCAGCGTAAACAACCAGTTCCCAAAAGAGATCCTGGAACGACCCAGGGTCCTCTTCCCCATCCGATGCAGCTTCATCCAGAAGGGCTCCCGTGCTGTCATTGCTGTGGACCGGCTCTACGTGGATGGACAGCTTTACCGTGACCCCGGCATCTCTCCGTGATTGTGTTAACTTCCCACCAGATAAGATTCCGCTACACCCTTTCCCTATCCAGTCACACTAACTTGCATTAACATCTGTTTAACTTACCAATATCAAATCGCAACTTAAGTGTGATTTCATAGCAGAATTAACACCGTCACTCTCTGTCAATGGTTTAATTGGAATGTTTCCGGGTTGTTGTTTTTTTTTCTCTCCCCCCCCCCCCCCCCTCTTTTTTATGCTGCTCACTCTTGTCCGTGGTGTCTTTCTTTTTATTTTCTTTCACTGCTTCGATCACCTGGTTCCAGACTCATCCACAAACAACATCCTTTATTTCGACACATACGCACAGCACGATCACGCACAGTCATGTGCTCAACGGCAGCACATTTACATCAATCAGACAGCGCACACAGACGTATAGGATACACACACTTAAGTCAAACGTACTCATATTAGTAAATATGCACACACATAGTCAGACTCAGGGAGCATCTCGCCACACATTTTTTTCTCTCTCTCGCTCCTTCTGATGTATTCTCTCCACCTGAGCGACTTTGGCCTTTGCGATGCATGGCGCTCCCTTCACCCCGACAGGAATATACTTTTTTCTCACATGTTCATCACTCCTACTCTCGTCTGGATTACTTTTTGGTCAGCAGCTCACTGCTGAGTGACATTTCAGACACTGAGATTCACCCTATAGCTGTCAGCGATCATGCTCCTGTATCTTTAAGACTAATACACAAGAATAATACTACGCCAAGAAAAAACTGGAGATTTAATACATCACTACTCAAAGATGAAGAGTTTATCAAATACTTTAAAAAAGAATGGACTCTATATTTAGGCTATAATGACACTCCCGGAACATCAGCATCTGTTCTATGGGAAGCAGGGAAAGCTGTGATGAGAGATAAAATAATTTCTTTCTCATCACATAAAAAGAAAGAAGAAAACGAAAATATTCAGGAATTAGAAAAAAACATCAAATCCCTAGAAGAAGCCTACGTGTCACACAAAGATCAAGAAATATTGAACACTTACGCAAAACAAAACTAGAATTAAATGAGATAATTGATGAAAAAAAAAAAAAAATTCTTAGTACAAAGACTACACTTATAAAATTATGAACATGGTAATAAATCCGGTCAATTTCTAGCAAACCAGCTAAAAATAAATAAAGAAAAAACAACTATATGTGCTGTTCAAGATTCATCTGGGAACACAACATGTGACCCAAAACAAATAAACAACATTTTCAGGGTGTAACGTTGGACCTGATAAACATACGCTGGAGCGAATATGATGACAGCAGAACTTTTTATTTGACACTGTGGTTTTTGTTCACTGGGACACAGACACTCCCACTCTCTCTCTGCTGTCACGTCCGCTCCCCCTCCGACTGTCACTGCCAACATATAAAGAGACACAATCACTGTCAGATCCCAGCACACCTGTTCACCCCGCCCCTGCGCCGCCCCGGGAGCTCACTGCGTCACCCCTACTCTGCAGCTGGCCAGAGACCACACCCACGCCACACAGGGATTTCTATAAAACATTGTATTCACCAGAAATAAACCCATCTAAAGACGAAATTGATCAGTTTTTGGACAACATAACGCTTCCAAAATTATTAGACACTCAAGCAATGGCACTGGATTCGCCACTGACGCCAGGTGAACTCCAGGAAGCCCTGATAAGTATGCCCAATAATAAGGCTCCAGGTCCAGAATTCTACAAAGAATTCTTGACGATTCGACCCCCAATTCTTTACAGAACGTTGTTGGAAATCAAAGAAAAGGGCAGACTTCTATCAAATATGAATTCTGCAAACAATCTCCTGCTAAAACCAGGCAAAGACCCTGTATATCCCTCAAGCTATCGTCCAATATCCCTTATAAATGTAGACCTTAAAATAATCTGCAAAGCTCTCTCAAAGAGATTAGAGAAAATAATGCCCCTCTTAATTCATCCTGACCACACTGGTTTCATAAAAGGTAGGCACTCATCAACAAATACACATAGATTACTCATACAGTAAAAACATTGAAACGACAATATTTTCTTTAGATGCAGAAAAAGCGTTTGACAGAGTTAACTGGACATTTCTATTTGCAACTTTACACAAATTTGGTTTTGGAACCTCTTTCATTAACTGGTTAAAAATATTATATAATTCCCCAACAGCTTGTGTCAAAACAAATGACCAAATATCCCCCAGCTTCTGTCTCCTGAGGGGCACCAGGCAGGGATGCCCACTCTCCCCTTCACTGTTTGCAATTTTTATTGAACCACTAGCAGCAGCAATTAGGCAGAATACAGCAATTAAGGGCATAAAATGCAGGAACGTGGAACATAAAATCAGCCTTATGCGGATGATGTGTTACTTTTTCTCCAAAACTCACAAACCAATCTCTCTGGGGTAATTACATTGATAAATCTTTTGCAAGAATATCAGATTACTCAATTAACTGGTCAAAATCTACAGTCCTTCTGATTAATTGCTCCTTCCATAATTCTTCCTCTACACCACTGCAATCGGGAAATATAAAATATTTAGGTATTAATGTTTCTCCCAAGCTTGCAGATCTAACTAAATTAAACCATATCCCACTTTTAAAGAAAGTAGAAGGCGATCTGGCTAGATGGAAATGTCTACTCATATCACTCATGGGAAGGGTTGCCACTATAAAAATGATGGTCTTACTAAAAATAAATTATTTATTCTCAATGATCCCAACTAAACCACCACAAGATTGGTTCAGATCTCTAGATTCATATATGTCCAAATTCCTTTGGAAAGATAAACCCCCATGTTTAAGCTTAAAAACACAACAAAAGACCAAGGATAAAGGAGGATTAGATCTACCTAACTTTCAGCACTACTTCTTAGCCAGCAGGCTTCAATTTATCTCAGGATGGCTAAAACATGCCTTCTTAGACGAACCTTGGCTAGATGTAGAACAAGCACTTTGCAATAATCTAGAGATTTCAGACCTACCATTTATCAGCTCAAACATCCAACGACATAAATGCTTCAAAAGCGTCAACATCAGCTCTTCTCTGACAGCATGGTAGGAGTTTCTAAAATTGATGGAGTCTTCATTAATCCCATGCAAACGTACACCTATCTGGAACAACCCTGACATATTACAAAACAATAATATGATAAACTTTCCAGATTGGAGTGGTAAAGGAATCAAATACTTAGAACATATATTAGAAGGAACAGAATTTATTCCATTTGACAGACTAGTTACACAATATGGGATCAACAAGAAAAGATTTTTAGAATATCAACAAATTAAATCCATAGTAAAAAAGAAATTTAAACCGGGTCAAGTTGAACTATAAACACCACCAAGTGTGGTTCAATTTCTTACTCTTAAAACCCCAAAATTACTTTCCAAAATATACAGAATGCTTTCTAAAACAGATGAATCAATATCACTTCCTATTGCAAAATGGGAAGCGGATTTATCAGTTAACTTCTGGTCTCAGATATGCTTAAAAACCTTTCATTTAATTAGAAATCCCAGTCTTCAATTAATTCAATACAAAATACTACATAGAGTACACTATACAGGTCATTGGATGTTCAAGATGGGCTTTACGTCTACCAACAACTGCTCACACTGTCAAACCAATACACCGGACAACTATATCCACGCTCTTTGGTTCTGTCGACCAGTTCAGAAGTTTTGGCGCGAGATATGCGAAGACTCATCAAAGTGTCTGAAATGTAACATTCCAACTTCCCCTTTAGTGTGTTTGTTGGGCAGCTTAGATTATGTCACTACAGAAAAGAATATAGCCCATATGGTTTTCACTGCCCTATGCATAGCCAAGAAAACAGTCCTCATGAACTGGAAAAATAAAAATAATCTTAATTCTAACCAATATAGAAATTATCTAATAGATTACATTAGACTTGATTAGAGATGGACCGATCCGATATTACGTATCGGTCCGATACTGACCTAAATTACTGGATCGGATATCGGAGAGAAATAAAAAATGTAATCTGATCCGAAGTATCACAAAATCACCTCACAAAACGCGCTACTTGGCGTAACCCAGCTCGGCACATTGGAGCAGTATGTGTCACGTGACAGAGCGGCTGTTGTCTGCGAGACCTGTCGGCGGCCTGTTGGAGCATTTGGAGCCTCGCTATATGCTTCCTAACCGCAGCATTTCATCTCGGAGAAAACTAACCCAGAGAAGGAAAGTGTGTAAGTTCATCCCTGAATGTTTGCATAGTATTTCCACGTTAAGCTTAACAACTGATATATTGAGCCACAGCTGGACTGGCCATCGAGTTCCATATTGAGGTGAAAAGGAAGCGATTTGTCCCGTACTTCAGCTAGAATTAAAAAATAGACACAAAGCTGGAGTTATTCTGTTTTTGCTGCGCAGTTGCATCTACTTCTCCTGATCATTGATCAGCTGATCGGCTTTTCTGCCGCAAGTCCCGTCTTTCTTGTTTGTTTGTCGCCCACTTTGCGCTAGAAAGAGGAGACCAGCGGATAAACAACAGCAGCACGTTTAAGCTCGATAAGGTGTTGTTAGAATGTATTTAATATTACTTTCTAGTATCAGCTGATGTTTGCTGGAGCCACAGCTGTAAAACTGCTGGTCATGATATCGGTTTGGTTATCTGGTGAGAGGGAAACATGAAGATGAAACCAGGAGATGTCCTTACTGAATCATCAGAGCTGAACAGGTGATGGAGAAACAGGTTTACCTTTTAGGTGACATGAATGAGTTGAAGGGAAGTTATGAACCGTTTCTGAGAGACAAATAACACCAGGATCCTTTTCTAAGTAGCTGATGTCTGGTAACTGTGCAGGGGCGGGTCTACCAAAGTTTTGTCGGGGCCAAGTAGGGCATTAACAGGGAGAGGGGGGAACAAAGAAATATTTTTCCTTGTTATGTCATTTAAAAACTTTGAATAAATAATTATCTGAATCTTACAACAAAAGTGGTCATCTGATTAAATGTATAGAAATCCATTGCTGTATATAGTAACTAATAAGTCTAATATACACTATAGTAAGCTATAGTACTTTTTCCTTTGGGAAGGTACCATCTGTGCAGTCTGCAATTCTGTTGAAGAAAGATGTTGAATCTATTTAATTATTGTAGAAAAATTCTGAGAATTTGAGGTTCTGAAAGATTTTTCCTGGGAGTTGGCAACCCTATTAGTTAGGTTGCTTAATATTTCCACTAAGTACTCTTTAAAATACCAGAATAAGGAGGATGGTGCAGGTTTAAATTTATTAGATTGATTAGTTTTGCAGAACTATAAAATGTTTTGGGTGGAGTGTATTTTTTGCATACAGGTATAACAGAATAGCTTCAGTCTCTTGTTTTTTTAAAACTTGAGTATGAATTTATACAAAATGCTGCAAGATTTTTTATAAAACTATAAAAACAGTTTTATTGATTACAAAATACGCTATATCGGATTCATATCAGTATCGGCAGATATCCAAATTTATGATATCGGAATCGGTATCGGACATTAAAAAGTGGTGTCGTGCCATCTCTAGTCTTGATACAGCCTCTGCCACCACATCAGATCAATTGCTCTGGGCTCCTTTGATCAGCTCCATCACCTAGTGGGGGTGGGGGGTCATAGTTTGGTCCCTCCTTCACTGTTGTGATTGGTGTGGGGGTAGGGACAGGCTTGGGGCGTTGGGGGATTCCCCAGAAGCGTCTTCCTTGGAGGGCTCAACCCGGGGTTGCGGTCATGGCCTGTTAAGGGCTCTGTTGGCTTTTAGGTGATGGTTTCCTCGTGGCTGCGTGCAGCGGGGCTAGGGGAGGGTCTGTGCTGACGGACGTGGGTTACTGACCTGGGAGTCTGGCTTTCCCTGGGTGGGTCTGGGGCAGGCGGGGGGTTCTGGGGGTGCTCCGTCTCCGGGTTGGGGCCCTGGCTGGGCCTTGGGGGCTTGGGTCCTGGTTAGTGTGTCGCCGGGGTTGTGGGCGGGTGGGTGGGAAGAGATATAGGAGAGGTGGAGGAAGAACTCAGCCTGGGTGTCTGCTGTCTTGTGTAGTCTGGAAGATAAGTGGATGACGGGGTGGGTGCAGTTTTCTCTGTGATGGGGTCGGGTGGGCTGCCCCGGGCTCTATGGGACCGGGCGGCGCTGCTGAACTGGGCGCCGGTCCGGATGGGCCTGGGCCCCCTTTCCCTGGTGGGTTGCAGAGTGTGGGGGTGCCTACTAGGGTCAGTGGGGGAGCTGGCCCCAGGGAGGGGCCACTTGCCCCTCCCTTCCTTCCCTCCCCATCTCCAGCTGCCTCCCTGTTCCCGCTCCACCGCAATCACCCACACATGCAGGGCCTTGGGGTAAAGGTGTGTCACCAGGGTGCAGGGGAGGCATCCCCCCCTCTGTCCCCTTCTGGCTGCCTGTGCCTCAATTTTATCCTACAACTTAGTCATTCACATTACTCACACTCTCATAACACATACATATAGGACCTTGGGGATGGGCACGCTACACGTCATCCAGAAGACCATCAGGGTGTACGACCTCACCCCTGGCGTCGTTGCCCACCTCTCAATTTTAAATACACGTATACATTGAGGGCTGTCAGGAGGGGCTATGTGCTTACCTGCTGCTCTCTGGCAGGTAGCTCCATGCCCCCCCTGGGTTTTAAATGCACCTTAGAACACACATGCATCAACACTACATATGAGCGGGCGGAGGGAGGATTGGAGTCTTCTCCCACCCCCGTTCTCTGTTGCCTGTTGGGGCGGGGGGGCTGGGAGCAGGAGTTGGCCGTCCGATTGGGGTCTGGAATGTGGGGCCTCCCTGCTGCTGCAGAGTCGGGGCGGTCTGCTTCTCTCCACCCCAGGGAAAAGGGTCACACTACCTGGGTCTGGGTGCAGTTTCCCCCTCCAGGGGCAAGGGTACCTATACCTGGGGTATAGAGTACGCTTGGGGAGTCTGATTGTGTGTACAGTGTCTATTTATGTCTGTCTCCACGTTGGGTGAGTGCTGAGTAATTGCATATGAGAGCATGAGGGTCGGAATGGATGTTTGTATCTGTGTGTGCCTGTTTGTTTGTGTCTATATGTCAGGTTGGGTATCAGACGCCACCTCTCTAGGGACATCTCAGGCCCTCAATGGTATGGAGACCCATCTCCCCCCACCACTCCCCCTGCCAGTGGCAGACGCCCTCAGACATCGGTGCATTGGTGGTTCTTTGTGTCCGGGGATGGGCGTCCAGGTACCCACCGGCTCACTCCTGGTGGCTGCTTGTCGGGGCCTGGAGTCTGCGTCTCGCTCGGGCTCCTTCGGGGGTGGGGTGCCCTCGGCCTCTTGGCCTGGGGCTCGGTCACTCTGGCACAGCTGGCTGCCGGCGGAGCTCACGGGTACGTCACTGCAACCCCCCCTGGCTTCTGCTCCGCGGCTGCTGGGCAACCCCTCATCTGGGGCCCTCCTCAGCTCTTTCCGGGATAGTGGCATGGTTGCCCCTCCGTTGGTCTTCCTTGGTCTCCTTTGCTCTTGGGGCCTCTGGATGTCTGAAGCCTTGATCTCCTCCATACCTGCTTCATGCCCAGGAGGACGGGGCTATGGCTCCCCACAACCTCTAGCAGATCATTACATGAAGGAACCTTTTAAATACAAGCGCGCTCATGCTCACAGGTATACACACGGGTGCTCACACAAACAAACTACACCCTTTTTGGCTGCTACCTCAAAGCACACTGTGCTCTGTCGATCTTACGTGCTGCACAATAATATTTAATATTTAGTATTTACTGTTATATTCACATAGATCATAGCGATGATGTTGTTTATTATATTGCTCTTTTTTTCTTTGCTTGTTTTCTGTTTTTTCTTTCTCAACAGGTGATCCAGGTGATTGATATATGTATTTTTTGTCTGTTTGTTTTGTTGGTTTTTGCCCTATATCACTGTACCTCTTCCCCACTCTTTTTCTTTCCCTCTTTCTTTCTCCCTTTTCTTTTCCCCAGTCAAGTCTGTCCCGTGTTCAGCAAATGAAAATAAAATAAACAATAAAAGCAAAGGTGAATCAAATAGACCAATACGGCAAGGCTGGGATGGTCCATTTGGTAAAGTAAATCCGTTGGGCATCTTTCTTTGCCTTTAGAAAACAATTCTGATGGCAAAAGAACCAAACGGGACAGGCAAAAAACCCAAAACAAACAAACAAACAAAAAAACCACCAAGTCATTTGCTACTGCGGGACAACACATTTAATTGTGTAGTAGACGGACGTGGGTTTATGATATCTTCCTATATTAGCCAAGATACACTAGTAATTCAAGAGGAAAGGTCTGATATCATATTAAAATTGTTTCTCTGCATGTTCGATTTTTGCAATATAGAACTAGAATGCCTTTACTGTTATTGAAGCAGAGCTTACAACAAAATTAGGAGCACTGCCTGACAATTTGGCAGATAGAAATCAAAATCACGCACATCATTCACATAAGTACAAACTGACATAACAATACAGTATACTGATAATATACAAATATATAAGCAACATGATAAGGACTCAATATTCATGCCGTTACCAGGTAGATGGGACCAGGTCGTTACCCTGAAAAGGCAGTTTGTATATGGGAAGGGAAACTGTGATTTCAAACCTACATTGCCTTATGGCCATACCCATCCATGGGAAAGACTTGGGTGCCTAAGGAGGTCTGTTGCTGTTGTAAAAAGCAACATTTGGGTGTCTCCTGCAACGATGCTGGAACCAAGTGTATTAGCATCTTCCTTTCCACTGGACCATTCCAGTGGGCTGGAGAAGGGTGGATCCGGTGTGCAGGTAACAGCTTGTTCTCCATACCTACTCACCCAGGTTTTCCACAATGGAGAGGAGACTCCCACTTTGCTACAGTGTCAACAAACCACGGGAAACAACAGACTGAACAACAGTCTCTGAGTCTCCTGCTCCAGTGGCATATTGCTAGACGCCAGACTTTTTTTTTTCTGATGAAAGGAGATCATACTTCACTGGGCAGCTTACAACAGGCTTCTCTAAGGACCTGCAAAATATCAGCAATGCTCAAAAGACAACAGTCTTTGAGACAGAGCTGAGCAGACTGCAGCTGGACATTTTTACTCTCCAAAAGATCAGGTTCCCAGGATCAGGGTCAGGTCCGTGAGGGAGAAAGACTTCTCTGTTTTCTGGCAGGGGAACCCACCAGATGAGCCCAGGGAACTGGGTCTATAAACCCACTTATAGAGGGAACCAAATAAATCTTGTCGCTTATGCTCCACACCGCTACATGACCAGCCAGCTTAATCAGTGCTTAAATACTGACTCTGACTTCCCCAGCTGCAACTTAGGATAGATTTTAAAATTACCTCAGTACCACCATTGAGAAAATCTGCAACTTAGAAGTTGAAATGGAGACTCGGTGAGGGTGTGTCTTGCTGCTACGACATCATAAATCAGTCATGTGATTTGGAGTGTCACTGAATCTAGAGGATTAAAGTGCTGCAAGGGAACCATCAACACTGAGCTGCACAAAATCCTCTGCCTTTGTTGGAGGGAAGGTGAAGTATCACAAGACATGTGGGACACCAATATTGCCATCCTCTACAAGAGCAAAGGAGACAAAAGTAACTGCAATAATTACCTTGGTATCACTCTCCTCAGCGTTGTTGGCAAGCTCTTTGCATGAGTTGCTTTCAAAAGGCTTCAAGTGTTGGCAGATAAAGTCTACCAAGAATCCATGCCAACAGGTCCACCATCAATATGGTGTGCTCCCTCAGAAAACTGCAGGACCGATGCAGGGAACAAAGGCAGACACTGTTTACAGCATTCATAAATCTTACAAAGGCCTTTGGCCTTGTCAGCAGTCCTTTCATGAAGACATAAGGGGTACTGTGGTCTTTGACAAGTCAACTTCAGATGCCTTCAACATCTAATATACAGGGTGGGCCATTTATATGGATACACCATAATAAAATGGGAATGGTTGGTGATAATAAAGTCCTGTTTGTGGCACATTAGTATATGTGAGGGGGCAAATTCCTCAAGATGGGTGGTGACCATGGTGGCCATTTAGAAGTCGGCCATCTTGGATACAACTTTTGTTTTTTCAATAGGAAGAGGGCCATGTGACACATTAAACTTATTGGTAATGTCACAAGAAAAACAATGGTGTGCTTGGTTTCAACGTAACTTTATTCTTTCATGAGTTATTTACAAGTTTCTCTTTGTTCACAGCCATTGACATGTCGAAGAGGTTAACACGTGAGGAGCGGATCAAAATTGTGTTGATATCTGGTGAACGCAGTAACCGGGTCATTGCAACAGATTTCAATGCAAGGCACCCTACGAGACCACCCATCTCCCATGCTACAGTTAGCAAACTGCTTGCTAAGTTTCGTGAAACTGGTTCAGTGTTGGGTTTGCCAAAATGTGGACGCAAGAAAACTGTCAATTAATAAAGAAACATCAGTGGCTGTCCTAGCTTCATTCAGCAAGAGCCCACAGCGTAGCACTCGCCGCATGTCACTGGAGAGTGGCATTAGTCGAACATCCCTTCGGCAGATATTAGCTACTCACAAATGGCACCCTTACAAACTCCAGCTACTGCAGCATCTCAAGATGACCCAGATCGGCGCGCAAATCAAAAATTGGAACAGGACCCTCAGTTCACGCAGAAGATTTTGTTCAGTGATGAGGCAAACTTTTATGTGAATGGTGAAGTTAAGAAACTAAACCACCGCTATTGGTCTGACACTAACCCACATTGGATGGATCCCTCCAAGACTGTTGGAACAACAAAAGTGATGGTTTGGTGTGGTATATGGGGTACAACGATAGTGGGTCCATTCATCAATGGAAACCTCAAGGCCACTGGATATTTGAAATTACTACATGATGATGTGTGTCCCTCTTTATGCACTGAAGCTGGCACGTTCCCTGAGTTTTTCCAGCAAGATGGTGCACCACCACATTATGGGTGCCAGGTCCGAGAATTCCCCAATGAACACTTTCCTGGAAAGTGGATTGGTCGTCGTCGTGGGCCAGTTGAATGGCCCCCAAGGTCTCCCAATCTGACCCCCTTAGACTTTTATCTTTGTTGTCATCTGAAGGCAATTGTCTATGGTGTGAAGATACGAGATGTGCAGCACCTGAAACTACGGATACTGGATGCCTGTGCTGGCATTACTCCTGCGGTGTTGCTATCAGTGTGTGAAGAGTGGGAGAAGAGGGTTGCATTGACAATCCAACACAATGGGCAGCACATTGAACACATTTTATAAGTGGTCAGAAACTTGTAAATAACTCATGAAAGAATAAAGTTATGTTGAAACCAAGCACACCATTGTTTTTCTCTTGACATTATCAATAAGTTTGATGTGTCACATGGCCCTCTTCCTATTGAAAAAACAAAAGTTGTATCCAAGATGGCCGACTTCTAAATGGCCACCACGGTCACCACCCATCTTGAGGAATTTGCCCCCTCACATATACTAATGTGCCACAAACAGGACTTTAATATCACCAACCATTCCCATGTTATTATGGTGTATCCATATAAATGGCCCACCCTGTAGATTGAAACTGGCCTGCACCCTTGCACCCAACCAGTTTGGATCTTCTTTGTTGTTCTACTGAAGAACACACGTTGGATCTGATATCTCCAACCATCCATTATCTCAAAAATTCTTGAAAAAGTAGTTTGCAAGGTTTTAGAGCTCATCATCATCATTGGGGTGGCTGTAGCTCAGGTGGCAGAGCAGGTCAGCCAGTAACCAGAAGGTCGGTGGTTCGATCCTAGGCTGCTCCAGTCTGCATGCCAAATATCCTTGGGCAAGATACTAACCCCATGTTGCTCTCCGATGCATCCATCGGAGTGTGAATGTGTATGAATGGTAGTCTACTTAGCACTTAGGTCAGAAAAAAGTTCTTGTGTGATTGGGTGAATGAATTAGTTGTATAAAGTGCTTTGAGTGCTCAGATAATAAGAACAAGTCTCTATATAAGAAGAAGTCCATTTACCATCACAGTGCAGAAACAGTGAAGTGAAGATCACAAGTGATCTTCTTAAGGCCACTAACAATGGACTCATCTGTGTGCTTGTCCTGTTACACTGCAGAGCAGTGTTCAACACTGCTGAACATAGTATTTTATTACAGAGATTAGAGCATACCATAGGTATTATAGGTACTGTGCTGTAGTAGTTTAAATAATGTCTATCAAATAGATTCCAGTTTGTTCATATAAACGGGAAGTTTTCTTTATACACAAAGTTTATTTATGGAGTTCAACAGAGTTCTGTGCTACGAACACTTCTGTTTACATTATAAATACTTCCCTAAGGCAGTATCATTCAAAAACATAGCATAAATTTTACTTGCTATACAGATGATACTGGGTATAAAGCCAGATAACATACACCAGTTGAGCATGTCTTAAAGATTTGAAAATTTCCTACTTCTCAATTCAAATAAAGGTTATTGTACCTAGTCTTAAAAATCTTAGAAACATGTGTTTAAGACTCTACAGCTCTATTCCAAGATGATGAGAGAAGAGTCTCTTTGAAGTTTTACAGGCGTTACATGCTGTAAAATTAATTTTTTTTAAAATCTCAAAAACTCACCGTAGATCTTCAGAGACGTGTGGCTGGAAGTCATTTGGTAATTCTTGGCGACACTTTGGACAGGATGTCTGTCCTGCATCAAGACTTTGTTTTATACATGTTAAACAGTAGATGTGATGACATGGCAGTCCTACTGGTTCCTGTGGCTCGCTCATGCACACTTCACATCCAAGTCCAAACCTTTATGGAAATGTGATTAACTTAATTGTAGCTAATGAACGTTATTCAATATTTCATATTAAATAATTTAAAGGTAAAAAAAATAAAAAAGAAGGAAGAAGAAATGCCCGAAAAGTCATTACCTGAAAATCTGATTAGTTGCCTCGTGCTTGCAGGACCTCAGGACTTCAGCTACAGCTTTAAAAGCCCCTGTAGATCTTACATCTACGTTTCTCTTCAGAACATTAAATGTAATTTAAATCATAAACAGAACAGTGTAGTTGGCTGAACAATCATTTTATCTTGTCAAAACAAAATTGTGCTAAAAATGACCAGTTTATAGTAGTAAGAAGATCCCTTTTGTATATGGAGCACAATACTTATAGCTGGCAGAATATAATGGCCATTAGAAAGCCCACTCACAATGCTTAGCTTTTTAATGTGGTTCAGGACCAGTGTCCTGAGCTGACTGTCTTCATTTTGAAAACCCAGCAACATGTGCTCAACAAACAATGAGAGGGTGTAGATGTGCTTCCAGCCATTACTGCAAAATATTACAGACCATGATCACAGTTAGTTTGTTGTCAATTATTTTCATTCAACAACATAAAAGAGTATTTTACATCTGTGCTAGTGTATTTCCCAAATACACTAGTTACACTAGTTAGCAGAAGTGGTGAGCACACATTTAAAAATTACAAAAAACAAACACAAAAAAATTAGTTTAAGTGTTCTTTTGTTTTGGGGATGCCTACAATGTGAAAATTCTCTGTATCAAGATCACTAATAGATTGGAAGACTATACACATCTGATCTGAAAATATAGGAGGAAAATGCTAGGTATATAAATCTTTAGTTTTATAGTATATAGTGTGAGGGATTTCTTAGGTCCCCAGGAAATTCAGCAGTATTGGAGAATAGTGGGTATGTTAGTGGAAAGTAACGTAAAGGCAGTAAATGTAGCATTGGCTAGGTGATTGCTATCCGGTCTTTAAGTCTGACGTCATTAGCCGTGCCTGGGCCCAAACTCCGCTGCAGGTCCCTAAGTCACACGATCACTGCGGGATCACAGAGTTAAAAACTGTCTAAATCCTTTCATCTGTAATAAAATGACCAGCATTGCTGCTCTACCAGGTGTAACAATTAAGTTTACCATCCAGGCATCCATGGAAACTTAATTTATGAAATGTAACGGAGTTAGAAGTTAGCAGGAAGTTAGTTCGCTAGTTTCCATCTAAATATAATATACCATGTTCTGACTTAGGGATTTCCGAAAGAAATTAAGTACAGCTCTACTATCATTTCCGACATAAATGAAGACAGGAAAGTAATCAGCAGTGACATTTGTAGGGTTACTGAAGTTTGGCTTGCTGGTATATAACGATCTGCTACGTAATCGCTAGCGACACAGCTATGTTAGCATAATATAAACAGTGAAGCTGGAGGATGAACGCTAACTTTTTTCCACTTAATAAAAGTTAATGTGAGGGTCCCAAAGGTTCGGGACAAATGCAATTGCATGGCAGGATGCTGTAAATGGACCGAACTTCTGTTGGGAGAACAACTGAGATAATCCATCTATAATAAGAGGTTACTTACTAATATACTGCTGCATGGGCTGGGCTGTAGTTACATCATAAGGTTTTAAAAACTGAGCTTTAAAATGACTGGCAGTAACAAAAACTGAGAGAGGCCAAGTGTGATCACTGACTGTTTTTAGGGGCTTGATGAGATTAAATAGAACAAGATACAAAGCATTAAAACATGTAAAAAAAAACACACAAAAGCCTTATTAAACGCCGAGTAGTTTGGGCCCGGAAGCAGGATTCATCATGCCATCACTTAAAGACCAGATAGGTTATTAACTGATATCTTGGGACATGATATTTCCCCCCGAAGTATGTCATAAAATTTAGTCTAAAAAGCTAGTGTTTATAAAATATCAGTTGACCTTTTTTTCTTATAAAAATGTCAAAGCACTTCATCAGAAATCATAAACCTGTAGCCACCTTTCTGCTATTTATTTAGGACATTTATACACAAGGCAAAGCTTATTTTTTGTTGTTGTTATATTTATGCTAAGTATCAATCTCCTCTTTCCTTTAAAATTTCACTTATGCACCAATTATTATCCATTAGTGTATTAATGTAGTGGAATTGTACTGCATGGCATGTTTTGTTTCTTGTGGTGTTATAAGGTATTATTCTGGTGATTTGAACACTTCTGTCTTCTTTAGGGCTTCCTGTTATCTGGTTCCTGGTTCCTTTGATTTACGGTGGCATTTGTCTTTGTAATGGAGTTGTCTGCAGTGGTATTGTGGTGTAATGACTCACTAATTTCACTATAGTTTTAACCCCCTTGATGGGTTGACACATTTGAAACCAAGAAAAATCTTTTGTAGTTTTAAAAAATAAATAAATAAATACAAGATGAGAGAAATAAGCAGCCGTTCTAGACTATCAAGTAAAACACAAAGAAAAATAAAGCTCACTCCTACAAGCAGAGATCACAATACACGAAGCCTACAGGGATGTAATGAAAGTTGCAATCAATTATGGGACTTTTACACTCTGGAAACTTTTCTGATCATGAATAAAAATGTTGTGTTCACTGCCTCATTATCTTACCTGACATTGTTAAATATTTCCTTGCATCTCTCACCATATTGCTTTGCATTACTTTGGGAGCAAATAAACTCCAGAGAGGCCTGCACCTTCTTCACCTGCCTCAACCAGTGCTGACAGACGTCATCACTGTCTAAATTAGAAGGTTCCAGGCTATTAACACATTCCCTGGCTGCATAAACATCCAAAACCTACAGGAAAACAAAAAAGTCACAAGTGATTCTGCAGTTTTTCAATATTTCTAATATCTTGTGAATAGTGTCAAGAATGTGACATTCGACCACTAAAGAATGTGACATTCGACCACTAAAAGAAATTTTTAAGTAGTGCTTAGATCACCTAGAATGAAGAAATGTGCTTACCATCTCAGGACAATCTCGAATGTTCTTCATTTTTCGCAAAAGGCTAACAACTTCAGGGTGAAGAGAAATCATCCGCAGAAGGTTCTGAAGACGTTTTTGGTAAACATGATAGGCAATGTGGATGAGTGGGAGAGAAAGCTCATCATCTCCTGTCTGTCTCAGTACTTCATCAACACAGTTGCCCATGGCCTGACAAAGGAGCTGAAGAGTAAAGGCCCAAGTAAATTGATAACATGGTATTGTTTACATCATCAGCAAATTAATTTAGTGTTATATTTATTACATTTAATGTAATAGTTTTAAATATTTACACAATTTATAGAGCTCCAACTGATTATGCACTGCTAGTTATGCAAGCTATTAGTGTTTCAATCTGTTGCTGTGGAATATAAAAACTTTTTTTTTCTTTTTTTACCTGATTTTATCTTGAAGAGGGTTAGTGGGATTTATATCACATTAAATGTAATTTTAATCTAATGTTACAACAACTATTTTCAAACAAAGATGCAGCATGTTTATATTTGAGGAAATTAAGAGTCATATCACATTAATATAATTTTATTTGTCTCACCTCTAATTCTTCATCTGATGCTACTTTCATGGTCATCGACACAAAATCATGCAGGTATCTCCTGAAAAATTCTTTCTTCATTTTTTCATTCACATTTTCTGCCATGTAAGTGCCGAGTGGAGTTTTCAAGAACAAATCATGGAAATAACCACAAGAATAATCTACAAAAAAGGCTGAGAAGGCCACAAATGTGTTTAAGAAACATAAAGGGCAATACCTGGACACAATATATTTAATAATTTGTTTGTGTAGTATATTTACCTTGATGTCTTGACTGTCTTGTTTGCATCATCAGCCCATCTAGAAGGTCTTTGATCCACCAACTGAAAGGCATGTGGCAGTGCATAGTGTGGTGACCTGTGATATGGCTTTGCACCATGAATACTCTAGAGAAGGGAGGCAAGTTAAAATTTCAGATTATAAAAGATGCTATAATTCACTTAAATTTTAATGCCTTTCCATGTGCCAGAAAATGAACCACTTCAACCCAAAAGAATGGAACATCAGTTTTAAGACTTATTGTCTTTGTTCAGTGTCTTTTTCAGATTAAAAACAACATAAATGAAATTAAACAATTTGCCCTAAATATGTCTTAACTATATAACCAAGAGATACCTACTTGTTTTCCACCCTCACATACGGCACACTGAGCATCTCTTTGTTCCCAAAAATCTCAAGCCAGAGGTTCCTGATATCTTCCTCATCATCCCGGAGAAGGTCCATATTAGAATCTCGGTCAGTGATTGAGACTAAGTAGGCTAGAAGTGGAGTGACAACTGCTTGGACTTTCCTCCACAATGTGTGTCTGAAATAAATATTCATGCAATTTTCTTAAATTCAGGCTGATATCTACTGATACCTACTCAAAGTTAGAGATGAAATGGGTAACAATCAAATCTGGAGTGATAATAATCACCAATGAACATCTTGCAGTTGTATACTTTGCATTTAACACCAGAAATATATTTTAATAAATAGGGAGTAAATGGATTGAATTGAATTTTACTAGTAAATCATAATAATAGCAAATAGTACAGAAACTTACAGGAATGTCCCTCCTTCTTGTAGAGCACTGACATTAGATGCCTCATTCAGGACCCAGCTTTTTGAATTATGCATGTTGACCTCGTAGTCCTTTAACAGTGAGTGAAGACGCTTCCTCATAATTGTTGCAAACAATCCTTAAAAGTAAAATTATTTTGTGTCATTTTTTGGTAAACTGTATTTTGGCTGCAATTTCACTCTGCATAACACTGGCCTGATGTTAAAAGATCATCTTCACTGACTTATTTTCTAACCTTCAGTATAGTTTCCATTCAGAAGAATCAGCAGATTTTCAACTCTCTTAGTGCTGAATTCACCACTGTCCACTTCATCTCTCAGCATACTCACTGCACTCTGGACACAACTTCTCACTAGATCTGTAGTATCAAGCACATCTGCCAAAACCTGAAAAGACAGATAGGATGATAAAGTGGGGCAGAACATTGGGTGATTAGATTTGAGGTCCAAAAGAGAGGGGGGAGAAAGAAATTACCAGGTATAAAACCTTTAGGCGGAAGAGATAAGTGGTTCTTGTTAGATTTGTATTGTTGATAGTCATTTATGCTTAGAAATATCTACTCATATATGCTTAGAGTTGTATAATCAATGTCATGTTGGTAGAGGGTTGATCCTTAGTGATCTGGAAAGACTTTGTGTGCATTCCAGAGTGTTCTGGCATTCACACCCACGTCCTGGGAGCATGGGAGAGGTTGTACCTTCTTTTATTGTTTTGTGGTAGGATAAACATATCTATATCTGTTTTAGTCTAAGTGCTGATGAACTGCTGGACTTCCAGACCAGCAGGTTTAGGGAAGTCGTTTATGGGGTCACACTCTGCCCCCCCCCCCCCCCCCCCCCACACACACACACACACACATACTTACACAACACACAGGCAAGGTACTCTTTGTTTGTATGTATACGTCATATGTTAATGAACCTATGTATATTTACGTAACCTCAATAAAAGAGCAGTGTTACGGGGGAGCGGACGAGAGCAACTGGGGTCAAGCAAAGGAACGGTGTTTGTCCAGTTGGTCTCCCTCGTATACGAGAATCATAAAGAGCTCTGCTTGGTGTTCAATGCTTTTTGCTGTGTAGTTGAATTGTCTTGAACGTTCCAGCGAACAGGTTTAAGCTACAAACCTATCAGTTCTTCCCTTTGTCTTCTGCGAGATGAGTAGTTCAAAAGATTGGATCTTAGAGTTCACGGTTGGAAATTCCAGCAGAGAGGGATCAATTGCTGCCTAACTGTGCACTTACAAATTGGTTTTATTTATTTATTTATTTTGGCTTTTTCTCTGCTCGTTTTTTGCTCATTTTTGCTGTAATAAGGCATCCACATCCTCACCTCCAACCTCTCTCCTCTCAAAGATCAGAATAAAGTCAGCATTAGCTCATAGTAGGTTGAGTAATTCAATTGATTTGATTCTGCATTAAAAAAAGACTAAACTGCGGAATTTTCCTTTGTAACCCTTCATTAAGCAGTAAAGCTAAAAGACCCTGAGTATTTATCCACATTAGTATAAATAGCTCACACTATTGCTCCAGCCTTTTAAAACTAACAGACCGTTGGTGCTTAGTATTCCAAGCCACCAAACTAAAAGCCATCATATTCCAAGCGCACTGATCTAAACAGGAGCTGCTGTTAACGGGTGTGGCTGAAGAATGACCTGCAAGGCTACTCAGAGACAAGGGTCCCTCAGAGATAAGCAAGGTAGACATCCAAATGGCTTAGAGACAGTTACAACTGGGTGAATCCCTTCACCCATCGGCTCTGTCTAAGCTCTGCATTGGCTACTGGGTAATACCAGTGATGGGAATAACGGCGTTACTTTTTTCAGTAACGAATAATCTAACTAATTACTATTCCTATCGTTACAACGCCGTTACAGTTACTAACAAGAAAATGCGGTCCGTTACTATTT